>NC_041381.1:386556234-386566932 GCF_002162155.2 Triticum dicoccoides
TCACGCCGCCATGCCTCTGAGCTCTTGGATCCGCCATCCTGCATCCATCACCTTCGAGACACCATCGAGGGGGCCTCAGGAGCTCTAGCTGCGGCACCCCCGCGACCGAAGCGGAGGTCGAGGTCGTCGCCCCTGGCAAGGTCTTCATGACCCGAGGTTAGGGCGAGATCGCCATGGTCTACCGAACGGGGGGAGACTTCGTGATTCATATGGAATACGACGGTGCCTCCCTGATGTTCTTCAAGGTCTTCGACGAGGAAGGATGCCGGCTGGAGTGTTGCCCCAGAGACAGCGGCTGGAGCTCTGGAGCGGCGAGGGCCAGTCATACCGCCACTTTTCCAGCAGCTCCTCTGGTAGCAGTGGGTGTGCCGGAGGGTCCAGCAACTCCCCTGAGCTCCTTTCGACTCCGGAGACGAGCGACAATAGCTACGAGCCCCTAAGCTTGCGCCGCGCCTGGAGCAGAGCCGGTGCGCTCGGCGGTCGGCGCGGCTGATCTGGATGGGGTTGGCGCCGGCCTTGCGAGGCCCACTGTTGATGATGGCGTATGCCGCTGTGGTACCTGTAGTTAGGGCTCCTTAGGATTTTATCTTTTGTTCCCTGCGAGGAATCAAGAAAACACCCCATGGGGGCATGTAAAGCGTCTATAGTCTCTTTCGTTAATATGATCCTCATCGTAAAGTAGTACAAGATGCTTGTCCTGTCTCAGCTTGGTTCCTCCTTTCTAACCTCACGAGGGCTTGGTGCTCTGCGCCCACAGGTCCCGGTCCCCAGGCAGGCTTCTGCTGTCGCTGGTATGCTAAGTCGCGATGCCGTGGTCAAGGCCAGGAGGTGAGCGGCCCGAGGTCCAGTAAGCGCCCCCGAGGCACGATGCTCAGGAGGTCCCCCTTAGTGCTCAAGCAGCCGCTGCTCGGTGAGAAAGGAGTGCAACGTCGCCATTACAGGGCTGCATTAGGTGCAGAGCTGGTGTTGCGTTAGCTAGCAGTTCCACAGAGTGACTTATCTCAGGAGCTTGGGGTCATTTCTCGGCGCGGCACCAGGCCCGCGCGTTTGTAACTAGGGAGTTGCCCGGTGAGGTCCTCGCGAGATTCCTCCCTCTCTCCCGCACTCCCCGTCATGCTCTACGTCTTGGGTCCCGGCCCTCGAGCGAGCTCAACCGTCACTGGTATGCCAGGTCGCGATGTCGTGGACAAGGCCAGGAGGTGAGGGCTGGAGAGCCAGTAAGAGCCCGTGAGTCGCAATGCTCAAGTGCCCCCCCTTTAACGCGCAAGCGGCTCGTGCGGGTGAGAGGGGAAGGGCACTGAGGGCCTGGTGAGGTGGCGCCTTGCGGGGTTGCCACGACCAGAGCTCACCGGCTCAGGTTTGTCGATGCTGCAGGGACGGACCCATGGACAAGCGTCATGCTAGGGAGAGAAAATCCAAAGGTTGGTGTCAATCGAGAGGGTGATAAAGTTAGGCAGGTTAAGCATGGAAGGGTAAATTAGCTTAGACAAGTGCGAGAAGGATACACGCCACTGGGTCAGGCCCGAGCGGCTTGGGGATAATGCAGCCCTAGGGGCTCCCCCAACAAGGTAACCTGAAGATATGAACAAAAGAGATACATGCCACAGGGACGGACCCACGCGGCCTGGGAATGATGCAGCCCTGGGGGAGCTCCCAGATGAAAATGGAACTTGAAAGATGTCACCTAATACCGCTAGAGATGAAGGAATGCTGAAGTAGCGGATGACGCGCGGTGAGGAAGCCGATCCTCACGAGCTCCCGGGACTAGGAGCCTTGGGAGGCTCTGGGAGCGCAGGCGGCTCCTCCAGGACCGCATAGTGCCTGACCTCCTAAGCCTCCAGAATGCTCCTCAGCAGGCGCTGATGAGCAACGGCCGCGTTCGGCAGGCCGAGAGGCATGCGCACATAGCTGTGAGGTGGACCCTCGCAACATCCCACGCATGAGGGCCAGAGGCGCTCCTGAGATGCGGCTTGGTTGAGCCCTGGCACGTCGATGGATACGCGCAACCCACCATCCTCGCCTGGATGGGGGGCTACGGAGGGTAAGCGGCGGCTGCCGCGCATGAATCTTGACTCCTGCAGCTCCTGAGTGTTTCTTGTGATGAACTCCTGAGGGTTTGGCCCTCCTTGCCTCATACCTTCCCGAGGGAAACTTGCTTTGAAGCACACCTCCAAGTGGTTCCCGAGCGCCTCCCTCGTGACCTTGGCAAAGACAGTGGCCCTCCAGGAGAGAGCCCCCGAGCCTTGCCCGAGGAAGGTGCCGGGCGCGCCTTCCTATGCGATAGAGGGAGGCGCCCCTTGAACGGGTGCGGATCCTGATGCAACGCCACTGGAGGTGCCTGCCTCCCGATGGTTCGGGCCAGGTGATGTCTTCTTCTTCTTAGGGACTGCCTCGGGAAGGCTCCCGCTCCTGTGATCTGAGTGTTCGATTGACGCAACCTGGAAGGCACCCTCGAGAGAACACACTGCATCCTTATCCTTGTAGGGGACTGTGATGACTCCACCGCTTCCTGGCATCTCAAGGACATTGTGGGCATGGTGAGTCACCGCCATGAACTTGGCCATGGCCGGATACCCGAGGATGGCGTTGTATGGAAGGCGAATGTGGGCGACGTTGAAGTCAACGAGCTCAGCGCGGTAGTTCTTGCGTTGTCCGAAGCGGTCTCCTCTTCCCCACGATGCCTCGGCAACCGTCCGTCTGACAAAGGGGCTGGCCCGGGCCAGGCTTACTTTCTTTGCCCCCTTCCGTCTTGCTCTAGATCCCCTTTCTCACTGTCCTCCTTCTCGCTTCCGAAACCCTCCAGATCTGCCTCAGTCTCTCACTTCCGGCGAGCCATGGCGCCTCGCAAGACCCTGACCGGGGCCTGGTACTCGCCGGCTCTGGATCCCCCGAATGTGTTGGAGAAGAATCTCACCCTCACGTGCCTGATGATGGTGGCGCAGGGCAACAAGGGTGTGACTGTGCTCATGATCGGCTCCGCCCAGCCTGAAGGCAAGGGGAGCACCTTCTACCCGCTCTTTGTGAGCGCCATCATCACCGGTCTGGTGCCTCCTTTTTCTGAGTTCTTCCTCGCTGTTCTTCGCCAATACAACTTGCAAGCTCTGCACCTCCACCCCAACTCTGTTCTCCTCCTGGCGATTTTTGCCTACTATTCTGAGGCTCATGCTGGTGTGATGCCCTCAATGGCCCTGCTGCACCATTACTTTTCCCTCTGAGTTCCTGGTGCCCACATCACCGCATGTGCGAGCTTTATCGCATACTCCAACTCCAATGCCATATCGAAGACCGGGAAGAGGATCGACGGCTTTCGGAGCAAGTGGGTCATGATGGATGTCGACCGCATCCACCCTCGACTCGTGCTGCCTACGGGGCAGCCCAAGGCCGTCGATGCGTGGTCTCGCGCGGAGCTTGATGACCCCCGTGCAAAGGTGGTGCTGAAGAGGATGAACACGGACCTGAGGCCCGGCAACTTGCTAGCGGCGAAGCTGACCGGGGCTATGCTCCTGAGGGAGTTCCTGGAGCACCAGGTGGCTCCGCTTCGGGGACACTCGCTCCCATTGTGGAGGTTCAGGGAAGCAGATGCCGCCCTCTGCCTGAGCTCTAAGGCCCTGGCCAATGAAGATTTGGCCGCGGCCCTCCATTCTTTGGTTGGAGGAGACGTGGCGAGCCCGGAGGGCGCTCCTATCCCCCTGTTCCTTCGCGATGACTGGGAGCAGGTGGTGAACGCCGTGCCCACCTTCAACGGGGAGGGGCTGGTGCCGGCGGAAGCTCCCGAGGATCTAGTGGCATTGGCGACGGTGAACTTGTCCTCCGACGACTCCAGCAAGGGGGGAGGAAGAAGAGGAGGAGGAAGAGGAGACCAACTCTGAGGCGACCGGCGAGGGGTCGGGGGAGTCCTTCCCTTGGCGCAGGTCCCGCGCCCTCCGCTCCATGCCGGATGACGACGAGGCCGGTGCCAAGCAAGGCGGAGAGGACTCGCCCTTGGTCCCGAGGAAGGACAGGATGGGGCTGATTCCCCGAGGGTCTGCTTTGGTCCCGGGGCGGCCTGAAGCCAGCTCCATCCCTTCTGACGCGCCCTTTGCTTCCGGACCTCCTGAGGCTGACCCCTGTAGTAGGCTTTCGGGCTTCAAGTTTGGCCGGAGACTGCTTGAGTCCGTGAATGACGACCAGTAAGTGCTCGATTTCTGTTTTGCTTCCCGTTTCTGTTGCCAAGGCTTGATGTCTGCATCCTTTTGGCTAGGCCGACGCCTGCGGCAAAAAGGTTGAACGGGCCTCGGTCGCCCTGCTTGGGGTGAGTTCGCCCACCGGGGTTGCGCCTTCATTTGCGGGGAAAGGAGGCGGCGAGGCTCGTCCCTCCCTAGCCCAGTCATCCTCGCGAGGCCAGGTGGGGTGCACTGGCGTGGATCCAGCCCCCACAGCCCAGGCGACTCCCGAGGTGGCCATGCTTAACACCGTTCCTAAGGCCGCAGGGGCTCAGAAGGCCCTGACGCTTGATGTTGTGATCACACTGCTGTCTTCTCCTCCTACTCCGCCGACTGCTGCTTCCCTCATTCCTTCCACCGTCCTAGACCGTGCCACTACTGAACTGAGCCAACTGTAAGAAGATCTCCAGGGCGCCTACCCCCGCCTGGTGGCCGGGCACCTGGAGCTAGCCTCTGGCTGGGTCCGCTTTGACGCCTATGTCCGAGCAACGCTGAGCCAGGCGGTGTCAGCCTTCGACAAGGAGAAGCAAGCCACCTCCCAGGCCAAGGCCGCTCGCGATGCTGCCTTCGGTGACGCTGCGAATGCCCGGGGCCGCTACAAGGCACTGGAGGACGAGCTGCAAGGCATGCGCGACGAGCTCGCCAAGGAGGTCCGTGACCGCCAGGAGAAGGAGAAGGAGATGAAGACTCGAGAAGCTGACGTCAGGGATCAGGGCGCTGAGCTCGATGACCGTCGTGGCTGGTTAGAGAAACTGGAGCAGGCACTGAAGGCGTAGAGGATCGAGATGGACGGCAAGGCGAAGGTCCTGGATGAGGATCGAGTGGCCTTCGCGAAGCTGGAGGAGAAAGCTCATGCCGCGTTGAAGACGCTTTATGATGGCGGCTTAGAGAAGACGTTGGCTGGGGCAGAGGACGCCCCGCCGGGCTGCTTCCCTTCCTAGTCCGTGCACTTGAAGATGTAGCAAATGGCCTCGGTCCCACGGTCGAGGCTGAGGCGTGTGTCCTTTCTTCTGGGGCGCTGACGCGTGTCCTCAGCCACGTCTACCTTCGCGACCCCAACGTCGACCTCGACAGCCTGCTGGAACCTGTGAGCGGCGAGCTTGCTACTGCTGCTGCTGAGGCTGTGAAGGGCTGAGCCGAGGCCTTGCTGGCAAGGTTCCGCGCCTTCAGCACCAGGACCAGGCGAGATGCTGCCAGCTCCGAGGCTTCGGGGGGTGGAGCCGCCCAGCGCGACCCCACCACAAGCGACGGCGCCGCCGGAAAGTGATCCCTTCGCGGCTTCTATCCTGTTTCAATTCCTGCAACATGCATCATGCTTCGTGGAGGCGTTTAAACTTGTGTTTGGCATTGTGAAAACAACCTATGGCCTGTAATATTTTCTTTTGAATTCCATAGAATTTGCATTTTCCCCTCCTATTTGTTTGTGTTCTACGTCGGCAGGGCCCGGCCCCGCGCATACCTCAGCCGCCGTTAGCCCCGATCGGAAACCAGGACGGGACCAAGGAGTGAGGGGCTACGTGACCAGTTAGGCTCCTGAGTCGCGATGCTCAGGAGTCCCCCTTGACGCTCAAACTGTCTTCGTACCTTGGCTCCGCTCGGGAAGGGGCGCAGGATAAACCAGGCCTGAGGGACCTGGCTGGGTGGCGTGCGCCCGGGCGTGGCCCGGACGTAGCCCCCGTGTCCAGCCCCCTCGCGGGGCGCTCCCGAGGGGAGGAGTTACGATACGACCGGACACTCGGCTCTGGGCTCCTTGAGGTTGATGCGGCCATGGGCCGCCCTCAGTTGTTTATCACTAGCGCGGAGCATAGCGCTTCCGTATGTGTATGGGCATAGCCGCTCCTCGGCAGTGTCGTCAGCCAGCGCGGAGCATGGTGCTTCCACTGGTGCGTCCGAGCCCCCCCCCCCTCCGGGAGGAGTCCTCGGGGCGTGTACAGCCCCGCCCTGACACGTGGCTGGCACGGTAGGGCTTGACGAGGTGTATCTCGGGACCCGTGAGCTAGCACGGGACTCACGGGGCCCTACCTCAAGGCGGGTTGCGCCTGGCTCTGGGCCTTTGTTTGTAGTGTGCTCCTGCAAGGTTGGTTAGATTCCAATGCTCTACGTCCTCAGGTCCCGGCCCTCGAGCGAGCTCAGCCGTCGCTGGTATGTCAGGTCGCGATGCCATGGACAAGGCCAGGAGGTGAGGGCTGGAGGGCCAATAAGACCTCATGAGTCGCGATGCTCATGTGCCCCCCTTTTCACGTGCAAGCGATTAGCATAAAGGAGAAAAAGGGATGTTGTGGGAGGCATCAGGTAATAATCATAGAGAGTCAAATATGTGAGGCACACAACCTAGATAGATGCGGGAAAGATACATGCCACCGGGTCAGGCCCAAGCGGCTTGGGGATAATGCAGCCCGAGGGGCGCCCCCAACAAGGTAACCTAAAGAAATGAACAAAAGAGATACATGGCACAGGGTAGGACTCACGCGGCCTGGGAATGATGCAGCCCTAGGGGCGCTCCCAGCTGAAATTGGAACTTGAAAGATGTCACCCTGTACTGCTGGAGATGAAGGAATGCTGAAGTAGCAGACGACGTGCGCTGAGGAAGTCGATCCTCATGAGCTCCCAGGACTAGGAGCCTCGGGAGGCTCTCGGGCGTAGGCAGCTCCTTGAGGACCATCTCCATCTCTGCCAGGACCGCGCAGTGCCTGACCTCTCGAGCCTCCAGAATGCTCCTCAGCAGGCCCTGATGAGCAGCGGCCGCGTTCGGCAGGCCGAGAGGCATGCGAACGTAGCTGTGAGGTGGACCCTCGCAACGTCCCACGCATGAGAGCCAGAGGCGCTCCTGAGACGCTGCTCGGTTGAGCCCTGGCATGTTGATGCAGACGTGCAGCCCACCATCCTCGCCTGGATGGGGGGCTACGGCGGGTAAGCGGAGGCTGTTGCGCATGACTCTTGACTCCTGCAGCTCCTGAGTGTTTCTTGCGATGAACTCCTGGGGGTTTGGCCCCCCTTACCTCATACCTTCCTGATGGAAACGTGCTTTGAAGCACGCCTCCAAGTGGTGCCCGAGCGCCTCCCTCGTGACCTTGGCAAAGTCGGTGGCCCTCCAGGAGAGAGCCCTCGAGCCTTAACCGAGGAGGGCGCCGGGCGCGCCTTCCTATGCGACAGAGGGAGGCGCCCCTTGACGGGCACGGATCCTGATGCAATGCCACTAGAGGTGCCTGCCTTCCGATGGCTCAGGCCAGGTGATGTCTCCTTCTTCTTAGGGGCTGCCTCGGGGAGGCTCCCGCTCCTATGATCTGGGTCTTCGATTGACGCAGCCTAGAAGGCACGCTCGAGAGAACATACTGCATCCTTCTCCTCGCAGGGGACTGTGATGACTCCACCGCATCCTGGCATCTTGAGGACATTGTAGCCATGGTGAGTCACCGCCATGAACTTGGCCAGGGCCGAATACCCGAGGATGTCATTGTATGGCAGGCGAATGTGGGCAACGTCGAAGTCAATGAGCTCAGTGTGGTAGTTCTTGTGCTGTCCGAAGGTGACAGGGAGGCGGACCTGCCCTATCGGGGTGGTAGAACCATCAGTGACTCCTGAGAAAGGCTTGGTCGGCTGAAGCTGATCATAAGGCACTTGGAGATTGTTGAACGTCTCGACAGACAAAACGTTGAGCCCTGCGCCACCATCGATGACGGTCCTAGTGGCCTGCACATTGCTGATGACTGGGGAACAGAGCATTGGGAGGACCCCAACAGTTGCTGCGCACTTGAGCTGATCGGCTGAGCTGAACGTGATGGCACATGCAGACCACCTGAGAGGGCGCAAGGCCTCGAGCTTCGGGAGGACAACATTCACCTCGCGAGCAAACTGCTTGAAAATACGCTGAGAGGCTGGGGCCAGAGCTCCGCCCAAGATACAAGCGATAGCTTGTGGCTCCTGGAAGCCCCCAGCCCCCTCGTCCTGATGCTGGTCTTCATTCCTCTTTAGCGGTGGTGGCAGAGGAGGGAGGCCTGCGTTGCCTTGTGGGCAATCCTCACGAGGCTGATCCCTCCAGGCCCCCTCACGAGGCTGATCCTACCAGCGAACCTCGCGAGGCCGGTCACGCCACCCTTGGCGAGGGCCACGGTCTTCCCATCGTCCTCCACCTCTTCCTCCTCCGCGGCCATAGCCCCGATCGTTGCGCTTGGGGCGCCGACCGCCACATCCTTCTCGCACTTCCCTTAGATCTTGACATGCGTTGGTGTCGTGATTGTGGAGGTCGTGGTACATGCAGTACCGGCTACCCTTGGACGACTCCGGCTGATCTCTGCCATGCTTGGTATCTGGCTCAGCTGCGAGCACAACTGCTCCCTTGCGCTTCACGTCCTTGGCTTTGGCCTTCTTCTCTTCAGGATCAGCAGCTAGAAGCTCGAGGAGGGAAAGGCATCCCTCCTAAGCCCTGGCGCACTTGGTCGCCAAGTTGAACAGCTCCAGGGATGGGCATAGGTCTTCATGGATTGCTAGCTCCTCTTTCATCTTCATGTCTCTGACGATGTTAGAAAAGGCTGAGATGATGGCCTCCTCAGTCACACTGGGGATCTTGAGTCGAGCGTTGTTGAAGCATTGGATGAACTTCTGCAGGGTCTCTCCTATTTGCTTCTTGATGCGGCGCAGGTCACTCATGGCTGGGGGCCGGTCGCGAGTACCTTGGAAAATGGCGATGAAGCAAGTGCGCATCTCGTCCCACGAGGAGATCATGCTGGGAGGCAGGTTCAGGAGCCAAGTGCAGGCGCCATCCTTGAGCGCCAAGGGAAACTAGTTCACCATGACCTTTTCGTCTCCATTGGCCGCCTCGATGCCCAGCTCGTAGAGCTGGAGGAACTCCGCGGGGTCGGCGGTGCCGTCGTAGCGAGAAGGCAGATTCGGCTTGAACTTGCCCAGCCAGGCCACGCTGCGTAGCTCGTCGGTGAAGGCGCGGCAGCCTGCGGTAGCCACTGGGGGCCTTTGCTGACGCAGTGCTTGATCCTGGGGGTCTCCCCGCGCTGCTGTCAGGAGCAGCACGGGGTCTTGGCGCGCTGGAGAAGGGACGCGGTCATGGCGTGCTGGCGCAGGGAGCACGCGAGCGCCTTCTTGAGGGCGAGGGACTTCTTGAGGGCGAGGGACTTCTTGGCAGCTCCTTTCTTGCTGCGCGGGTGCTGGACGCGGTGGGTCCCGTCCAGAGGCCGCGCGCCTTGGAGCCAGGGTGCCTTCTTGGGGAGGAAGCGGCGTAGGCGCCTCCGGAGCTGCGTTGCCTGTGCAGGACGGAGGGCGATGGAGCGAGAGGGATGATGCAGGGGAGCCCCCTGCGGCACTGACGAGCTCGGTCATGCGAGTGAGCCACTCCTCGTAGAGGTCATCGACGGGACGGTAGTGCAGGAGCTCACGCGCCAGGAGCAACGCGGCATGCGCGTCCGGAGGAGCGCGACGAGCATGCAACGATGAGCTTGCTGGAGTCACCGACGGAGTGGTGGTGCGGCCTTCCCGCCGCACTGAGGGATGCAGAGACGACGCCTGCTGCTCGTTCCCCGCAGGGCCGGTGGCGGCGTGCACGGCAGGCGACGGGGAACGGCGGGGAGGCCCACCGACGAGTGTCGTCTACGCGACGTGGGCGGCAAGAGCATCCCGATGCTAGGCACGGGCTCGGCGAGCGTCAGCCATGGACGCGACAGGAGAAGGAACGCGAGACGGCGGAAGAAAAGATTCCGGCACACCCCTACCTTGCACACCAAATGTCGGATTTCGGGTTCCGGCACACCCTTGAGGTTCGAACTCTGGGGTGCGCGCGGAGATCTCTCCTCTACCAACTCACGTCACTACTAGAAAAACCGCTACTAATGGCGCACCTAATTTGGCCATTAATAGTGCATCACTGGTGCGCCATTACTAGCACGCCATTAGTAATTTTTACTAATGGCGCACCACTGGTGCGCCATTAGTATCTGGTATACTAATGGCGCACCACTGGTGCGCCATTAGTATAGGCCACGGTGCACCATTAGTATGCCTCCCAGGGGCCGTGTATACCCAGGTGCTGGCATACTAATGGCGCACGACAACGGGATGCGCCATTAGTAACTTGGGCATACTAATGGCACACTGTTTAGTGATGCGCCATTTTGAATCTAGATCTGGATCGTGATTTTTTGCCCATTTTTTGCTCGTTTTTTTTGCTTGTTTTTTGGCACGACATTATTTCAAATTTTGTTCCTATTTTTGGATCTTGTACGTTCTTTTGCCGTGGTCTTTTGCCGGAGAGGAGTTCGCCGGAGAGGAGGAGGAGGAGGTCACCGGAGAGGCGCTCGCCTACATCGCCGGAGAGGAGGAGGAGGAGGTCGCTGGAGAGGAGTTCACCGGAGCATCGGAGAGGAGGAAGGAGAAACCATGAGGGGATGGGAGGAGAGGAGGGAGGAGGAGCTCACCGGAGAGGAGGGAGGAGGAGCTCACCGGAGAGGAGGGAGGAGGAGCTCACCGGAGAGGAGGAAGGAGGAGCTCA
>NC_041381.1:386566957-386567202 GCF_002162155.2 Triticum dicoccoides
CATCGGAGAGGAGGAAGGAGAAACCATGAGGGGATGGGAGGAGAGGAGGGAGGAGGAGCTCACCGGAGAGGAGGGAGGAGGAGCTCACCGGAGAGGAGGGAGGAGGAGCTCACCGGAGAGGAGGGAGAAGAAACCGTGAGGGGAGGGGAGGGGAGGAGGGAGGAGGAGGTCGCCAGAGAGGAGGAGGAGGTCACCGGAGAGGAGAAGTATGGTGGAGGAGAGAAGGGAAGATGGAGTGGAGGAGA
>NC_041381.1:386567356-386568332 GCF_002162155.2 Triticum dicoccoides
CCGGAGAGGAGGGAGGAGGAGCTCACCGGAGAGGAGGGAGAAGAAACCGTGAGGGGAGGGGAGGGGAGGAGGGAGGAGGAGGTCGCCAGAGAGGAGGAGGAGGTCACCGGAGAGGATAAGTATGGTGGAGGAGAGAAGGGAAGATGGAGTGGAGGAGAGGAGGAGATGGAGTGTAGGAGAGGTGGAATGAAGAGATAAGGAGGAGAGGACCACGACCAGCCATATATACGGCATACTAATGGCGCACCGCGGGCAGGTGCGCCATTAGTAATTTTTTTTATTTATTTTGAATTTTGAAGGTGGGAAGATACTAATGGAGCACCATGGGCAGGTGCGCCATTAGTATTTTTTTTTATTTTTTTGACTTATTTTGAATTTTGAAGGAGGGAAGATACCAATGGCGCACCATGGGCAGGTGCGCCATTAGTAAGTTTGAATTTTTTGAATTTTTTTGCCTCTCCAGATCTTAAAAGCCCCGTATCTTTTTTTCTGTTAGGTTTTTGAGGATTTTGAAAATGTTTAACGGGGTTCCCCCCGTTAAATTTGGATGTAACTTTTCGAGTAGATGATTTTTCATATAAAAAACTTTTTCATCCGAGTTAGTATGCAAAAGTTATGCCCATTTTTACAAATTCTCGCGAGATTTTGCAAATGAAGTCAAAATTCATATTTGCAAATTTTCCCAACAACTAGGCCACATATCACATGGGAAACTTATTTTCTTTTATTTTTTTTTGACATTTTCATCATTTTCTTTTATTTTTTTTAAAACTGAAAAGGCGATCCACGGGGAGGGGGGGTGCATTCGGTGGAAGTGGTGGCCAAGTTACTAATGGCGCACCGTGGCATGGTGCGTCATTACTAGTTCAACTAGTAATGGCGCACCACTCCCACCGTGCGCCATTAGTAGTTTTGAAAAAAATTCAAAAAAAGTTTTAAATTTTTTTTTACTAATGGCGCACCGTGGGAGTGGTGC
>NC_041381.1:386568586-386601444 GCF_002162155.2 Triticum dicoccoides
TAGTAATGGCGCACCACTCCCACGGTGCGCCATTAGTAGTTTTGAACAAAATTTTTAAAAAAATATTTTTACTAATGGCGCACCGTGGATGTGGTGCGCCATTAGTATTTGGACACTAATGGCGTACCAACACATGGTGCGCCATTAGTATATAGTAATGGCGCACCACATGTCTGGTGCGCCATTAGTGTCAATTCCATCTATAGCCCTTTTCCTAGTAGTGCGTCCCAAAGCCTCGGAAGGAATCTAAGCTAGAAACACGAACACATGAGGGACACGGGGTTTATACTGGTTCAGGCCACCATTGTGGTGTAATACCCTACTCCAGTGTGTGGTGTGGTGGATTGCCTCAAGGGCTGATGATGAACAACACCACCACAAGAACATCCCTCACGAGGTTGTTCTTCCTACTGTGGTGGCTAGCCCTATATATAGAGAGAGGCCCTGGCCCTCTTCCAAAATATTGAGTGGGAAGGGCGCCAACAATTGGCCATTTTGAAGGGGAACATCGAGTACACTTATCCTGACTAAAGTTGGTCATCGACTACCAAAAACTTTGACGATGACGCCGCCTTGGGCTCCACGGTGACGTGCTGGAGAAGGGACGCGGTCATGGCGTGCTGGCGCAAGGAGCACGCGAGCGCCTTCTTGAGGGCGATGGACTTCTTGGCAGCTCCTTTCTTGCTGCGCGGGTGCTAGACACGGTGGGTCCCGTCCAGGGGCTGCGTGCCTTGGAGCCAGGGCGCGTTCCTGGGGAGGAGGCGGTGGAGGCGCCTCCGGAGCTGCGTTTCCTACGCAGGACGGAGGGCTATGGAGCGAGAGGGACGGTGCAGGGGAGCCCCCTGCGGCACTGACAATCTCGGTGATGCGAGCGAGCCACTCCTCGTAGAGGTCATCGATGGGACGATTGTGCAGGAGCGCACGCGCCAGGAGCAATGCAGCGTGCGCATCCGCAGGAGCGCGACGAGCGTGCGACGACGAGCCTGCTGGGGTCAGTGACGGAGTGGCGGTGCGGCAGGCCGGGCCGTTGGCGGCGTGGGCGGCAGGCGACGAGGAACAGTGGGGAGGCCCACCGACGGGTGCCGTCTGGGCGACGTGGGCGGCGAGAGCAGTCCGACGCTCGGCGCGGGCTCGGCGAGTGTCAGCCATGGACGCGACAGGAGATGGAACGCGAGACGGCGAAAGAAAAGATTCTGGCACACCCCTACCTGGCGCGCCAAATGTCGGATTTCAGGTTCCGGCAGACCCTTGCGAGGTTGTTCTTCCTTTGTATTGTTCATCATCAGCCCCTAAGGCAATCCACTACTCCACACACTAGAGTAGGGTATTACACCACAATGGTGGCCTGAACCAGTATAAACCCCGTGTCTCTCATGTGTTCATGTTTCTAGCTTAGATTCCTTGCGAGGCTTTGGGATGTGAGTTGGTAGAGGAGAGATCTCCGCGCGCACCATAGAGTTCGAACCTCAAGGGTCTGCCGGAACCCGAAATCCGACACCAGCAAACTATACACATACTTCAATGGACACACCACTAGCCCCACCACACTTGACCTGCACTCCAGCAAAAGGTATACCGATTTCAGTTGCCATAGCACCAGCCGTACCATAGAAAAATCCCACTCCAGCAAAAAGTACAACAAGTCTACCGACCGAAGACCTATCCCAACTACAGAGACGGCATATTCCTGCAGATTGGAACCCCATTCCAGTTATTCCTAGTTTAAAAGACAATGCTTTCAATGTTGTTAGGGACTACGTGCATAAATTCCCATCATGGCAGGATTATAGTGAAGACAAACACCATTTTCACATCTTCCTGTCCAACTTACGTGTAAGTCCTATTTTTCATGGTTATTATTTTCCTGTTTTCTGCTGATTGAACACATCAATGATTTACATTGCATTGTTGTAAGTAGGCGAGGGTCAATTTGGATAGTCATGACGAGCAAAGCTTGCTTGTTCTTTTCAAGGAAGCATTGCAGCAATATCAGTGTTACCTGAGGAAATCACACTTTGATGGCAAGTCTATAAACGAATTTCCGGTGAAGTATCCTATGCTAAATTTAGAAGACATTGAATGGTAAAACCTTATTATGCACTGGTCTCGTTCCCAGGATGAGGTACTATCTATGAAATCACATGACAATTTGAACTTCTACTTTTCTGCATGTGCCTTACAAATCTTTTTTGCAGGAAATCTGCTCGAAGTAGAATTCCGGTTTGAAAAGAACGACATGATATCACAAATATGCTACCCCCTACATTGATCTTGTTAGTACCTGTTGTCCTATATCACTGTACTTGCATACATACCTGGTTCATTATGTGACAGCAATATGCATGACAGCTTGCTTATCAATTGTTCGCTCCAAATTATCTGATCTGTATGAATGGTTACATTAGTGTAGAATATATCCAATGCCAATGAAATTTTTTAGCTCTGCATTGTTCTTGTAAGTACTTGTTGTCCTTTATTAGTGTACTTATATTGACAGGTACTTGTTCATGTACCATCACCCTATAGCTTATTTTCCTTTGCCCTCCATTTTCTACACATCAGATCTATATTTACTGTAACCATAAGGTTGGATAACACCGATGGTACTGAAGAAGTTTAGTTGTGCATTGCTATTGGCTGTAACTTTTGCATGTATTGATGTACTTACATTTATAGCTACTTGGTTATGTAGCATCACTCTTCATCTTATCTTCAATATTCTCCATTTTTTCTTATATTATCACATCTATATTTATTCTTAACAAAATGTAGAATAAAGGCAATGCTTATGAAGAAGTTTCTATGGTAAACTTCTTGAATTGCCCCCCCCCCATCAGCATGGACAAGGGCTTTATAGAGCCTGTCTTCACCAATAATGTAAGTTTGTCCTTCTCAAGCCTTCAAACTTTGTTGTGTATATTTGGTTAGGCATGACTGCAACAGTTGTTTATTTTTTGTGTTTTCATCAAATTGCATGTTTAAAGTTTATTATGTAGTTCGTAAAAAAAAGTTTGTCCTTCTCAATTTAAGTTTTCAGTTGTACAACCAAGTTCATTCTTCATACCATGTAAATTAAACTATACAGAGCAAGTGATCTTCTTTTGCACTGTATGTATGCTTCTATTCTTGATCCGTAATCCAGTGGTGTGGTGAACCTACCCACTACAGCACAATGTCATATTCTGCAATGTCTTAACTATGAACAATGTCATATCATTCTACTATTATTTAAATTATCTCTTTATTTTCCAATCTAAAATGGGATAAATTGACAGCACACTAACCATTGATACTTATTAGTTCTTGATCTGTAATCAAGTGGTGTCGTGAAGCTGCCAACTCCTTCACAATGTCATTTCCTGCCATGTCTTGACCTGAACAATACCATATTGTGTTAATGCAATTTTAAATTGTGTCATTTCATTCGTCAGTAAGAAATGTGATGAATTGTCAACACTGATACTTTTATGTGCAAAACCTGTCATCTGTCTGCTTGTTTATCTTTCTGAGTGAGGAGGATATAAGTGTTAAACAAGCGCAGTCTCATCAGCTTGCTCAGCTTCTTGCACTGCAGCTCCCTAGCATGGCTAACCTTTCTTGAACTCTATTGAAGTGTTGTCAGTTTTGTATATTATTTTTTCAGCGTGTTTATTTGCACTGGTGGCGATCTTTGATGCCCAGTGTATGTAATCCGCTGTCGGCTTGTGCTTTATTGTCATAGTAGCAAACTTTGATGCCCAGTGGATGTAATATGTCGTAATTTCTTTATTGTATAGTCTAGGTTTTTTCTTATTCACGATGCTGCAGTTATTTTACTGTATATATATCATGTCTTCGCAGTAAACCGGCCAAACCATAAAATTCTGGTACATTATCGGGCCATCATGCAATCACGATGTATGATCCGCAACATGGGCCCTGTCATCTTGGTCCGTTAAAAGGCCTAAATGTAAACTGTCCCACTAGTAGATTCGGGCCTTTAATAGGCCGAGTAAACCGCCGGCCCTCTTTTTGCGAGAAAACACAATGGGCTTTTAGGACGCTGAGAAGTAGGTCGGGCCTGAAACGTGTCGAAGAGCTCACGGGCCGACAGCAGCCCGAAATGGACCCCGACCCATGATTATGCCAATCAAATCACAGGCTTTTAAAAAACCAAAATTGTCTCGGTCCTCGTTTGGCCCAATCAAATTATCGGCTGTGAGCAGGCCAGATGCAAACCGGGCCGTAGTTAGGCCCAACTATATGACGAGCTTTTAACATGCCGAAATTAATATAGGGCCGAAATGATAAACGGGCTGTCGGAGTTCTGGGAACGGGGGTCCCCAAACTTGCATGCCTGCGGCCTGTGGCGTGGCTCAAGTGGTGGCCCAATGCGTCCCATCTTCGTCTACTCAAGCCCAAGACCCTCGCGAGGGGCCAAGCCTCGTGGGGCGGACGATGGAAGGCTTCCTCAGGAGCGGCATCACCAGGTGAGCTCATGAGGAGGCGGAGAGATCAAAGAAAGGGTACCTAGCGAGGTGCTCGTGACGCAAGCCATGACGATCGAGACCAAGCGGGCGCCAGGCAGGCGCCGGCCTGTGTAGTGTCCTTGTTTCCTCTTTGGTGCAATGGGGGAAAGCACATGCGCGGAGTATCGAGGCGTCAAGTAAAGGTTACCATTTAAGTGCAACGAGACCAAGACCAGCAGAGCGGCAGGATGGAGGTCACCGTAGAGCCCAAGACGGCGTCATCGCCGGTACCTTTGGCAGCTGAAGACCAACTTTAGTCAGGATAAGTTGTACTAGATGTTCCCCTTCAAAATGGCCATTGTTGGCGCCCTTCCCGCTTAATATTTGGGAAGAGGACCAGGGCCACTATATATAGGGTTAGCCACCACCAAGGCAAGAGAGAGGAATATGGGATTGAATCCTTTCCAAGCAGAACGCCACACCACCACAAGAACATCCCTCGCGAGGCTATTCTTCCTCTGTACTGTTCATCATCAGCCCCTGAGGCAATCCACACACCACACGCTGGAGTAGGGTATTACACCACAATGGTGGCCTGAACCAGTATAAACCTCGTGTCCCTTGTGTTGTTCATCTGGTAGCTTAGATTCTCAGCAAGCCGATAGGATGTGGATCGGTAGGGGGAAGATCTCCGAGCCATTATGGTCCGCAAAATCTCGTGGGCCTTTAGCTGGGCTGGCCCATTATGGTCCGCAAAATCTTGTTGGCCTTTATTTGGGCCGGCCCATTTAAACTTTATGGGCCACTTTTGGGCCGGTCCACATGTTAACATATCATAGGCGCATCTCGCCCATTGGATGAGTGAAACTTGTGCTAACGCGGAGCTGACACGTGTTTCCTCCAGCCAATGATGATTTTACATGTGGAAAATCCCCATTGGTCCGGGCTGTTAATGGGTTATCGGATCCAAAACTAGATTGAATAGCTTAACGGCGTTCCATTACGGTGGATGCCACGTGTCGGTCACCCTTGACGAAAGCACTTTTGTGACGCGCGATTTATCATCATGGAAGTGGGCACTTCCATGATGATAATTTTGGTAATGTTATGGAACACTTCTATGACAACATAGGTATGACTATCTTGATTCTGTCATAAAATCGTCATGGATGTACATGCATGACAGAAAACGTGACCTACTATGACAAACACGTATCATCACGGAAGTGTACTCTTTTTTGTAGTGGCAGGGGGCACCCTAGAACACACAAGTTTCTCGTAACCGTGTGCGGTGCCCCCATCCACAGTTACAAACCTCGATCATACCATCGTAGTGGTTAGGCAAAGCCCTGCACATGTAGCATCATCATCACCGCCACGCCGTCATGCTAACGGAACTCACCCTCGTCCTCAACTGGATCAAGAGCACGAGGGACATCATCGAGATGATCATGTGCTGAATGCGGTGGTGTCGTACGTTCGATACTTGAACGGTTGGATCACAAAGAAGTTTGACTACATCAACCGTGTTATTGAAATGCTTCCGCTTTTGGTCTACGAGGGTACGTGGACACACTCTCCCCTCTCATTGCCATTCATCACCTAGATAGATCTTGCGTGATCGTAGGAAACTTTTTGAAATTACTGCGTTCCCCAACAGGTGGCAGTCACCTGTTTCTATTGTAAGGATGTCCCACCTCCTGGTCAGTCGACTTGTCTTCCCCCTTTCTCTCTGGAGAGGCTCCACGCCCCTCACTCATTGACTGTAGAAGAACATGAGAAGGGTGAGGTGGCCATATTAGTCAAAGCAATCGTGGCGTTGATCCAGGGCAGAGTGACTGGCACGGCTCTGCTGGAGCTGTTTCTCAGTCGACGCATCCAGCCCTTGCAAGCTCGCGACCACCCCATGTGGATGTCCTCAGGCCCAGCAGATACCTCTTGGACCCACCCGGAGTAGGTCAGAGAGGAGAAGGTGGCGCAGTGGCTTTGGAGCATCACTGGGAACAAAGACAACCCACGTAGAGCAAAACAGATCTTGCCATTAGACACTTAACATCCTCCCAGAGAGGTCTAGCCTGACTTGTCGAGTGTTTTTCCTTTTGCCTTTCAATATGTAACTATACTGGAATCCGATAGAACTGTGTAATCTGTGTCTTGCAGGCATTCACAAATATGTACTCGCTTGTGCCGAACTGAGAGCCGCACCTCAAGGAGCAGAGAGCGAGGGCAGCGACGACATTGAATATGCAGATGATAGCGAAGACGAGAGTGATGACTCTGATGATAGTGAAGAAGTCGACTCACCGCCATGCTCCAAGTGTCGTTCCAAGCTGTCACAAGACCCTGCGGCTGATCATGGCAAGGCCGTGGTGTCGAGTGTGAATACCCAGAAGCGCACTCGGACAACCACTCCTGAGCCGAGTGAGGAAGTTGCCAAGAAGGCAAATGTCATTCCTCCTAAACCTCGGAAGGCTCTGCCCAGGATCAAAGTTGTCGTGCATGTTGCTTCGGCGTAAGTATTTCTTTCTTTTATTCATTGTGATTGTGGACCTTCTTGTTTGTGTTTGACGGAATGGGATCTTGGACCTCCGGGGCCGCTACTTCCGGGACGTCCCACATGGAGATTGACAACGAGCAAGCTGATGCGGATACTGCAGACATGGCCACTTCTCGAGCAGGTATGACATTGCAAATATGCTTATGCCTTGTTAACTATCTTGGTGGCTGACTAGAATTTCATTGTCGAGTGATTGCAGCGCCGACAGACGTTATTCAGCTCCCAAACGATGATGAGGTGGAGCCTCCACAGAGCAGAGGAGGAAGAGGCAGGGGCTCGACCACTTCGCGGAACCTCGCCGGGAGAGTTCCTTCAAGCCGAACGTCTCACCCGTCGACTGAACCCGTGGTCCAGGAACTTGGTGGTTCATTATGAACTGCCATTACTTTTGTTTTTCCTTTCTCGACTGCCCAACCTCCAATGTCGACTGCTCGAACTTTTGATCCAACTGCTCCATCACCGGCTCCAGCGCCAACTGAGTTCACTTTGCATCATGTCTCGGAGGACCAAACAAGAGCTGCTAAGGAAGCAATGATCCAAGATACCTGATGATGGAGCGACTGAAGGTGGTGCACGAGTCTAGCAAGGCCGCATACGACACCAGTTCTGCTCTGCAGGCCAATGTCCGAGTAAGTGAAATTGTAAGTTGATTTCTGATTGGTTTGCCTTCATCTTGAACCTTGCTCTGTTAGGATATGCTATCTGGAACTCTGCTTTATTACTCACAAGATGTTTGTAGATGAGAGTTTTGGAACCTTTAATGTGCATCTATCATGGGTATGTGCCTTGAATCTGTACACCCACTGGGTGTTTTCATTCGTTGTGTTGTTTTTCTTCCACTCGTGTCGCTCAGGCCGTGTTGAGTGGGGTTTTTAGTCCATTGGGGGCACGCTGAGTGCAGCCACTTGGTGTAATCCCCGAGACCCGCATCGAATGGTTGATTCAGTGGGGGTCTTAGAATATGTTTGTTTTCCGCTCTTCACTCGGTCCGGTCAGGTCGTGTCGAGTGGGTAACTGAACAAGTGGGGGCACACTGAGTGCACCCACTGGGTGTAGTCCCCGAGACCATTGTCTACTGCGGGTAGTCGGCGCGGGTCTGAGAACAAGGTGAGTTTTTTTTTGACTTTTCCTCTCGGTTCAGTCGGGTCGTACCAAGTGGTCAATCGGTCCAGTGGGGGCACACTGAGTGCACCCACTACGTGTAGTTCCCGAGACCGCTGTCAACTGCGGGCAGTTGGCGGGGGTCTGAGAACAAGCTGGACTTGATCCTCTCCATTCAGAAGTGGAGGGTCTTTGCTTTGGTCGACTGAATTCCCTTTTTCTTGATTTCATAAATCTTGTGAACTTGGAACCCAATATGCCTCCTTGGAGAAGAAAAAGATCCAACTTCAGCTCGAGTTGGAACATGCCAAGAAGAACCTGAAGGATGCATAAAGCATGAGAGGTAATATTTTGCTGAATAGAAGCTTTGCAATTTCTTCCTTTTCATCCTTTGAACCGGGTGATTTCACTCGAATAGATGTGCGTAGTGAAAACCGTCATCCAAGCACAACTGAAGAATGTTATTTCTTTGGACACCATGAAGCAGGCGCTAGAGAGTAAAGACACCAAACTTGCGGGAGCGCAAAAGGTGGTGCATGAGAAAACTGAGGTAGCCGAGAAGCTTGCTTCAGTATAAATAAACTTGAAAAGGAGAATGAGTCTCTAGAAGCTACTGTTGAGCAGGTGAAAAGGAGGCCGCTCGGCTGAAGGAGGAGAATCTCGTCTTAACGGATAAGGCGGACCAGCTCACTCGGAAGAGGGATGAGCTGGAGGCTTACTTGGGAGGTCTTGCGCAGAAAATGTACATCATACTCCAAGATAACCTTTCTCGTTCGAGTGAATCCTGTTATACTGCTGACTCCTAGGATATTGCTGTTGACTCATACTTTCCCTTCTTGCGTAGAATTCTGTCAGAATTTTGAGCAGGAGACCGGCCGGATCGAACCAGGCCTGGACCCAACGAAGTCACTCGTCAAGGATGAAGCTGCCATGAACATACTGCGACTCGAAGCTCGTCTGAACAGTGTCTTGGAATATATTGCTCGACTGAAGGTGGCGCTGACAAGGATAGACCAAGAGATGTGGCCAGAGGACAAACTTCAGAATGACCTCGAGTCGCTGATGACTCGGCTCAATGACGTCTCGAGTCAAGTGCAGGCATGGAAGAAATCAACTGCTTGCTATGGAGCCGACGTGGCCCTCTCACTCGTCAGTGTCCATTGCAAGGATGCCAAAGAAGAGAAACTAAAGGCTCTCCAAGTGGCAAATACGAAGAAACTCCAATTTGAATCCTTCATCGAGACTTTCATTGAAGCGGCAACTTGCATAGCTGACGGCATCAATCTTGACACTTTCGTCGAGCCAGTGAGCCCTCCTCCTGCCGAGTGAATAAAAAAACACTTAATGGTTTGAATTCATTTGCCTCGGGATGCCGAGTGATTCTGTAATCTTTAAACTACTTCGGGCTTGACTTCCGAATACTTTTGGTTGTGGTTCCAAACTTGAAGGTTTTATTCGAACTTGGTGGATTTATCCGAATATTGCTTTTCTGCTTACAGAATGCTTTATGTGAAGTTTTTTTTAACTTAGGCGAAACTCATTCGCAGCTAAGCCCCCGAGTGAGAGGATGGCTCTCACTTGGAGTAGTTTTCAACTTAGGCGAAACTGGTTCGCGACTAGGCCTTCGAGTGAGAGGGTTGCTCTCACTCGGAGTAGTTTTTAACTTAGGCAAAACTGGTTCGTAACTAAGCCCCCAAGTGAGAGGGTTACTCTCACTTAGAGTAGTTTTTAACTTAGGCAAAACTGGTTCGGGACTAAGCCCCCAAGTGAGAGGATTGCCCTCACTCGGACTCATTTTTTAAGTTAGGCGAAACTGGTTCACGGCTAAGCCCGCGAGTGAGAGGATTGCCCTCAGTAGGAGTCATTTTGTAACTTCGGCAAAACTGGTACGCGGCTAAGCCCCCCGAGTGAGAGGATTGCCCTCACCCGGAGTCATTTTTTAACTTAGGCAAAACTGGTTCGCGGCTAAGCCCCCGAGTGAGAGCCACTCGGAGTCGTTTTTTAACTTAGGCGAAACTGGTTTGCGGCTAAGCCCCCGAGTGAGAGGATTGATCTCACTCGGAGTCATTTTATAACTTAGGCAAAACTGGTTCGCGGCTAAGCCCCCGAGTGGGAGGATTGCTCTCCACTCAGAGTAGTTTTTGAACTTAGGCGAAACTGGTTCACGGCTAAGCCTCTGAGTGGGAGGATTGCCCTCCACTCGGAGTAGTTTTTTAACTTAGGTGAAACTAGTTCGCGGCTAAGCCCCCGAGTGGGAGGATTGATCTCCACTCGGAGTCATTTTATAACTTAGGCGAAACTGGTTCGCAGCTAAGCCCCCGAGTGGGAGGATTGCTATCCATTTGGAGTAGTTTTATAACTTAAGAGAAACTAGTTCGTGGCTAAGCCCCCGAGTGGGAGGATTTCTCTCACTCGGAGTGGTTTTTTAACTTAGGTGAAATATGGTTCCGCAGCTAAGTCATCCATTGGGGGATTTCAACACATGCTTATGCAAAAAAACAATCATTAAGAGACTGCAGGAATCACGTCTTGATAAGCAATCAACCAAGTACTTTTATTACATCTTGACAATCCAATTATGAAGTATAAAAACGACAAAGAATATATGCGTTCTAGGAGAGCGGTTCATCTTTCTTCTAAGCTAAGTTGTAAAGGTGATATGTGACGATGCCATAGACCTAGGGTAGGGTCATAGGCCTAACCTATATGCCGCACCGAAGGTCACAACCCTAGAAACAAAGACATTCAAACCACGACAGGGAGTATCAACTTAAGCCATCGAGTGCAATCCACTCGACCGGTTACCTCACTTGGATACCCCCCCCCCCTCTCTAATTTCACTTGACCAAGACGAAGCCATTTTACCATACAAGAAACCACTCGGAGTACAGAAGACCAGGAGTCACTTGGGATGGCAACGGTCAGACGTTCACTCCGTAGTCTTAAAGGTCATTGAGGGAGTCCTGGATAAGGGGGTATCCAAACGACTATGTACTTTGGCCGGATTGTTGGACTATGAAGATACAAGATAGAAGACTTCGTCCCATGTCCGGATGGGACTCTCCTTGGCGTGGAAGGCAAGCTTGGCAATTCAGATGTAGATCTCCTCCTCTGTAAACCGACTCTGTGTAACCCTAGCCCCCTCCGGTGTCTATATAAACCGGAGGGTTTAGTCTGTAGGACCGAACAATCATACCATAGGATAGCTTCTAGGGTTTAGCCTCTCTGATCTCGTGGTAGATCAACTCTTGTAATACTCATATCATCAAGATCAATCAAGCAGGAAGTAGGGTATTACCTCCATCGAGAGGGCCCGAACCTGGGTAAACATCCTGTCCCCAGCCTCCTGTTACCATTAGCCTTAGACGCACAGTTCAGGACCCCCTACCCGAGATCCGCCGGTTTTGACACCGACATTGGTGCTTTCATAGAGAGTTCCTCTGTGTCGTTGCTGCAAGGCTAGATGGCTTATCCAACCTTCAACCACGCTGTCCTAGGCGAGACTTTTCTCCCCGGACAGATCTTCGTGCTCGGCGGCTTTGCACTGCGGGCCAACTCGCTTTGCCATCTGGAGTAGATCGATAGCTACGCCCCTGGCCATCAGGTCAGGGTTGGAAACCTAAACTACATTGCCAACATCCATGGAGACTTGATCTTCGACGGATTTGGGCCCGTGTCAGGAGCGCCGAACAATCACGACGTGCATGACTTAGATCGGCAGCCGAACAGTATTCGGAACATCGCACCTGCTATAGCTCCGGACTTTGCTCCAGAGTAGGTTGTGCCTTCTAAGGACGGGTGGATGGACCCCGCCCCGAAGGCCGCACACTCATCGGCTTTGGAGCCGCACACAGACTCCTCTCCTAAAGGGATCTGTATCTTCGGACCCCCGGACTCGTCTCCGGTCTCCAAAAGGCATCCGAGCCCGTTGAATCTAACTGGGCTTCGGTTATGGAATTCCCTGCCGCGGATATCTTTCAGCACTCACCCTTCAGAGACGTGCTAAATTCATTAAAGTATCTCTCTCTGTCAGAAGACTCCTGGCCGAACTATGTTCGGCCCATGTGGGATACGGAAGACGAAGAAAATCGCAACCCACCCACCACCCACTTTATAGCCACTATCGATGACCTAACAGACATGCTTGACTCCGACCCCAATAACATCGACGATATGGACGTTGATATAGGGGACGATCTGGAACCACCGCCCACGAGGCGCTGGACAGCCACTTCATCATTCGATGTCTACATGGTGGACACCCCCAAAGAAGACAATGTTGACAAAAAGGACACAAAGGATGATAAACCCCCCGGGCAAAAGCAAAAACGATGGCGTAGGCGCCGCCTTAGGTCCAGTCATAGTAAAAATAGCGATTACAACCCAAAACAGAATGACACTCCGGTTGATTTTGAAGGCAACACGACCATAGGGACCCAGCGATGGAGCAGGATAAACCAAGTCATGCCGAACACAGCCCGGAGCAGACGCCCGGACACAATTCAGAGGGCCGAACTCATCACGCTACCTCCAAAGAAGAGAACTGTCCAGTTGACGATGTGTTCATCATCCCGGAAGAACATTCGGAACAAGATAACCTCCGCAGAAAACTTCTGGCCACAGCGTGGAGCCTGAAGAAGCAGAAGCAAAGGCTTAAGGCCGCGCAGGATATGCTCAACCGAAGATAGAATAAGGTGCTGGACACCGAAGGGAAACATGGCGATAATCGCCACACAAAGAGCTACCCAAAGCGCCAACTGCTACCCGAATTTGACGATCAAGCCGGAGCACCCGTTCGGCCGAAAAACAATATGGCTACTCAGCTGGACCAACCACCTCATGGCCGTGATAGAGCAGCCACCAATACCGCACACGATTTATGAGAGCTCCTGGACAAAAAGGCCAATGCGGCCAGATCCATCTATGGGTCCAGAGGACATGCTCCGACGCGGGATCATGGTCACCACAACGATCATACTGATCGAATACCAGTCCGGAATAAAAACCGGGAACAACAACAGCCGGTAGCATGCTGCGACACGGCTAGATATAGAGGGGCTGCACACCCCCTGTGCTTCACGGATGAGGTGCTGGATCATGAATTCCCATAGGGATTCAAACCCGTGAACATAGAGTCATACGACGGAACGACGGACCCTGGGGTCTGGATTGATGATTTTATCCTTCACATGCACATGGCTCATGGGGATGACCTCCACGCCATCAAATACCTCCCCCTGAAGTTAAAAGGACCAGCTCGTCGTTGGCTGAAAAGCCTCCCCGAAAACTCAATTGGAAGTTGGGAGGAACTTGAGGATGCTTTCAGGGCCAACTTTCAAGGGACCTATGTCCGGCCTCCAGATGCTGACGATTTAAGTCACATAAGACAGCATCCTGGAGAGTCAGCCCGCAAACTTTGGAACAGATTCCTCACTAAGAAGAATCAAATTGTCGACTGTCCGGACACCGAAGCCTTAGCAGCCTTCAAACACAGTATTCGAGATGAGTGGCTTGCCAGACACCTCGGCCAAGAAAGGCCGAGAATGATGCCAGCCTTAACAAGCCTCATGACCCAATTTTGTGCGGGCGAGGACAGCTGGTTGGCCCGTAGAGGCACCAGCGACCTAGGCACATCCGAAATCCGAGATGGCAACGGGAAGCCACGGCACACTAAGCACAAACGTCGGAATAATGATAGTCCGGACAACACAGCGGTCAATGCCGGATTCAGGGGCTCTCGACCTGGTCAAGGAAAGAAGCCATTTAAAGGGAGTAAAGAGGAACCATCCGGCCTGAACAAAGTCCTGGACAGATTGTGCTAAATACATGGCACTTCCGACAAACCTGCAAATCATACCCACAGAGAATGTTGGGTTTTCAAGCAGGCCGGCAAGTTAAACGCCGAACACAAGGGAAGGGAAACACCAAGCGAAGAGGAGGATGAGCCTCGCCAACCGAACACCAGGGGCCAGAAACAATTCCCACCAGAAGTCAAAACGGTGAACATGGTACACGGAACTCACACAGAGTTCGTAGCCCCCAAATTCAATCCCTGGGCAACTTGCCCGATCACTTTTGATCATAGGGACTACCCGGCCAGTATCCGGCATGGAGGATCGGCTGCCTTGGTGCTCGACACAATAATTGATGGATACCATCTTACTCGCGTCCTAATGGACGGCGGTAGTAGTCTTAATCTGATATATCAAGACACCATCTGCAAGATGGGGGTAGACCCATCCAGAATAAGTCAAAATAACGCCAGCTTCAATGGAGTGATTCCTCGCGTAGTAGCCCACTGTTGGGGCTCCCTCGTATTAGAAGTGACATTCGATTCTCCTGACAACTTCAGAAATCAAGAACCTACTCTTCAACATCGCCCCCTTCAGCAGCGATTATCATGCATTGCTTGGAAGAACGACCTTCGCTTGCTTTAACGCAATACCGAACTACGCCTACCTTAAACTCAAGATGCCCGGTCCACACGGTGTCATCACGGTTAGCGGAAACACAGAGTAGTATGCCGCAGTTCCCGTTGCCGGACTCTAGGTGGCCTCTTCCACCGGAACGCATGACCGGTCGTCAAGACCACGGACACGGTTAGCCGAGTCCAATACACCATTTTTCACAATGGCTTAGATAAACCTGAGCCAGGGGCTGTACATGTGTCCCCATAAATAATACGAGGGGCTGCAAACATGTAACAAAAGCCCACAATTCAGTTTGCTTCATTAATAGGACGGATCTCAAACATCCCTCGAGCATAACTAACTTTTCGCACACTTTTTTTTCGTTCCTACAGACACTACCGGTGCCACACCCTTCTAGGATACGGCACAATGGAGACACAGGCGCAGACGTGCAGCAGGGCCCTGCCCACATGTTTCTCTTTAGATTAAGCCCCTGCGTAAACCTTCTTTACTGTCTCTTGTTGCTCAACATCCCATGGGTATATCATAAACCTATAAGGGACACTGGCGTCTTAGGCTTTTTGCAACGATAGATCAATGCACGTACCTACAATCACAGGGTCAAGGGCGTTATTCAGCCCAATATATGTTATAAAGTCCGAATACCTTCGGGAGTATTCGGCGTCACGAGTTTGGCCTTATATGCATCAGCTTCGAATCATGTCTTTGGCCAAATGTTGGGTTAGCCCGGCTCCTAGGTTTGCTGCCTTACGTTCTGTTCTATCAGCTAAGGCGGCCAAAGGAGAACTACTGCGATTGTGCCCTGGTTATTCCGTATGAGCACCTTAGTAGAGAAAGCCGAAAACTGACTGTCATGATACAGCGAGAGACTGGTCAACCACTCGAAGACTCATCGGAATCTACAGGATTCCTCCGCATTAACGAAGGACCGGTCTACCGGTCAAGTACGCGCACCGTATCCGGACGCTCGCGGAAGTACCAGGGGCTACATAGTAGCCCCACCTTTCAAACTCCTATGGCTAAGTGAAAAGTGTTACAACTATATAGTCCGGTCGCCTAGTTCGACGTGTGATCACCTCCTTAACGGACCAAGACGTTGGATCAAGTGTGTTCACGCATTTTTTCTCGAACACCCCCGCATTATGTGTGTGGGGGCTAAAGCCAACGACTACTAACTTTCACGTTATATGCATACATAAATAGCCGCACCGGAGACACTATAATACATTCAGGCAGAAGTATAAAAAAAGCATCCTCTATAATCAAACACATAATTGTTTACAATTAATAGAATCGTCACTCAAACATGACATTCTTGGAGCATTGGGCCTCTATTCTGCAAGCACCTTCTATGACCTGCTCAAAATAGTGCTCGGCTGGGTCTTGGCTTCCTGCTGGACTCTGGGTTGCAATCCTGGTGACCTCCATATCCGCCCAATATTTTTTCACACAGGAAAAATCCATCTGCGCACCCTCTATGCATGCCGATCTCTTCATGGCATCGATCTTCCCTCTGGTGCCAAATAATCGTTGCACCAAACCAAAGTAACTGTCCAGCTTCGGCTCCTTCGGCCACAGATGGTCTATTATAGACCTCATTGCAAGGCCGGACAACCTATGGAGCTCGGCTATGGCGGCCATCTTCTCACTCAAGGGTAAGGAGCGCGCTGGAGCACTAAATTGCGACCAGAACAACCTCTCCATTTTGTTATCTTCATGATCCTTGAATAACTTGGTCGCATCAGCCGCACTCTTCGCCAAGTCCGCATACTCATCTTTGGCGCTCCATAGCTTACCCAACGGAGCATACTTTGGATCTAAAAACTTCATCAGCAACAAATAAGGATTTCCGGCCGCGATTTCTCCGGCTTGTCAAAGTTCCTCAAATGCGTCTCTAACCTGAGAGCATGTCTCCTTAGCCGAATCCAGCACCTTCTTCAAGTCGGCCGCCCTTATCTGATTCTCCTTTTCAAGAAGCTCATACCGGCTGGCGGCGTCCCTCAGCTCCACAGCCATCTCGGCTATCTTCTCCTCGCTTCGGAGACGAGAGGCCTGTTCGGCTTTCAATTCTTCGGCTGCCTTTAGAGCAGCCGCATTGCTAATCCGGGCTTGTTCCTTGGTTAGGGCAAGCTCTGCCCTCAGGGCCTCAACGGCAGCAGCTCCGCCTGCAACTACATCACATCACATTCATATTTCAACCTTCTTGCAATTTCCCAAAAATAGATGTGGATATAGGAAAGCATACTCTGCGACTCCTCGAATCGCTTGTTCACAAGCGTGATGTCGGCCTCCACCACGTTAATCTGCCGCCTCAATTCGGCGCATTCAGCGGCCTGGTCTATTGCCGAACCCTTAGCAACATGCACATCAATACAAGTCCAATCATTATCTGGGAGTGTGATCATCCGTTTGTCGCCAGGGGCTGGCATCCACAATCTCAGGGGCTACTATCTATACAGAGCGCATGTATCGCGTGCGGTACAAAAAACTGCGTATTTACCTCAAAGCCTTCGAGCAGGCTCCTGAAAGCTTCGTTCAAACCTCTTGTGGCAGAGGAGATTTTCTCCAACACCGTACCCATTAGTGTATGATGATCCTCCAAAAGATCAGCTGACTCCAGGAGGCCCGTCAGCATGTTCGGCCGGACACCGGATTCTCCCGGACCCTTTTCATTGTTCGCCACGGGAGCCGAACGCATTGGACTCGGGGCGGCCGAAGTGTTAGCTTCTGGCCCCATTGGATCTGGACTCCTCCGTGACGATACCTCCGGGTCGCCCGTTTCATGGGATGGAGAGGCAGGTGGGGTTTCACTCTCCATCATCTCCGGAAGAAGATTCCCCGAGGACGAGCCCTGTTGAGATGAACCACCGGCACAAAACAGGTCCCGGTTATTACTCTCATAGGAAAAAACAATAAGTTCCTTGTTTAATTAAACTTACAACTTAGTGGAGGGCCGGCCCGTTTGCGGGCACTGTGCGGTGAGGACGCCCTTCGGGGTAGGGCCCTTTGGCGAAGTTCTTTTCCCTTGTTTAGGCGCCCCCGTCTCCAAATCTTCGGAGGCGGCCCTCTTCTTCCCGCGGGGGGAGGAAACCTCAGAGTCGCCTCCCCAATTCTCCTCCTCCATGGAGGCGTTAATTCCCCCGGTCTAGATGTGCAATGTGTGAGGCCCACTCTTGGCCTCCCCACTCTTCCCTTCAGCTTTCTCTGGTGGCACCCGACTTAGTGTCCGTTTAAGAATCCTGGCCATTCCCAGGCCAGGCGAACCGTCGGGAAGAGGGGCCGGACACCTGATCTTCTCCGCCTTACTAAGCTAATCCTGGTTGTGGACAGTGTTCAGAACAATGCTATGACGAATATAGGGAAGGTGTTCGGTTATAGGGTTACTTACTTGGGTATCGAGGCGATTGCAACTCAGGCCCGCGTCCTCGGTGGTGTCCGGACACTTTGTTCGTGGTCCGAAGAACAACTTATACATCCCTTCGGGCGTCAGGCCGAAGAAATGCTGAATGGTTCACGGACCTTCTGGATTGAATTCCCACATCCGGAGAGGCCGACGTTTGCACGGTAGGAACCGCCAAACTAGCATTACCTGGATTATTTTGACAAGACTAATGTCCCTCTCGAGGAGCTCCCGAATGCGGCTTTGTAGCATTGGTACATCGTTCGTAGGCCCCCAGTTTAGTCCCACGTTGGCCCACGATGCCAGTTCTGGTGGGGCCCAAGCAGAAGGCGGGCACGGCCGCCCACTTTGAGCCTCGAGGAGCTGTGACATAGAACCATCTCCGTTGCCATAAATCAGATACCTACGGGAAGGAGCCTTCGGGCCACGGGGCATCGACGTTCCTACTTATTATGGCGCCTCCGCACTCTGCGTGTTGCCCCTCAATCATCTTCGGCTTCACATTGAAAGTCTTGAGCCATAAGCCGAAGTGGGGGGTGATCTGGAGGAAGGCTTCACATACAACGATAAATGACAAGATGTGGAGGATGGAATCCGGAGCTAGATCATGGAAATCTAGCCCGAAGTAGAACATGAGCCCCCTCACGAAGGGATCAAGAGTAAGACGTAAGCCCCGGAGGAAGTGGGAGACAAATACAGCGCTCTCGTTGGTCTGGGGAGTGGGGATAACCTGTTCGGGAGTAGGAAGCCTATGCTTGACATCGGCGATCAAATACCCAGCCTCCCTGAGCTTCGCAATATCCACCTCTGTGACAGAGGAAGCCATCCATCGACCTTGATGGTCAGATCCGGACATGATCGAAGATCCAGGGTGCTTAAGCTCGGGCTTTGGGAGTTGGAACTCAGGGTGCGAGATGTGCAAGCGTGGAGATAGAGGGATAGGCCTCGGCTCCTTTATAAATGGGGAAGAATATCAAGCATCCCCGAACGTGGTCGTTCGGGACTTGCCTAAAAACACGGGGTCATGCCAATGGGCACGGTTGGATTACCCATACCCGTATTGATGACAATCCCGTAGTAAGGGGGACATGATCTCTGCTCTGACAGGACGTGCCAAGGAAACCGCCTCGTGGTGTGGCGGTGGCAAGTTAAAAAATGGTTTGAATAAAAACCGGACCGTGGCGTGATGTCAATTTTTGAAGAACTATCAGCAGATTAGATTCGTGGATTATTATTATTCTATCTACGGTGGTTTATGGAATTTATCTTGTAGAGCCCGACACGGTCCTTGTGTTCGGGATTAATTTTGGAGTATTCGGAGATGGAACCTGCCTCGCAATGCCGAAGACAGTCTATGCGCCGGACTCATCGTCATTGAAGCCTGGTTCAGGGGCTATTGAGGGAGTCCTCGATAAGAGGGTATCCAGACAGCCGGACTATGTACTTTGGCCGGACTGTTGGAGAATGAAGATACAAGATAGAAGACTTAGTCATGTGTCCGGATGAGACTCTCCTTGGCGTGGAAGGCAATCTTGGCGATTCGGATGTAGATCTCCTCCTCTGTAAACCGACTCTATGTAACCCTAGCCCCCTCCGGTGTCTATATAAACCGGAGGGTTTAGTCCGTAGGACCGAACAATCATACCATATGCTAGCTTCTAGGGTTTAGCCTCTCTGATCTCGTGGTAGATCAACTCTTGTAATACTCATATCATCAAGATCAATCAAGCAGGAAGTAGGGTATTACCTGCATCGAGAGGGCCCGAACCTGGGTAAACATCGTGTCCCCAGCCTCTTGTTACCATCGAGAGGACCCCCTACCCGAGATCCGCCTGTTTTGACACCGACTGTCATTAAATACACTTTATAGCTGATAATATTAGTAACGCCCTATCTTAATGTACATTGAACCCCTGTAACGGAGGTGGGCTGGGGTCCTAGTGCACTCTATATAAGCCACCCCCTCCTCTGGGATAAGGGTTCGCACCCCTTGTAACACACACCCATATTACAGTCAACCGCCTCAGGGCACCGAGACGTAGGGCTTTTACCTCCTCCGAGAGGGTCCTAAACTCGTAAACTCATGTGTACAACCTCGCCGTAGCTAGGGCTTCGCCTCCTCATACGTACCCCCTATTCTTACTGTCAGACTTAGTACCACGACGGTTCGCGCCCACCGTGGGGCAAAGCGCCTTAGCAAATTCCGGCGAGGTTGCATTTTTTCCGATCTTCATCAACATGGTTTCCGACGGCGGTTTGGTCGTGGGCCGCGAGTTCCGACTCGGCGTGCTCACTTTCGTTGTCGACGACTCCGCGAGTTCAGGAAGCCCCCGTCAAGGCTCTCCGGATCCATGGTTCGTCGCACTTCCGCGTGAGTGCCTATGGCGTCCTCCTTCGGAAGTCGTCGACTCCGTATCGGTCGGTCCTCGCGTCGCCTTCTCACTCCATTGACCACCACAAGCGATCTGGTCGGTCGCGGCTCCAGCGGTGGGTGAAGCATGCGGTGGCTCGTCAGATGGTCACCCCTCAAGGTGCGGCAATCGAGCCCGACAAATTTCACTGTAGTCTAGTCGACCTGTCGACTGACTTTGCAGACACGTTTTCCGAGAGCGGGAGCTACGACCTCATGGCAGAAGTCCTTATGGTCGACTCCTGTCGCAGCCCACCTGGTTTTCGTCGCAACGGTGGTGGCGATGGCCCATTGTTCGGTCATGAGGAGTATAAGCCCCAGCCTCTCAACTCGCAGCAGAGGGAAGAGCTGCACCGTCGCAACTTGGAGGCCCTCCAGACCCCCATTGCAGGGGAGACCACCGAGGCTTGGGCCTTGGAGGTAGTGCACCTGGCCACGCTGGCTGAGCACACTCGTTTGGAGAATCTCTAACATTCTCTCGACGAGCGTGCCCGTCGACTGATTCCCGAGTCCAATCGACGTCCACGACAGTTGTTTCCATCGGAAACTCCGGTATTCCGTACTCCGATCCAGAATCTTGCAGCTGTTGCGCGTATCGCAGAGTCTATTCAGCCATCCCGTTCAGAAGTTGGAAGGTGTTTGGAACAGATCAGAACGCTGCTCCGAGCAGCAGGAGACCTGAACTCCGCCGTTTCTCAGTCGCAGAACAGGATCCACAGCAGATCGGTAAAGGTAGATACTATTCAGTCGGCACACAGTCCTGGGTCGCCTTTGCAACATGAAGATCGTGATCACCGCCGAGATCGGCACCTCGGAAGAGCTCATGGAGAGTATGATCGTGAGTACGCCCGTGACAACCACCGTCGAGCGCCTTCACCCCTCCCGAGAGACGGGTCGTACACGCCCTGGTAGTATGATGACAGGCATCCGTATGATAACGACCGTAGAGTTCCAGTCAACCCAAGAGAGCCTGGCTTCGATGCAAGGTCAGTCCTTGTTCAGGGTTTGGTCAACCGGAACAGAGCATACAGAGAGGGGCTGGATAGAGACAGGCCCAGTGGAAGCAGGGTCCACGTTTCCGGCCCTGAGTGCTTCGGAAGAGCCATCAGAGCCGCTGAGATCCCTCACAACTTCAGATTGGCGACTGGCATCAGTAAGTTCACAGGAGAATCAAAGCCCGACACTTGGCTTGAAGACTACCGAATGGTTGTGCACATTGGCGGCGGTAGCGATGAGGTAGCCATGAAGCACCTCCCTCTGATGCTTGAAGGATCAGCCAGGGCCTGGCTGAATCAGTTGGCCCCTGGAAGCATTTTGAGTTGGGATGAGTTGGCCCGAGTGTTTACCAGAACATTTGAGGGCACCTACAAGAGACCTGCTGGTTTGCCAGAATTGCAGCATTGCATGTAGAAACCAAATGAGACCTTGAGAGATCATATCCAGATATGGATCACTCTACACCACATAGTGGAGAATGTATCAGATCACCAAGCAGTCTGTGCCTTTAAAGAAGGTGTTCGCTACAGAGAGCTCAATCTTAAGTGCAGTCGGACCGGAGACATGTCTCTGGCTCGGATGATGGAGATTGCCACCAAATACGCTAACAGCGAAGAAGAAGACTGACTCCGGAGTGGCAAGAACAGACCAGTCGCCCAGGACACCGGAGGAGGAAATTCTAGTCAGAAGCAGAAGCGAAAGGCGGAGGCAGTAGGCCATGCCGAGGCAGCAGGGTTGAACCAAGGAAAGTTCAAGGGGAAGCCTAAGGGGCCTTGGATCCCTAAAAACTGCAGGATCAAGCAGGAAATGATGTGATGGATTTGCCGTGTCATATACACACCAAAAAGGATGAGGAGGGGAATTTGATTCCCCCCAAGCATACGACTCAATAGTGTCGACTCCTAATCCAGAGCTTCCGAGAAAGCCAACCAAGTGAAAAAGACAAAGAGTCTGATAAGGAGGAATACAAAGATGATGATGGTGGTTACCCCAATGTTAATGCCACCTTTGTGATTTTTGCTGATCCTCGAGAGCAAAAGTCGACTGAAAGTTATTAACAGAGAGGTGAACATGGTTTCTCCGGCAACACCAAGGTATTTGAAGTGGTCGAAAACCCCTATTACATTCGACCAGTCCGACCACCCGCCATGCGTTGCTACCCCTGGGCGGCAAGCATTGGTGGTCGACCCAGTCGTTGGGGGCACCCGACTGACCAAGGTTTTGATGGATGGTGGCAGTGGTCTGAATATATTGTACGTTGAGGCACTCCAGGGAATGGGCATTCCGATGTCCAAACTCAGTGAGAGCAACATGAGATTCTATGGTATCATCCTGGGAAAGAAAGCCGATTCACTCGGTCAGGTCACTCTTCATATGCTTTTCGGTGATTCTTTGAATTACCGCAAGGAAAAGTAGACGTTTGAGGTAGTGGATTTCAAAAGTTCCTATCAAACCATTATGGGCAGACCTACCTATGCTAGCTTCAAGGCTCGACCGTGTTATGTGTACCTCAAGATGAAGATGCCTGGCCCCAAAAGCGTGATCACGGTCACAGGTAACTTGCAGAGAGCAGAAGATTTTCTTCAGGATGGTGTGAAGATAGCAGATGAGCAGATGGTAGCAGTGGAGTTTCAAGAGTACCAGAAGATAGCGGATCCGAGTGATTTGCTGCGTGCCAAGAGGCCAGCCTCAGAATCCGCATTCCAGTCGGTCGGTGATACAAAGCGGATTCACATTCACCCGACCGACCCCAATGCTGCTCTGACCCATATCTCATCAATACTCGACAGCAAATAGGAAGAAGCGCTCATCCAGTTCCTTTGTGAGAACTGGGACATCTTTGCATGGAAGTCATCTGACATGAAGGCTGTACCCAGGGGACTGGCTGAGCACCGTTTGAGAGTCGATTTGAAGGCAAAACCCGTTAAAGAGCATCTCCATTGGTCCTCCACGAAGAAGAGAAAGGCAATTGGCAAGGAGGTGGCTCGGCTCCTCGCTGCCAAATTCATCCGTGAGATATACTGCTCCGAGTGGCTCGCCAATGTCGTTATGGTCCCCAAGAAAGAAAAATCACTTTTAATGTGTATTGATTTCAAGCACATCAATCGGGCCTTCCCAAAAGATCATTTTCCTCTACTCTGCAATGAACAGATAGTCGACTCAACTGATGGATGCAAGCGATTGTCCTTTTTGGACGTTTATTCCTGGTACCATCGGATCCGACTGTATGGACCCGACAAGATAAAGACAGATTTCATCACCCCACTCGGGTGTTTTTGCTATGTTACTATGCCCTTTGGCCTCAAGAATGCTGGTGCCACATTCATGCGCATGATTCAGAAGTGCCTGCTCACTCAAATCAGTCGGAATGTGGAAGCATACATGCATAACATAGTGATTAAGTCACGCAAAGGTTCCGACCTGCTGACTAACCTCGCTGAAACCTTTGCCAACTTAAGAAGATATGATATCAAGCTCAATCCATCAAAGTGCACATTCAGAGTCCCAGGCGGAAAGCTACTCAGTTTTCTCATTTCCGAACGAGGAATCGACGCAAATCCAGAGAAGATTGGCAAAATCCTCCGGATGAAGCTCCCTGTACGTGTGCACGATGTTCAGAAGCTTACTGGTTGTTTGGCTGCATTGAGTCGATTCATCTCAGGCCTCGGTGAAAAGGCACTGCCTCTTTCCCGGTTGATGAAGAAGTCTGACAAGTTCAACTGGAATGACGAAGCTGAAGCAGCGTTTGAAGAGCTCAAAGCGCGCTTTCCACCCAGTCGGTGCTCGTTGTTCCAGTCAGCAAGGAGCCTTTATTGCTTTACATCACAGCCACTAGACAAATTATCAGCACAATGCTCATGGTCGAGTGGGAAGAAGAAGGCAAAGCCTTCAAAGTTCAGCACCCTGTGTATTACATCTCAGAAGTCTTGACCCCATCCAAGACAAGATATCCTCATTATCAGAAGCTTGTTTATGGGATTTACCTAACCACGAAGAAAGTTGCACACTACTTTTCAGACTACTCAGTTTCATTCGTCAACGACTCCCTGTTGTCTGAAATTCTGAATAACAGGGATGCAACTGGTCGAGTGGCAAAATGAGCAATTGAACTCCTTCCTTTAGATATCACGTTTGAAGCAAAGAAAGCCATCAAGTCCCAAGCTATAGCGGACTTCCTCAAAGACTGGATTGAATAGCAGCAGCCGTCTCAGGTTCAGTCGGAACATTGGACTATGTTCTTTGATGGGTCCAAAATGTTGAATGGCTCTAGTGCAGGAGTGGTTTTAGTGTCTCCGAGAGGAGAAAAGCTCAGTTATGTCCTCCAGATTCACCTTGATTCTTCAAACGATGAAGCTGAGTATGAGGTGCTATTGTATGGGTTGTGTATGGCCATTTCACTTGGCGTCCGATGCTTGATGGTCTACAGCGACTCAGACTTAGTGGTTAATCAAGTAATGAAGGAATGGGATGTCAGGAGTCTAGCAATGACTGGTTATTGGAATGCAATGAGAAAGCTAGAGAAGAAGTTTGAGGGGTTAGAGCTCCACCATATACCCTGAATCAAGAATCTAGCTGCTGACGATCGGGCGAAAATAGGTTCCACTCGGAAGCCTATTCCTAGCAACGTGTTCTTGGAACATCTCCACACCCCGTCAGTACAAGAAGATCCCTTCAAGGAAGAGCCCCAGCAACTGATAAGTTCAACCAATCCGACTGAGATCAAAGTCCCAGTTGTGGTCGACCTGATCATGGAAGTCCTAGTGATCACGCCGGATTGGACGGTGCTGTACATCATGTACCTGCTCGGGCAGGAACTCCCAGATAATGAGGATGAGGCCTGCCAGATAGTCTGTCGATCGAACGCTTTTATCATGATAAAAGGACAGCTTTACAGAGAAAGTGTCACAGGAGTGGCTCAACACTGCATCACACTAGAAGAAGGTCGAATGATCCTAAACGATATCCACTCGGGGACTTGTGGTCACCATGCTTCCTCTCGGACCATCTGGCCAAAGCATACCGAGCGGGATTTTATTGGCCTCGTGCAAATGAGATGGCAAAAGATATAGTCGACAAGTGCGCAGGTTGCCAGTTCTACTCCAACATGTCTCACAAGCCTGCGTCTGCCTTGAAGACTATTCCACTCATCTGGCCGTTTGCAGTCTGGGGGGTTGGATATGGTTGGACCCTTCAAGACCGGCAGAAGTGGTTTCACTCATTTGCTTGTAGGAGTCGACAAGTTCACCAAGTGGATCGAAGCCAAGCCCATCAAAAACCTTGACTCAAGCACTGCCGTCAGTTTCATCAAGGAGTTGATATTCAGATATCGAGTCCCTCACAGTATTATCACAGATAACGGCTCCAATTTTGATTCTGATGAGTTCAAGGCATTCCGTGCTTCCCAAGGCACTCGGGTCGACTACGCATCTGTTGCACACCCATAGTCGAATGGGCAAGGAGAAAGGGCGAATGGTTTGATCCTTCAAGGGCTAAAACCTGGCTTATGCGTGACCTTAAACACGCTGCCGGAGCTTGGGTGACTGAGTTATCATATGTCCTATGGGGGCTAAGAACGATGCCAAACCGGTCGACTGACCGAACCCCTTTCTTCTTGGTGTACAATGCTGAGGATGTGCTTCCGAGTGACTTGCTACACAATGCTCCCCGGGTGGAACTCTTTCAGAAGCTGAAGTAGGATAGGCACGCCAAGACGTAGTTGATCTCCTGGAGGAGGAACGTGAGATGGCTCTGATCCGGTCAACCATCTATCAGCAGGATTTGCGTTGATTCCATGCTCATAATGTCAGAGGTCGAGTGTTCGAGGAAGGAGACCCATGATAGATGCACATAAAGGTTCCAAAACGCTCATCCAGGGACACCTTAAGAACAATAAAGCAGTAGTTGCTACTACCACTAATCAAGAGACCAGTCGGAAACCAACTAACCCTGACGTTGCCTTACAGAGCGGTGCTAGCATTGTAGGCAACCTAACTGTCCTCGTGCACCACCTTCATCTGCTCCATCACGAGGTTTTCCTGGAGAAGGGCCTCCCTGGCAGCACTCGGCGGGTCGTCTGGAGTGTCATATGCAGCAAAGAGCGATGACGGAAATACAGTAGGAGCTGTCACAGGATCTGAAGCATGAAGCTATGCGGGTGAAGCGGAGACTTGAGCAGTCGACGCCGAGGGACGTTCAGTCTACAGTGGATTTGCAAAAGAAACATTGGCCTGAGCCAATCTCCGGATCGCTGGACCACCATCTCCGATGCTGATGTCGACTGAGACCCCTGGCCTGCAGCCATCCTCCTGCTTGGAGCCCTTCCCCTCCTTCCCATGTCTTTCAGAGGCACTTCTTCCTCGTCGTCTGGAAGCTCAATGACGTCCCGCGGATGCAACAAAATGCAACCATAAGGGCACAATCGACAGATAACCCAGTCGACAAAACAAACTCAAAATGGCAAGAGCATACCAGCTTTGGAAGTAGCCGCGTCATCAGCCTCCTGATCGCCCGGAGCCTTGTCAATATCCATGGAGGTCCCGGAAGTTGTAGCACTAAAAAGTTCATAATCCATTCAGTTAGAGTAGAAGTATGAGTCAGTATAGAAAACACAAAAACATAGAACACTCACGCAGAAGCAACAAGAACGTCCATCTTGATATTGGGCAAGGTCTTCCGACACTTTGAAGGGGTGAACTTGGGCTGCATGGCAACCTTCTCCGTCGGCTCCAGAGTCAAAGTTCAAGTGCGCTTATGTGCTTGCTTACTTGGAGCCACAGTCTTGCCATGCCTGCCTGGTCGATCATGGAACTGCTTGGATCGATGCTCTGTGTGAGGTGGTGAGTCGACTTCCTCTTTGTCGTCCGACTCATCGCTCTCTTCCTCATCGTCATCACCTGGGGATTGCCACTCACCACTTTCTTCGGTGCTATCCGCTCCCTCCTGGTCTTGTGATACGTCTCCAACGTATCTATAATTTATGAAGCATTCATGCTATTATATTATCTGTTTTGGATGTTTATGGGCTTTACTAAGCACTTTTATATTATTTTTGGGACTAACCTATTAACCGGTGGCCCAGCCCATTTTGCTGTTTTCTTGCCTATTTCAATGTTTCGAATAAAAGGAATATCAAACGGAGTCCAAACGGAATGAAACCTTTGGGAGAGTTATTTTTGGAATGGAAGCAATCCAGGGGATTTGGAGTGCACGTAAGGGAAGCAACGAGGAAGCCACGAGGCAGGGAGGCGCGCCCTACCCTCCTGGGCGCGCCCTCCACCCTCGAGGGCCCCTCGTGGCTCCCCTGACCGACTTCTTTCGCCTATATATCTCCATATACCCTAAAAACATTGAATAACACAATAGATCTGGAGTTCTGCCGCCGCAAGCCTCTATAGCCACCAAAAACCTCTCAGGAGCCCTTTCTGGCACCCTGCCGGAGGCGGGATCCCTCACCGGTGGCCATCTTCATCATCCCGGCGCTCTCCATGACGAGGAGGGAGTAGTTCACCCTCGGGGCTGAGGGTATGTACCAGTAGCTATGTGTTTGATCTCTCTCTCCCGTGTTCTTGATTTGGCATGATCTTGATGTAATGTGAGCTTTGCTAATATAGTTGGATCTTATGATGTTTCTCCCCCTCTACTCTCTTCTATGTTTTGATTTTTCCCTTTGAAGTTATCTTATCGCATTGAGTCTTTAAGGATTTGAGAACACTTGATGTATGTCTTGCCGTGCTTATCTGCGGTGACAATGGGGTATTCACGTGATCTACTTGATGTATTTTTTGGTGATCAACTTGCGGGTTCAATGAATCTATGCATAGGGGTTGGCGCACGTTTTCGTCTTGACTCTCCAGTAGAAACTTTGGGGCAGTCTTTCAAGTACTTCGTGTTGGTTGAATAGATGAATCTGAGATTGTGTGATGCATATCGTATAATCATGCCCACAGATACTTGAGGTGACAATGGAGTATCTAGGTGACATTATGGTTTTGGTTGATTTGTGTCTTAAGGTGTTATTCTAGTATGAACTCTATGATAGATTGAACGGACAGAATAGCTTCATGTTATTTTACTACAGACTCTTGAATGGATAGAATAGAAAGGATAACTTTGAGGTGGTTTCATACCCTACCATAATCTCTTCGTTTGTTCTCCGCTATTAGTGGCTTTGGAGTGACTCTTTGTTGCATGTTGAGGGATAGTTATATGATCCAGTTCTGTTATTATTGTTGAGAGAACTTGCACTAGTGAAAGTATGAACCTTAGGCCTTGCTTCCTAGCATTGCAATACCGTTTACGCTCACTTTTATCATTAGTTACCTTGCTGTTTTTATAATTTCAGATTACAAATACCTTTGTACTTGGAGGCCCAACAACGTCTACAAGAAGAAGGTTGTGTAGTAGAAATCAAGCTCTTTTCTGCGCCGTTGCCAGGGAGGTGAGTTCTTGAAGGTATATCTTTAGATCTTGCAACCGAATCTTTTAGTTTCTTGTTTTATCACTAGCTTAGTCTATAAAAGAAAACTACAAAAAAATGGAATTGAGTTTGCCTCATACGCTTCATCTTTTTAATATCTTTCATGAGAATGATGGAAAGGAAAATTGTGCTCAAGTGCTAGAAGAAGAATGCATTAGAATGTTTGGCAATAAATATTTGAATGATGAGCATGATTGCAATGCTATTAGTATGAATTCCTTGAATATCCATGATGCTAATGATATGCAAAGCCACAAGCTTGGGGAAGCTATGTTTGATGAATATGATATCTTTTGTCCCCCAAGTTTTGATGAGCAAATTTATTATGATGAAAGCATGCCTCATATTTATGATGATTATATTGATGAAAGTGGGTTTGGAAGAGTGTCAACTTTAGGAAGTAATGATCCCACTATTTTGGAGGATGTTGATATTATTGTGATAATTATGAAAGTGGATTTGGAGAGGTCATGACTTTATTTAGTGACGAATCCACTATTTCGGAAGAGGTTCCAATTGATTATGGGAACAAAGTTGCAATCTATGATGATTATTGTGATGACTTGTAAGCTATTAAGAATAATGATAACCATGAAACTTGGCAGATGATTTTAGTTTTCAATTGGATTATGCTTCACATGATAGTTATTTTGTTGAGTTTGCTCCCACTACTATAGATGAGAATGAATTTGCTTATGTGGAGAGTAATAAAATATCTATGCAAGTAGATCATGAGAAGAATGCTTTATGTGCTGGTTATATAGTTGAATTCATTCATGATGCTACTGAAAACTATTATGAGGGAGGAATATATGCTTGTAGGAATTGCAATAATATCAGGTTTCCTCTCTATGTGCTTAAAGTTTTGAAGTTATGCTTGTTTTGCCTTCCTATGCTAGTTGATTATTGTTCCCATAAATTGTTTGCTCACAAAATCCCTATGCATAGGAAGTGGGTTAGACTTAAATATGCTAGTCATATTCTTCATGATGCTCTCTTTATGTTTCAATTCTTATCTTTTATGTGAGCATCATTGAAATCATAATGCCTAGCTAGGGGCGTTAAACAATAGCGCTTGTTGGGAGACAACCCAATGTTATTTTTGTTACTTGCTTTTTGCTCCTGTTTAGTAACAAATAATTCATCTAGCCTCTGGTTAGATGTGGTTTCATGTTTTAATTAGTGTTTGCGCCAAGTAGAACCTTTGGGAAGACTTGGGTGAAGTCTTTATGATCTTGCTGTAAGAAACAGAAACTTTAGTGCTCACGAGATTAGCTGCCATTTTTTACTGGAGAGTGATTTTAGGTTGACAATGAAAGCATACTTCTCAAAATTATTTATCTCTATTTCAAAATCGAGCTCTGGCACCTCTGCAAATCCCTACTTCCCTCTGTGAAGGGCCTATCTTTTACTTTTATGCAAGAGTCGGTAGTATTCCTTCTCATTCCTACTTACTCTTTAGTTGGCAAGCATCGTGTGTTGGGGAAAGATCTAAGCATATATGTCCATGCCTACCTACTCTTTAGTTGGCAAGCATCGTGTGTTGGGGAAAGAGTCGGTAGTATTCCTTCTCATTCCTACCTACTCTTTAGAGGGATAGTTATATGATCCAGTTATGTTATTATTGTTGAGAGAACTTGCACTATTGAAAGTATGAACCTTAGGCCTTGTTTCCTAGCATTGCAATACCGTTTACGTTCACTTTTATCATTAATTACCTTGCTGTTTTTATAATTTCAGATTGCAAGTACCTATATCTACTATCCATATTGCACATGTATCACCATCTCTTTTCCGAACTAGTGCACCTATACAATTTGCCATTGTATTGGGTGTGTTGGGGATACAAGAGACTCTTTATTATTTGGTTGCAGGGTTGTTTGAGAGAGACCATCTTCATCCTACGCCTCCCATGGATTGATAAACCTTAGGTCATCCACTTGAGGGAAATTTGCTACTGTCCTACAAACCTCTGCACTTGGAGGCCCAACAACGTCTACAAGAAGAAGGTTGTGTAGTAGACAACATCTTGCTCCTGGGCTTGTTCTCCATTATGCATCGAGTACATCTCAGTGTAAACCTGCAAGGCGAGGGGTTAATCAAACATCAGTCGGATTCAGAAACAGGTATAAGACAGATTGAAGCACACTCAGTAGCAAAAATCAGACCTTGTCCGGCTGGTTGTCAGCGTCGAATGGGTCGACTCTCCTGGCCCCCTGGGGTTATCTTTGTTCCCGATAATGCTCTTTAGCCATAGGTCCACTGTCTCGTCCGGAACATCCTGTGGGTGGACCTGAGCAGTGTCATTGGCACCCGAGTACATCCACATCAAGTGGTCACGGGCTTGGAGCAGCTCGATGCATCGACTAAGAAACACCTCTAGTAAATCCATGCCAGTCACACCCTGACGGACCAACTGGACTACCCTCTCGACCAACATATCCGTCTCTACTTTCTCCGCTGCAGTCATGGTCAGTGAAGAAGGTTGTTGGGCTTGATCTAGGGAAAAAGGAGGAAGACCAGTCGACTAACCGGGGGTCACAATATCCTGGCAGTAGAACCAGGTCGACTGCCAGCCCCTGACCGACTCGGGAAGTGTCATGGTAGGAAAAGTGCTCCTCTTCCTCATCTGGATCCCTAGACCCCCGCACATCTGGATCACGTGTGTCCTCTTATCACTCAGATTTGCCTTATTCACAGTATGGGAGCGGATTGTAAAAATGTGCTTGAAGAGACCCTAGTGCGGTTGACAACCCAAGAAGTTCTCACACATAGACATGAACGTAGCGAGATACGTGATGGTATTGGGAGAGAAGTGGTGGAGTTGAGCATCGAAAAAGTTTAGAAAACCCCGGAAGAAAGGATGCGAAGGAAGGGAAAAGCCACGGTCGACATGGGTAGCAGGGAGGACGCACTCACCCGACCGTGACTGAGGTTCTGTTTCACCCTCCGGCAGCCTCGTAGCCCCGGCAGCGATCAAACCAGTGGTGGCCAGATCTTCCATATCTTCTGGCCGGAGCGTAGATCGGATCCAGTCTCCCTGAATCCAACCCGGCGGCAGCGCAGACCTCGACAACAACGCTCGATTCATCTTCTTTCCCTTCGCCGTTGCCGTCGCCTTCTTTGTGCGCTCCACTACTGTCGTCTTGTCCTCCACCATGGAGACGCGTTGCGCACTAACGGAGCGGCGGCGTCGAGGGTGAGAGTAGATGTGGTGAGAGGTAAAGGAGGAGAAGGGGAATGGGAGTGCATAGTGCAGACGCCTCAGCCTCGACACCTTTTGAGGGACTACTTCCGAGTGGCTGGCGCGTGGGCCTGAACGATCCTGTCAAATCCCGCAATAGTCGTGCACCGGATACGCGGTGAGAAAGGTGGCGTGGAAATTGAGGTGCCCTTGTCTATCCGTCCCGTTTACTATGGTGCGCTCCGCCTCATGCGCTTCCCCAAATTTTTGAATCCTGTGAGATCTGAGATCCGCAGTAACCAATCGCGCCAAAGATTTTGCATCGTAACAACACTCGAAGAGAGCCAGCATAAGTTCACTCGACAACCTCTAAATCGATCAAGGCGACTGAAATAAGGCTGAAGTCTCAGCATGGACCTCAAATCCAGTATGAATACTTGTGAAGTGCGAGAGTCAAGGCAGGACCAACTTCAACCTTCTTTCCACTCGGACCTCAATCCATTCGGGGGCTGACGATGTCATAGACCTAGGGTAGGGTCATAGGCCTGACCTATATGCCCCAACCAAGGTCACTACCCTAGAAGCAAAGACATTCAAAGCACGACAAGGAGTATCAACTGAAACCATCGAGTGCAATCCACTCGACCGGTTACCTCACTCAGATTCCCCCCCCCCCCTCTAATTTAACTCGACCAAGACGAAGCCATTAGACAACACAAGAAACCACTCAGAGTACAGAAGACTAGGAGTCACTCGGGATGGCAACAGTCAGGTGTTCACTTTGTAGTCTTAAAGGTCATTAAATACACTTTACAGCTGGCGTTATCAGTAACGCCCTGATAACCCACAAGTAT
>NC_041381.1:386602122-386606011 GCF_002162155.2 Triticum dicoccoides
TCAATCCATTCGGGGGCTGACGATGTCATAGACCTAGGGTAGGGTCATAGGCCTGACCTATATGCCCCAACCAAGGTCACTACCCTAGAAGCAAAGACATTCAAAGCACGACAAGGAGTATCAACTGAAACCATCGAGTGCAATCCACTCGACCGGTTACCTCACTCAGATTCCCCCCCCCCCTCTAATTTAACTCGACCAAGACGAAGCCATTAGACAACACAAGAAACCACTCAGAGTACAGAAGACTAGGAGTCACTCGGGATGGCAACAGTCAGGTGTTCACTTTGTAGTCTTAAAGGTCATTAAATACACTTTACAGCTGGCGTTATCAGTAACGCCCTGATAACCCACAAGTATAGGGGATCAATTGTAGCCTCTTTCGATAAGTAAGAGTGTCGGCCCCAACGAGGAGCTAAAGGTAGAACAAATATTCCCTCAAGTTTTATCGACCACCGATACAACTCTAGGCACGCTTGACGTTCGCTTTACCTAAAACAAGTATGAAACTAGAAGTACTTTGTAGTTGTAACGGGATAGGTTTGCAAGAATATAAAGAGCACGTAAATATAAACTAGGGGTTGTTTAGATAAAGAAGCAATAAAGTTAGTATAGCGAGTGTGGAAAAGTGGTGGTAGGAGTTGTGAAATTGTCCCTAAGCAATTGACTAGACCGATAGCAAGTTTTATGTGGGAGAAGCCACTGCTAGCATGTCATCCCTGACTTGGAATTCTATGCACTTATGATTGGAACTATTAGCAAGCATCTGCAACTACGAACATTAATTAAGGTAAAACCTAACCATAGCATTAAGATATATTGGTCCCCCTTCAATCCTGTATGCATCAATTTCTACGCTAGGTTGAAGCTTTTGTCACTCTTGCCCTCCAATACATAGTCCTATCAACATACAACTAACCCTATGGTGTGATCCACGCGCGCACTCATATGATGGGCACCAAAGGACAGCAACATAACCACAAGAAAATTAAACCAATCATAGCAACTCACCAATTATCGATAGGGCAACAAAAATCTACTCAGACATCATAGGATGGCAACACATATTTGGATAATAATATGAAGCATAAAGCACCATGTTCAAGTAGAGGGTACAGTGGGTTGTGGGAGAGTGGACCGCTGAATATAGATGGGGGAAGGTGATGACGATGTTGGTGAAGACGACGGAGGTGTTGGTGTAGATCGTGGTGATGAAGATGGCCCCGGCGGTGTTCCGGCGCCACCGGGAAAGAGGGGGAAAGAGCCCCCCTTCTTCTTCTTCTTCCTTGACCTTCTCGCTAGATGGGAGAAGGCTTTCCCCTCTGGTCCATGGCCTCCATGGCGTGGGAGGGGAAAGAGCCCCTCCGAAATTGGATTTGTCTCTCTGTCTCTCTCTGTTTCTACATTTCAGATTCTGGCCTTTCACCGTTTCTTATATTCTCGGAGATCCGTAACTCCGATTGGGATGAAATTTGAACATGATATCTATCCGGATATTAGCTTTCTTGCGGCGAAAGAAGGGAACCAACCGCCTTACGGGGTGTCCACGTGGGCCTAGGGCATGCTTGACCCCCTGGGGCGCGCCCCCTGCCTCGTGGCCCCCTCTGGCATCATCTCGCGTTGATTCTTCTTCCCAAAAATCATAAATATTCCAAAAAAAATCTCCTTCAGTTTTTATCCCGCTTGGACTCTGTTTGATATGGGTTTTCTGCGAAACAAAAAACATGCAACAAAAAGGAACTAGCACTGGGCACTGGATCAATATGTTAGTCCCAAAAATAGTATAAAAAGTTGCCAAGAGTATGTAATAGTTGTAGAATATTGGCATGGAACAATCAAAAATTATAGAAACGACGGAGACGTATCAGCATCCCCAACCTTAATTCCTGCTCGTCCTCGAGTAGGTAAATGATAAAAAAGATAGTTTTTGATGTGGAATGCAATCTAGCATAATCTTGATCATGTAATCTAATCATGGCATGAATATTAAGGCACGAGTGATTCAAAGCAATAGTCTATCATTTGACATTAAGACAATAATACTTCAAGCATACTAATAAAGCAATTACATCTTATCAAAATAACATAGCCAAAGAAAGCTTATCCCTACAAAATCATATAGTTCGGCCATGCTTCATTTTTGTCACACAAAATACCCCCATCATGCACAACCTTGGTTTCAGCCAAGCAATTGGTTCATACTTTTTAACGCGCTTCAGCCTTTTCAACCCTCACGAAATACATGAGCGCAAGCCATGGATATAGCACTATAGGTGGAATAGAGTATGATGATGGAGGTTGTGTGGAGAAGACAAAAAAGGAGAAAGTCTCACATCGGCGCGGCTAACCAACGGGTTATGGAGATGCCCATCAATTGATGTCAATGTGAAGAGTAGGGATTGCCATGCAACGGATGCACTAGAGCTATAAGTGTATGAAAGCTCAAACTGAAATTAAGTGGGTGTGCATCCAACTTGCTTGCTCATGAAGACCCTGGGCATTTGAGGAAGCCCATCATCGGAATATACAAGCCAAGTTCTATAATGAAAATCCCCACTAGTATATGAAAGTGATAACTCAAGAGACTCTCTGTATGAAGAACATGGTGCTATTTTGAAGCACAAGTTTGGTAAAAGGATAGTAACATTGCCCTTTTTCTCTTTCTCTCTCATTTTTTTATTTTTTATTTTCTCTTTTTTTATTTTTTTGTTGGGCTTCTTTAGCCTCCTTTTTTATTTGGGCTTATTTGGCCTCTTTTATTTTTCATTAAGTCCAGAGTCTCATCCTGACTTATGGGGGAATCATAGTCTCCATCATCCTTTCCCCACTGGGGCAATGCTCTAATAATGACGATCATCACACTTTTATTTACTTACAACTCAATATTACAACTCGATACTAGAACAAAAATATGACTCTATATGAAGGCCTCCGGCGGTGTATCGGGATGTGCAATGATCTAGTGTAGCAATGACATCAAAAAAATGGACAAGCCATGAAAACATAATGCTATCTATCTTACGATCATGCAAAGCAATATGACAATGAATGCTCAAGTCATGTATATAATGATGATCGAATTTGCATGGCAATATATCTCGGAATGGCTATGGAAATGCCATGATAGGTAGGTATGGTGGTTGTTTTGAGGAAGATATAAGGAGGCTTATGTGTGATAGAGTGTATCGTATCACGGGGTTTGGATGCATCGGCGAAGTTTGCACCAACTCTCGAGGTGAGAAAGGGCAAAGCATGGTATCATAGCGGCTAGCAAATTACAAAAAGGTAAGAGTGCATATAATCCATGGACTCACATTCACTACTGGAATCAGCAGATTTGCCGTCTGCCGCTTTGTCGTCAGCTAGCGGACGGCAAAGAAAGGCTTTGCCATCAGCCACCAGAAAACGGACGACAAAGAGGCAGCGGACGGCAACGGAAGGCTTTGCCATCAGCATATCTTTGTCGCCCGCTAGCGGATGGTAAAGAAGCTTTGTCGTCTGCTAGCTAACGGCAAAGAGGTGGGTGGCGGGCTTACGAGGATGACCTAACGGCCATTTTATTTGCCATCTGCCGGCTGATGGCAAAACTTCATTGCCGTCCACCAGCAGACGGCAAAGAAAATGGCCATTAGGTCATCCGTTTCCCCCCGGCCCCACCCCACTAGGTACACTCTTTGTCGTCTGCACCACCCGTGCTGCCGCCCTCGGCCGCAGCTCCGCCCCGCTGCTCTGTCCCATCGCCTCACCGCCACGCCGCCACGCCGCCCTGCCCCATCACCCCACCACCCCGCCGCCCCATCGCCACACCGCCCCGCCACCACACCGCCCTGGCTCGGCGCCCCACCGCATTGCCCCATCGCCCCGCCCCGGCCTCGCCTCCCCACCCCTA
>NC_041381.1:386606711-386654409 GCF_002162155.2 Triticum dicoccoides
CCCTGGCTTGCCGACCCGGCGGCGCCCCGCCCCCGCCGCCTCCTCCACCACCGCCGAGCCAAGGTGATTGTTTTCTACTGTTTTTTGTGTTTAGGTTTAGGTTATAGTGGTAGGATTAGGTTACTGCCAGATTTAGGTTTAGATAATTAGAAGAAGAAAAAAATTCAAAAAAGGAAGAATAAGTAGAAGAAGAGGGAAAAGGGGAAAAGGAAGAGGGTTACCGGGGGATAGATGGTGGAGCCAGTGGGTCCCGCCGGTCCCGACACCAATGCCGAGAACCCCCGGTCCGAGTGCTGACCCGTCGAGTGCCAACCCCTATGGATAGATTCCCAAGGTCACGGAACCCGCAAGTTGATCACCAAAACATACATCAAGTGAATCACGTGAATATCCCATTGTCACCATAGATAAGCACGGCAAGACATACATCAAGTGTTCTCAAATCCTTAAAGACTCAATCCGATAAGATAACTTCCAAGGGAAAACTCAATCCATCACAAGAGAGTAGAGGGGGGAGAAACATCATAAGATCCAACTATAATAGCAAAGCTCGCGATACATCAAGATCGTGCCATAGAGAGAACACGAGAGAGAGAGAGATCAAACACATAGCTACTGGTACATACCCTTAGCCCTGAGGGTGAACTACTCCCTCCTCGTCATAAAGAGCATCGGGATGATGAAGATGGCCACCGGTGAGGGATCCCCCCTCCGGTAGGTTGCCAGAATGGGCTCCCGAGAGGTTTTTGGTGGCTACAGAGGCTTGTGGCGGTGGAACTCCCGATCTATCTTAGTTATCGATGTTTTTAGGGTATATGGGATTATATAGGTGAAATAAGTCGGTTGGGGGTGCTTGAAGGGCCCAGGAGACAGCGGGCGCGCCCTATAGGCGGGGGCGCGCCCTCCTATCTCGTGGCCTACTCGATGCTTCCCTGGCTTGCATTCCAAGTTCCCGGGAGATCTTCCGTTCAAAAAATTACTTTTCCGAAGGTTTCATTCCATTTGGACTCCGTTTGATATTCCTTTTCTTCCACACACACTGAAATAGGCAAGAAAACAGCAATATGGGCTGGGCCTCCGATTAGTAGGTTAGGCCCAAAAATGATATAAATGTGTAAAATAAAGCCCATAAACATCCAAAATAGGTAATATAATAGCATGGAACAATAAAAAATTATAGATACGTTGGAGACGTATCAAGCATCCCAAAGCTTAATTCCTGCTCGTCCTCGAGTAGGTAAATGATAAAAAATGAATTTTTGATGTGGAATGCTACCTAGCATAATTCAATGTATTTCTCTTTGTTGTGGCATGAATGTTCAGATCCAAATGATTCAAAATAAAAGTTCATATTGACATAAGAAATAGTAATACTTCAAGCATACTAATAAAAGTAATCATGTCTTCTCAAAATAAATGGCTAAAGAAAGTTCATCCCTACAAAATCATATAGTTAGGTTGTGCTTCATTTTCGTCACACAAAAATGTTCCCAAAATCTACACCGCCGATGACAAGCCAAGCAATTGTTTCGTACTTAATTAATCTCAAACTTTTTCAACCTTCACGCAATACATGAGCGTGAGCCATGGATATAGCACTATGGGTGGAATAGAATAATGATGGGGATTGTGTGGAGAAGACAAAAAAGGAGAAAGTCTCACATTGACGAGGATAATCAACGGGCTATGGAGATGCCCATCAATTGTTGTCAGCATGAGGAGTAGGGATTGCCATGCAACAGATGCACTAGAGCTATAAATGAATGAAAGCTCAACAAAAGAAAACTAGTGGGTGTGCATCCAACTTGCTTGCTCAAGAAGACCTATGGAATTTGAGGAAGCCCATCGTAGGAATATACAAGCCAAGTTCTATAATGAAAAATTCCCACTAATATATGAAAGTGACAACATATGAGACTCGCTATATGAAGAACATGGTGCTACTTTGAAGCACAAGTGTGGAAAAAGAGATAGTAACATTGCCCCTTTTTATTTTCTTTCTTTTTTTCTTTTTTTTTCTTTTTTTCTTTGGCCTTTCCCTTTTTTTGGCCTTTCTTATTGTTGATTTTGGCCTTTCTTGTTTTTCTTTGGGGACAATGCTCTAATATTTAATGATGATCATCACACTTTTATTGATTACAACACATGAATTACAACTCGAAACTAGAACAAGATATGACTCTATATGAATGCCTCCGGTGGTGTACCACGATGGTGCAATGAATCAAGAGTGACATGTATGAAAAATTATGCATGGTGGCTTTGCCACAAATACGATGTCAACTACATGATCATGCAATGGCAATATGACAAAAGTAATGCGTGTCATAATGATAAACGAAACGGTGGAAAGTTGCATGGAAATATATCTCGGAATGGCTATGGAAATGCCATAAATAGGTAGGTATGGTGGCTGTTTTGAGGAAGATATAAGGAGGTTTATGTGTGATAGAGCGTATCATATCACGAAGTTTGCACCAACTCTCAAGGTGAGAAAGGGCAATGCACGGTACCGAAGAGGCTAGCAATGATGGAAAGGTAAAAGTGCATATAATCCATGAACTCAACATTAGTCAAAAGAACTCATATACTTATTGCAAAAATTTAGAAGTCATCAAAAACCAAGCACTACACGCATGCTCCTAGGGGGATAGATTGGTAGGAAAAGACCATCGCTCATCCCCGACTGCCACTCATAAGGATGCACAATCCAAGGACACTTCATGTTTCAAATTTGTTACACAACTTTAACCATATGTGCATGCTACGGGACTTGCTAACTTCAACACAAGTATTCTTTAAATAAATAATCACCCAAATAGCATGACTTTAATATCACTACCTCCATATCTCAAAACAATTATCAAGTATCAAATTGATCATAGCATCCAATTCACTTCCTATGATAGTTTTCATTCAAATTACATGTTGTTTAAGACGCAAAATAATATAATTGAAGCATGAGAGTTCATTAATTTCTACAAAATAAAACCACTGTCGTGCTCTCAAAAGATATAAGCGAAGCACTAGAGCAAACGACAAACTACTCCAACAAGATATAAGTGAAGATCAATGAGTAGTTAAATAATTATGCAACTATGCGAAGCTCTCTCTCATTTAAGAATTTCAGATATTGGTATTTTGTTCATACAGCAAGCAAAGCAAAACAAAAATGACATTTCAAGGATAGCGCGGCTCATGTGAAGAATCAAAAACTTATGCTCAACCAATACTAACCGTTAATTGTTGAAGAAGAAAGGTGGGATGCCTACCGGGGCATCCCCAATCTTAGATGCTTGAGACTTCTTGGAATATTATCTTGGGGTTCCTTGGGAATCCCCAAGCTTGAGCTTTTGTGTCTCCTTAATTCCTTTTTATATCTCGGTTTCCTAAATCTTCAAAAACTTCATCCACAACAAACTCAACAAGAACTCGTGAGATAAGTTAGTATAAACCAATGCAAAAACCTTATCATTTTCTAATGTAACAAATCACAAACATTATTATTCAACATTGCATACTAAATGTCTCTGCATATTTAATACTCCTATCCTCAAATAGAATCATTAAACAAGCAAACATATGCAAACAATGCAAACATAACAGCAATCTGCCAAAACAGTATAGTCTGTAAAGAATACAAGATTCATCATACTTCCCTAAATCCAAAAATTATAAAACAAATACTACGTTGTATAAGATTTTTCATATCTCATTATTCAAAAAGATTCAATATTATATCACTCTCTGACTTTTCTAGGGAATTTTTGCAACAGCGGTAAACTTTCTGTTTTGAAACAGCAACATGTATACTTGCAAAATAAGCATGGTAAAGGCTATCCTTGACATTTTTATTGAAAATAGAGATGCAAAACATTATTCTAAATAACAGCAAGCAAAAAAAATGACGCTCCAAGCAAAACACATATCATGTGGTGAATAAAAATATAACTCCAAGTAAAGTTACCGATGAACGAAGACGAAAGAGGGAATGCCTTCCGGGGCATCCCCAAGCTTAGGCTCTTGGTTGTCCTTGGATATTACCTTGGGGTGCCTTGGGCATCCCCAATCTTAGGCTCTTGCCACTCCTTATTCCATAGTCCATCGAATCTTTACCCAAAACTTGAAAACTTCAACCACACAAAACTCAAAACAAAACTCGTAAGCTCCGTTAGTATAAGAAAATAAATCACAACTTATGTACTGTAATGAACTCATTATAAATTCATATTGGTGTTAAACCTACTGTATTCCAACTTATCTATGGTTCATACCCCCCGATACTACTCATAGATTCATCGGAATAAGCAAACAACACATAGAAAACAGAATCCATCAAAAACAGAACAGTCTGTAGTAATCTGTATCAAACATATACTTCTCGAACTCAAAAAATTATAAAATAAATTGGTGGACCTTAGTAATTTGTCTATTAATCATCAGAAAAAAGAATCAACCTAAAAGCACTCTTCAGTAAAAAATGGAAGCTAATCTCGTGAGCGCTAAAGTTTCTGTTTTTTACAGCAAGATCATATAGACTTCACCCAAGTCTTCCCAAAGGCTCTACTTGGCACAAACACTAATTAAAACATAAAACCACATCTAACCAGAGGCTAGATGAGATATTTATTACTAAACAGGAACAAATAGCAAGGAACAAAAATAAAGTTGGGTTGCCTCCCAACAAGCTCTAACATTTAACGCCCCTAGCTAGGCATGATGATGACAATGATGCTCACATAAAAGATAAGAATTGAAACATAAAGAGAGCATCATGAAGAATATGACTAGCACATTTAAGACTAACCCACGTCCTATGCATAGGGATTTTGTGAGCAAACAACTTATGGGAACAATAATCAACTAGCATAGGAAGACAAAACAAGCACAACTTCAAGACTTTAAGCACATAGAGAGGAAACTTGGTGTTATTGCAACTCCTACAAGCATAAGTTCCTCCCTCATAATAATTTTCAGTAGCATGATGAATGAATTCAACCATATAACCAGCACCTAAAGTATTCTTTTCATGATCTACAAGCATAGAAAATTTATTACTCTCCACATAAGCAAAATTCTTCCCATTCGGAATGGTAGTGGGAGCAAACTGAACAAAATAATTATCATGTGAGGCATAATCCAATTGAAAACTAAAATCATGATGACAAGTTTCACGGTTATCATTATTCTTAATAGCATACAAGTTATCACAATAATCATCATAGATAGCAACTTTGTTCTCATAATCAATTGGAACCTCTTCCGAAATAGTGGAATCGTCACTAAATAAAGTTGACACTCTTCCAAATCCACTTTCATATTCATCACAATAATATTAAATATCCTCCAAAATAGTGGGATCAATACTACCTAAAGTTGACACTCATCCAAACCCACTTTCATCAATATAATCATCATAAATAGGAGGCATGCTTTCATCATAATAAATATTCTCATCAAAACTTGGGGGACAAAAAATATCATATTCATCAAACATAGCATCCCCAAGCTTGTGGCTTTGCATATCATTAGCAGCATGGATATTCAAGGAATTCATACCAACAACATTGCAATCATGCTCATCATTCACAAATTTTGTGCCAAACATTTTATAGATTTCTTCTTCTAGCACTTGAGCACAATTTTCCTTACCATCATTCTCACGAAAGATATTAAAAAGGTGAAGCGTATGAGACAAACTCAATTCCATTTTTTTGTAGTTTTCTTTTATAGACTAAACTAGTGATAAAACAAGAAACAAAAAGATTCAGTTGCAAGATCTAAAGATATACCTTCAAGCACTCACCTCCCCAGTAATGGCGCCAGAAAAGAGCTTGATGTCTACTACACAACCTTCTTCTTGTAGACGTTGTAGGACCTCCAAGTGCAGAGGTTTGTAGGACAGTAGCAAATTTCCCTCAAGTGAATGACCTAAGGTTTATCAATCCGTGGGAGGCGTAGGATGAAGATGGTCTCTCTCAAACAACCCTGCAACCAAATAACAAAGAGTCTCTTGTGTCCCCCAACACACCCAATACAATGGTAAATTGTATAGGTGCACTAGTTCGGCGAAGAGATGGTGATACAAGTGCAATATGGATAGTAGATAAAGGTATTTGTAATCTGAAATTATAAAAACCAGCAAGGTAATAAGTGGTAAAAGTGAGCATAAACGGTATTGCAATGGTAGGAAACAAGGCCTAAGGTTCATACTTTCACTAGTGCAAGTTATCTCAACAATAATAACATAATTATATCATATAACTATCCCTCAACATGCAACAAAGAGTCACTCCAAAGCCACTAATAGCGGAGAACAAACAGAGAGATTATGGTAGGGTACGAAACCACCTCAAAGTTATCCTTTTTGATCTATCTATTCAAGAGTCCGTAGTAAAATAACATGAAGCTATTCTTTCCATTCAATCTATCATAGAGTTCATACTAGAATAACACCTTAAGACACAAATCAACCAAAACCCTAATGTCACCTAGATACTCCATTGTCACCTCTAGTATTCGTGGGCATGATTATACGATATGCATCACACAATCTCAGATTCATCTATTCAACCAACACAAAGTACTTCAAAGAGTGCCCCAAAGTTTCTACCGAAGAGTCAAGACAAAAACGTGTCCCAACCCCTATGCATAGATTCCCAAGGTCACGGAACCCGCAAGTGGATCACCAAAACATACATCAAGTGAATCACGTGAATATCCCATTGTCACCACAGATAAGCACGGCAAGACATACATCAAGTGTTCTCAAATCCTTAAAGACTCAATTCGATAAGATAACTTCAAAGGGAAAACTCAATCCATCACAAGAGAGTAGAGGGGGGAGAAACATCATAAGATCCAACTATAATAGCAAAGCTTGCGATACATCAAGATCGTGCCATAGAGAGAACATGAGAGAGAGAGATCAAACACATAGCTACTGGTACATACCCTCAGCCCCGAGGGTGAACTACTCCCTTCTCGTCATGGAGAGCGCTGGGATGATGAAGATGGCCACCGGTGAGGGATCCCCCCTCTGGCAGGGTGCCGAAACAGGCTCCCGAGAGGTTTTTGGTGGCTACAGAGGCTTGCGGCGGAGGAACTCCCGATTTATCTTCGTTATCGATGTTTTTAGGGTATATGGGATTATATAGGTGAAAGAAGTCGGTCGGGGGGTGCTCGAGGGGCCCAGGAGATAGGGGCGCACCCTATAGGGGGGCGCCCTCCTATCTCGTGGCCTCCTCGATGCTTCCCTGGCTTGCACTCCAAGTTCCCGGGAGATCTTCTGTTCCAAAAATAACTTTTCCGAAGGTTTCATTCCATTTGGACTCCGTTTGATATTCCTTTTCTTCGAAACACTAAAATAGGCAAGAAAACAGCAATATGGGCTGGGCCTTCGGTTAGTAGGTTAGTCCCAAAAATGATATAAATGTGTAAAATAAAGCCCATAAACATCCAAAACAGGTAATATAATAGCATGGAACAATCCAAAATTATAGATACGTTGGAGACATATCACTCTGCTCCGAATCCGATGCAGATTTTTGTCAGTGCCTCCCTATTGTTCTCCGGGTACACATCCTCTCTTCTTATTGCTGAGACGTGTATCAGGAGAAGAACGGGGAGGTGCTGCCGAATTTTTGCGTCGGATCCATAGTAGAGCATGGGAAAACGAACCCAATCTACACATACTCGGGTGGGATTAGTACCTATCTTTACCTATTAGCGTGTAGGTTGCATGGACGTAATAAAACTGACAAACTCCATTAACTCATGGATATGGTTTTCTTAATTATGTATATATTTCTTGTGTGTCCAATAGGAAGTCAATATGAGTGATCGTGCATGGATGTTGTCGGCGTTCTGGGAACAGGGGTCCCCAGACTTGCCTGCCTGCGGCCTGCGGCGTGGCGCGAGCAGAGGCCCGGTACGGCCCACCTTCAACAACTCAAGCTCAAGACCCTCGCGAGGGGCCAAGCCTCACGGGGCGGACGACACGAAGCTTCCTCAAGAGCGGCCTCGTCAGGCAGGCTCGCGAGGAGGCGGAGAGATCAAGGCAGGGGTACCTCGCGAGGTGCCCATGACGCAAGCCATGACGACCAAAGCCATGCGGGCGCCGGCCTGCGCAGTGTCCTTGTTTCCTCTTTGGTGCAAAGGGGGCAAGCACAGGCCAAGGCATCAGGCAAAGGCTACTATTTTGGTGCAACAAGACCAAGACTAGCAGAGCGGCAGGATGGAGGTCACCGTGGAGCCCAAGGTGGCGTCATCGTCAGAGTCTTTGGCAGTCGAAGACCAACTTTAGTCAGGATAAGTGTACTCGATGTTCCCCTTCAAAATGGCCAATTGTTGGCACCCTTCCCGCTCAATATTTGGGAAGATGGCCAGGGCATCTCTCTATATATAGGGCTAGCCACCACAGTAGGAAGGGATCCGGAATCAACCCTTCCAAAGGGACAGCACCACCATAAGAACATCCATCGCGAGGTTGTTCTTCATTTTTTATTGTTCATCATCAGCCCCTGAGGCAATCCACCACACCACACACTGGAGTAGGGTATTACACCACAATGGTAGCCTGAACCAGTATAAACCCCGTGTCCCTCATGTGTTCATGTTTCTAGCTTAGATTCCTTGCGAGGCTTTGGGACGTGAGTTGGTAGAGGAGAGATCTCCGCGCGCACCCCAGAGTTCGAACCTCAAGGGTCTGCCGGAACCCGTAATCCGACATTTGGCGCGCCAGGTAGGGGTGCGCCAGAGCTCTCCCTGTCAGCAGCCCATTCTCCATCAACCTTATGCTTCGCCCTCATGGCAGGCAACGCACTGCCCGCTCTGGTCGCAGAGGCTAGCCCTGGGCCCTGGGGGCTCCGAGCTCTGAACCCCGCCCTACGGCAGGCGCGGTGGCCGAACAAGTTCAAGCCAGAGATGCCGCCACGCTACGACGGCACGGCAGATTCGCTAGATTTCCTTCTAGCATATGAGGAGGTCGTCCTCAAGGCCAGAGGTGATGTCCGGGTCATGGCCAAGTGGCTGCCCACGGCGCTCACTGGCGTCCCACGCATGTGGTTGCTCCATTTGCCAGCGTCTTCAGTGGACTCCTGGGAGGAGCTGCGCGGCCTCTTCCTCGCCCATCACGCAGCCCCGGCGCTCCCGGTCGTCGCGGCGCTCCTTGGTGGCTCGCAAGCACCACCCACGAGTCGCCACATCAAGCCGTTCGTCCGCCAGGTCGGTGCTGCCCTAACTCGCCGCCCAGCTCCTACAGGTTGGGCGTCACCCAAGGCCGACTTGGCCTTCAGCTTGGATGATCACCCCGCCAAAACCGCCTGCTCGGGCACGCTCCTGATGTTGTGTACTCCTACCATCCGCCAGGTGGCCATCACCAGGACCCTCCCCGACGGTGGGGCCGGACTCAATGTGCTCTCGATCGAGGCCTTTAGCCTCCTCCACGTGCCGCTGGAGCGACTCTAACCCAGCCAGCCCTTCTCGGGCGTCGGTGGCAGCCCCACCAGCTCTTTGGGGAAGATCCGCCTCCCAGTGACATTCGGCACCCAAGCCAACTTCCGCACAGAGCTAGTCGACTTCGACGTCGCCCCCATCGGCCTCCCGTACAATGCCATCCTTGGCTACCTGGCTTTGGCCCAGTTCATGGCAGCAACCCACCCGGCTTACAACCTGATGAAAATTCCCAGGAGCGGCGGTGTCCTCACCATAGCCGGAGATGCGAAAGATGCCCTGCAGGCACTCAAGCTCGCTTTCAAGGCAGCAACAGCGGCGCAGCCCGCCAGTGCTGATCCCCTCAAGGCTAAGGGGGCTGCGCCCACCAAGAAGAAGCAGTTGTTCACCCAAGACAAAGCAGGGACCAAGCAAGTATCAGTCAACGAGGATGGGTCCTCCGGCGCCACCTTCACCATAGGCGCCAATCTAGATCCCGAGCGAGAGGAGGCCCTGGTAAAGTTTCTGCGCAAACAAGGAGGTGTTCGTGTGGGAACCCAAACAACTGGCAGGGGTCCCTAGGCAGGTGATCGAGCATCATCTGAATGTCTGTCCCAACGTACACCCAGTGAAGCAGAAGGCAAGGCAAAAGTCCACAGAGAAGCAAGCTTTCATCGTCCAGGAAACCCGCATGTTGGAGGCCGCGGGAGTCATTCGCGAGGTTCGCTACCCGGAGTGGCTGGCGAACCCCTTCGTTGTGCTGAAGACAGGGGGAAAGGAGCGCATGTGCATTGATTTCACTAACCTCAACAAGGCCTGCCCTGAGGATCCGTTCCCGCTCCCCCGCATCGACCAGATCATCGACTCTACTGCTGAGTATGACATGTTGTGCTTCTTGGACGCCTTCTCAGGCTATCACCAAATCAAGATGGCGGTCGGAGATGTGGAGAAGACGGCTTTCCTGACCCCATGTGGGGTGTACTGCTACACCTGCATGCCATTCGGATTGCGCAATGCAGGTGCAACCTTCCAGCGGCTGATGGACATCGCATTAGGCCGTCAGCTCAGGTGGAACGCTGAGCCTTATGTCGATGACATAGTGGTAAAGTCTCGGGAGGTGAAAACCCTGATACAGGACCTGGAAGAAACCTTCGCGAGCCTGCGTGAAGTGGACTTGTGGCTCAACCCAGAGAAGTGCGTGTTCGGTGTTCCCTCTGGCAAGCTTCTAGGTTTCCTCGTGTTCCACAGAGGGATCGAGGCTAACCCGGAGAAAGTCAAGGCAATTGAATACATGACTCCGCCGCAAACTCTCAGGGAAATGCAAAAGCTTACCGGGCGGGTAACTGCGCTAGGGCGCATCATCTCCAAGCTAGGGGAACGTACCTTGCCCTTCTTCAAGCTGATGAAGAGGAAGGGCCCATTTGAATGGACTCAAGAGGCTGACGAAGTGTTTCAAGACCTCAAGAAGTACCTAACCAGCCCCCCTATGATGGTAGCGCCACACTCACAAGAACCCCTGCTGCTCTATCTCGCCACCACACCGTACTCCGCCAGTGCTGCTCTGGTGGCCGTCTGGGAGGAGTGCCGAACCAAGACTGCACCAGTCGCGGCAACCCCGGGGCAGGGAGGCCGCTCAAGGGCTATGCCCTCAGCAGATACAAGTCAGCCTTAGCAAGGAGGCGTCGTCACGGCAGAGGAGGCTCCACCAGTTTGTCAGGAGCTGGGGACTCCTGCACCTCAGGAAATGCTCGACCCTCCGGAGGGTGCAGACTCCATCGTTGCACCTGCCCTCGTCGAGCATCCCATGTACTTCGTCAGCACAGTGTTGAGGGACGCAAGGGCGCGGTACCCCATGCCTCAGAAGCTCCTGCTCGCGCTATTGGTGGCCTCACGGAAGCTGCGGCACTACTTCCAGGGTCATCCAATCAAGGTCGTCTCAGCATACCCATTGGAAAGGGTGCTCAGGAGTCCCAACTCAGCAGGACGGGTCGCCAAATGGAACATCAAACTACAAGCGTTTCAGTTGGAGTTCAACACGACTAGGGTCGTTAAGGGAGCTGCACTTGCAGATTTTGTAGCAGAATGGACAGAGGCGCTAGGACTTGAGGCAGGCGAGGAACGTTCGCTTTCCCCAGGAAGTGAGGCGCTGGACGGCTGGGTTATGTACTTCGACGGAGCTTTCTCGCGACATGGCGCGGGTGCTGGTGCGGTGCTCATATCCCCCACTCAGGACAGGCTCTACTACACCGTGCAACTCTGTTTCCAGCATGGGGAAAAGGTTTCCAACAATATAGCAGAATACGAGGGGCTGATAGCAGGCCTGAAAGCTGCGGTGGCCTTGGGGGTGAAGCGCCTTGTCATCAAGGGCGATTCACAACTCCTTGTCAACTTCTCCAACAAGGTGTATGAGCCGAAGGACGAGCACATGGAGGCTTATCTAGCAGAGGTTCGCAAAATTCAGAAGCAGTTTTGGGGTTGGGAGTTGCAGTATGTGCCACGCGGCACCAATTAGGAAGCTGACGACATCGCGAAAAGGGCATCTAGGCGGCTTCCTCAGGAGCCCAGAGTCTTCGAAGAGAGGCTCTTTAAACCCTCAACGGTGCCACCACCGTCGGGCGAAGTGCAACCTCAGGCGGAGCTCCCCTAGCCGCCTGCCTCGGGAGCCCCAGCCTGTGGACCAACCTCGGGAGCACGCTTGCTCCTGGCGCTGGAGCCTCAGGAGGGATGTTGGACCGTCGAACTCAAGAGCTACTTGGCGAAAAGGGCTTTGCCGGAAAAGGAGGAAGACGTAGAGCGTGGCACGGCAAGCCACGGCATACTGCGTCCAAGATGGAGAGCTCTACCGGAAGCGACCGAACGACATGTCCCTAGGTTGCATTTCCAGGGAACAGGGGAAGGAGCTGTTGGCAGACATACACGGTGGAGACTGTGGGCACCACCCATCATCACGAACCCTCATTGGCAAGGCGTTCCGCGGCGGGTTCTACTAGCCCATAGCACTCAACGACACCGTCGAGCTGGTGAGGGTTTGTGAAACCTCCCAATTCCACGCCAAGCTGATCCATCAGCCGGCTCAGGGCCTGTAAACCATACCCCTCTCATGGCCATTCGCGGTTTGGGGGCTGGACATTCTGTGCCCGTTTCCTCGGACGCTAGGGGGCTATCGCTACCTCTATGTTGCTGTGGACAAGTTCACCAAGTGGGTTGAGGTGGAAGTTGTCCGCACCATCCCAGCAGGCTCCGCGGTCAAGTTCATCAGGGGCCTCGTGAGCCGATTCGGGGTGCCTAACCGCATCATCACCGACAACGGTTCGCAATTCACCAGCAATCTCTTCAAAACATACTGTGCTAACCTTGGAACGCGGATATGCTATGCTTCGGTAGCACACCCTTGGAGCAACGGCCAGGCTGAATGAGCCAACGCGGAGGTCCTGAAGGGCCTCAAAACCAGGACCTTCAAGAAGAAGCTGGAGGCCTGCGGCAGGGGCTGGTACAACGAGCTCTAGTCTGTGTTGTGGTCTATCCGCACGACTGCGACTAAGTCGACTGGTGAAACCCCATTCTTCCTCGTCTACGGAGCTGAGGCCGTCCTCCCTCACGAGGTCAGGCGTCGTTCCGCGCGGGTCCTGGTGTTCGACAACGCACAGCAAGATGCCATGCGGGGGACGGATCTCATGCTGGGGGAGGAACACCGTCGGGAGGCCGCACTGCAGGCGGCAAGATATCAATAGGCGTTGTGACGATACCACTGCCGCAACATACGCCCCAGAACTCCTGAGGTAGGGGACCTCGTCCTCAGACGGGTCCTCTCCAGGGAGGGGCTGCACAAGCTCTCTCCCATGTGGGAGGGCCCGTTTAAAGTTGTTCATGTTTCTAGGCCCAGCTCCGCGCGCTTGGAGACCCAGGAGGCGGTGCCCATCCCGAACGCGTGGAACATTCAACACCTCCAGAGGTTCTACCCTTGAGCGAAGCCCAGTGAATATGGAAAAGGCCCGGAGGCTGTGAAGAAGGCCAATGCCTGTGAAGCTTGCCGCTTTGGGAAAAGGCCTGGTGCCTGTGAAGAAGGCCAATGCCTGTGAAGCTCGCCCCCCCCCCTCTCAAGAAAAGGCCCGGTCCCTGTGAAGTAGGCCAATACCTGTGAAGCTCGCCGCCCGTGACACTCTCACGTAATAATGAGTGGGGTTGTACACGCCACGGAGTCTCCGGAGTGTCGCCCCTGGGCCTCGGGGGCTCCTGCCCACGCCCAGTGGCAGCACTTAGCTCCACGCTGGTGAGAAGACGTCGAAGAGTAGATTAGGTGCCGGACGCGGCTTTTCATTTGCTTTCTGCAGTTGGTTAGTTCTTCTTTGTTTGAAGATTTAGTTGGAGTTGCTTTCAGTGTTGTGCGGCGCCCAGACTGTGTTTTCCGTCTTTGCCCTTCCCCTGAACCTGCTTTCCTTTCGCAACCCTCGCGAGGGAGGATGCGCGGGCACCCTCGTGAGCGTCGCCTACTTTAATTTCGTGAGGTTCCTCGACCTAAGTTTGCAGCGGGAGCACTCCTCCCAGTCAATGCCCCACGGGAATCACGACGCGAACGCTGGGCCCGAGCTGGTCACCCCTGCGGCCGGGGACTGAAGCCTAACCCTCCAGCAAGTTTCTTTTGCAGGACCCGAGACCCATGGCAAGGCCTCTGGCCGAAGCCTCCTAAGGCTGGCGCCGCAACAAGGCCCTCCCACTGAGCTAAGTTGCTCCTATGCATGAGCACATGGCACCATAGCACGGCACCGAAATAATAGGAACATCATGATAATTAAAAGCAACAGTCTAGCACGCCCCCGCGGGGCTCCGTACTTCTCTCTCTATGCAGATAAAACAAAATAGGCACGGTGCGACTGGCTACAGCCCAAAGAAGAAGATCTGCGCCACCCTCCGGAGCTCAAGCGGTCTCCTCTTCACGCTTCACCTGGGCGCGGTGGTGGGACGATCCACCTCCCCCCTCGAAGCGAGCACGACGGCACGGTGGCTGGTCACGGCCGCCACTAGAGGAGCTGCCGTTGGAAGGGGAGTCGCCGAAGCTTGGAGAGCTGCGGGCGCCGCCGGGCGCATGCCCGACCTCGTCTTCGCTGCTGCCGTCACCAAGGATGATCAGTCGGCCGTCGTCATCACCTTCGGGGCAGCACCCAGCGCGGCAGCCATCTCCTCCGAACACCCTCACGAAGAGGGTGGCGTCATCGTCGAACTTGAAGTGGAGAGTGCATCGCTGGCCAAGACCACGCACGCGGGCAAACGTCTACTAGCCACGAGTCAGCGCCACATTCCCGGTAACGGAAACTTCCACCGCCACGCAAGAGGCCCTGTTACAGCAGCCGTCCGCCTGGAGCCAGAGCCCGCCTGTGGCATCAGCTGGCAGCTCGCCGGCGAAGAAGCGAGGGAGCTGAAGCCAAGTACCGGCCGGATCCTCCGACCAGACAACGAACTCCGGCAGCACCTCCGCAGAATGGAATTGAGGGCAGGGAGGCCGCGCAGCCGCGGTGCGTCTCCCCCCACCAATCAAGTGGCCTCTGCCGAGCGAGGGGCCTCCGTTGAGGCCTCGGGTAGTCTTCGCGGGAATCGCGGGATGCTTGTGGGGGCGGCCCCGGCCACGCTTGATAGGAGGAGAGTCAGGCCCCTCTCGGCGGGCGTTCCCCTTCTCCGCGGCCGAAAACCTCCTCGTGGGCGCCATGGGACGCGATGAGCCGAGGGGGAGAGGTGAAGAAGAGGAAGCAGAGCAAGGAGAGATGGACTGAAGGGCTCGCGCCATTCCGTACTTTTAACCAAAAGAGGCCAACCATCGGCCTCCACGATCACAGGTAATCATGACTCATTTTGCATGCAGGGACTTGTCATGTCGGTCGGTTGCCCATGCATCATGGGGTAGCGGAAATGCCCAAGTCCAGTCAACCGCCACGCGGCGCACAAGGCCGCAGGCTGTTGGGGCCCGCGGTGCTTCGCACTTGCCCCTTCGCTTCTCTACTAAGCCAAGTCCGGGCACGCCTTGGGCCTGGGGGCTACTGTCGGCGTTCTCGGAACGGGGGTCCCCAGACTTGCCTGCCTGTGGCCTGGGCGTGGTGCGAGCAGAGGCCCGGTACATCCCACCTTCAACAACTCAAGCTGAAGACCCTCGCGAGGGGCCAAGCCTCGCGAGGCGGACGACGGGAAGCTTCCTCAGGAGCGGCCTCGTCAGGCAGGCTTGCGGGGAGGCAGAGAGATCAAGGCAGGGGTACCTCACGAGGTGCCCATGACACAAGCCATGACGACCAAAGCCAGGCGGGCGCCGGCCTGCGCAGTGTCCTTGTTTCCTCTTTGCTGCAAAGGGGGCAAGCACAGGCCAAGGCATCAGGCAAAGGCTACCGTTTCGATGCAACAAGACCAAGACCATCATAGCGGCAGGATGGAGGTCACCATGGAGCCCAAGGCGGTGTCATTGTCAGAGTCTTTGGCTGTCGAAGACAACTTTATTCAGGATAAGTGTACTCGATGTTCCCCTTCAAAATGGCCAATTGTTGGCGCCCTTCCCGCTTAATATTTGGGAAGAGGGACAGGGCCTGTCTCTATATATAGGGCTAGCCACCACAGTAGGAAGGGATCCAGAATCAACCCTTCCAAAGGGACAACACCACCACAAGAACATCCCTCGCGAGACTGTTCTTCCTTTTGTATTGTTCATCATCAGCCCCTGAGGCAATCCACCACACCACACACTGGAGTAGGGTATTACACCACAATGGTGGCCTGAACCAGTATAAACCCCATTTTCCTCATGTGTTCATGTTTCTAGCTTAGATTCCTTGCGAGGCTTTGGGACGTGAGTTGGTAGAGGAGAGATCTCCGTGCGCACCCTAGAGTTCGAACCTCAAGGGTCTGCCAAAACTCGTAATCCGACAGATGTACACCGATTACACTAGTCAGAAAGTTTAGATTGAGGAATGGTTAACAAAAACCAAGGGGTTTGTTAGAGACGCATTTGCAAATGGCCAGGAATTAAGCTGGTGCCCCTGTGCCCGGTGCGACAACTATAAAAAGAGGGACGGGCTTGAAATGAGTAAAGACCTGTAGAAGTTTGGTTTTACGCCTGATTACACAACCTGGACATAACATGGTGAGTCTGCCCAACGTGCCAAAGCTTGGGATAATGGGTTCAAGACATACGGCGCCTTTAGCAAAGAGAACTTCATAATGCGTGTCTGGTACATGTACTCGGTGCATGACTTGTCGGCGTATGCGCTATTCGTTGGCGGGTGTGTGCATGGAAGGTTCCCGTGCCCCACATGCAAGGGAGCTCTTCAGTTTCATGGCTGACGGCACGGCACAAGTATAGTTGCTTCGACTTGCATAGACCGTTTCTACATCCTCGCCATAAGTTCTGGAAAGACAAGAAGAACTTCATAAAAGGTAGAGTTGTCAAACACTATGCACCACCTGCGTTGACAGGCCAACAGACCCTAGATCAGTTAAACGCTCTCGAGCCAGTTCCAGAGCGTCCAGGGTATTTCAAGGGGTATAATAAGGAACACGCCTGGACTCACAAGACATGCTTCTGGGATCTGCCTTACTTCAAAGACCTCCTTTGCCCACACAACATCGATGTGATGCACACTGAAAATAATATCGTCGAAACCATTTTTGGTACATTGTTCGGCATAGAGGGGAAATCAAAGGATAATACTAAGGCTAGAGACGATCAAGAGGAGCTATGTGATAGACCGTTACAAAACATGCAAGAACCAAAAGGAAAGCGCAACTGGACGAAGCCAAAGGCATGGTTCAATCTTGGAAGGCCAGCTATGAAGGAAATTATTTTTTGGGTGAAAATGCAGTTGATGTTCCCCGATGGGTATGCACCAAATCTAAGAGGGGAGCGAGTCTTGAAAAATTGAAAATATTTTGTCTAAAAAGTCATGATTGGCACATATGGATTGAGCGGATAATGTCGGTAATGTTGCGTGGCTTCATCCCTGAGGGTGAATGGCTAGTACTGGTGGAGCTGAGCTATTTCTTCCGTGTTCTTTGTGCGCAAGAACTATCGCCTGACCTTCTAAAAGAAATGGAACAGTTGGCGCCGGAGTTGATCTGCAAGTTAGAGATGATCTTTTCGCCAAGCTTCTTTAATACAATGCAACACTTGATTTTGCATCTCCCAACCGAGGCACGATTGGGGGGGGCGTGCAAAATCGTTGCTGCTACTCAACTGAGAGGATGCAGAAGACGCTTCAAGCAAAATGTAAAAATAAACATAGAATAGAAGCATCGATGGACGAGGCATTCATCACTGAGGAGGCGGCAAACTTCATGACAGCACACTACGAAGCCAAAAATTGTCATTTGCATAATCCGAAGCCTCGGTACAATGCTGACGACCCTAAAAAGGGTCAATCCAAACTCAACCTATTCAAAGGGAATCTCGCACTAGCCAGTGGTTGGAAACCAGTATCATTGGATGTTGAAGAATGGTGGACCATTTCGTTGTATCTCTTTAACAACCTAACAAAAGTGTGGCCGTACATCGAGTAAGATCTCGGTACATTGTTTCGCAACTTCTAATTTCTTTGAACTGCTCTTATTCCTGGATATTTGATGCAGATGATACGTCATCATATTCTCGTATGGAGCGGTGATCCAAAAGGATTCCGTCGAAGAGTATGAGCTTCTGGCAAAGCAAGGAGGCGAATATCCCGATTTCATCTCTTGGTTCAAAAAACGTTAATTTCCATTAGACCCTTTCATTTCTTTGGCTAATTTGCGACTAATGCAACAATCTTTTCGTATTAAACTTGTAGGCTAATTCAGAGATTATAGATGCTGAATTGAGACAAGTAGCTAATGGTTTTGACTATAAGGTCCGTTCATGAGACAATTACGACATCAACGGGTATCGCTTTCATACCTATGTCAAAGAGCTATCTATGGCCAACCAAAAGTCAACAAATTTTTGTGTCTCTGCTATCGGCGAAGGAGGTATCTAGTATTATGGAAGAGTTGAAGCAATTTATGAACTTCAGTTCTATGGTGAAAACCCACCAAACGTCATAGTCTTCGGATGTTATTGGTTCCAGCCCAGGGAGACTAGAAGGACTCATGAACATATAGGGCTAGTCGAAATCAAACAAAGCACACATTTGGATGTTCTCGATGTCTATATTACGGCTCAACAGGGAACCCAAGTTTCTATCTACCGTGGGCCTGTCAAAGTGATCCAAATCTTAGTGGTTGGGATGTCGTTTATGAAGTGCCACCACGTATTACACCACCTCCCCCCAATGAAGAGGATTATGAACCTCACATTAACCAAGACACATATGACAAAGGAGAATTCTTCCAAGAAACGTGTCTTGCCAAAAAACATTTCAAGAACCTCTCTACTCCACCCCAGAACATTGAAGTAGACAACAATAGTGAATCCGACTTCACCCCTGAGGCGGAGCAAGAAGTGCCAGAAGAAGAAGAAGTTACTGTTGCAGATGACCTGTCAATGCTTGAACGATTACGTAAAGGTGGCCTTCCACATGATGATGCATTTATTAATGATGATGATGAGCACGTCATTACCGATAGTGATGATGATGCATTTATTAATGATGACGATAAGCACGTCATTACCGATAGTGATTATTATGTATTCAAATTTTTATGTTGTACTTGATTTATATAGTTATTTGTATGATTGTATGATTTATATAGTTGGTATGTATAATTTTCTTACTTTGTATGATTGTTTCTTATACATAGTGCCATGGTATTGATGTCCGTCCCCATCGGCCCTCGTCCACTTTATGATTCGGATGTTGTAAATTCTCTTTCATAACTATTTGTTGCATTTCGCATTTATGACAATTATGGCCATGAAGTTGACATAGAGATATTTTAATCTAGGAGGTATGTGAACCAGAATTTGAAACCGACCCTCTTGTCGAGAAGTTAAATTTAGTTGAAAAAGAAAATGAGTATTTGAAATAAAAAATTAAAAGAATTGAAGAAGAGAAGATGACATTGGAGTTGTATGTTGCCGATGTCATCGATGATCACAAGATGAAGATGAATGCAATGCGCTTGAAGATGGATGCAATGTGCCTGAAGCTTAAGAAGATTAGAAAATATGCCATTGATAATGAGGCTTGGTATCATTATGTCGTTGGATCAATTGTTACCTTAGTTGCGATCTTCATCATATTTTTCGTGATGAGGGTAAGTTTTCTCTAATGTTTTGCTTTACAAATGGATACTTAGCTTATTTTCATCCTAAATGGCATAATTACCTAAGTTAGATAAAAAAGAGCTATACTTAGCTTATTGAGTTCATTTATGACATACTTAGCATACTTAGGTAAAAAAAGGCATGATAATCTTTGTTACCTCCAAAATGATATAGACTTAGCTTATTTTCCTCGAAAATGACATAATAACCTTACTAAGCTCCAAAATGACCTATTTACCTAGCTTAGCTCTAAAATGACCTACACTTAGCATTTTTACCTAGCTTAGCAATAAAATGGCATTTTTACTTACCTTAGTTAGAAGAAGAAGAAGATAAAGAAGAGGAGAGGAGAAACAGAAAGAGAAGAAAAAAAATCTTCTTCTTCTTCTTCTAACTAGTCTTCTTCTTCTTCTTCTTCTTCTTCTTCTTCTTCTTCTTCTAACTTTCATCTTTCCCAATTTGCAGATTTGCTTTACATGAGGAAGCTTGGATTCATGGAGTGTACTATTCTTCTGGTGCTTCCTTGTTTTTTATGAAAACTTGTTTGGATATGTATGTCTATATGGATATGTTATTGGAAACTTGTTTCTGGTTATGTATATATGGATATGTTGGACTTTGTTGAACTATGTTGTTGGATTTGATGAAATATGTTGTTGGATATGTTGTTGGATATGTTGGATGTGTATGCATGTATATCTGTGTTTGAAACCATGTCTAATTAATTGGATTTAAATAAAAACAGGGGATGTATAGCCTCTTTGCCGTTCGCTAGCCGACGGCAAAGAGCTTTGCCGTCCGCTAGCAGACAGCAAAGAGGACACGTGGCAGTCACCTGTGCAAACTGGGAACACTGGCTGCCTAATTGGTCATTTTGCCGTCTGCAAGCGGACGGCAAAGTGACCAAATAGGCCTGGCAAATAGGGCCATCTATGTTGTCTGATGGCAGCCGGTATAGCTGGCCACGTGGCAGCTTCCCGGTGCTGCCCTAGCTAAGCTCTTTGTCATCTGTCAGCTTATGGCAAAGAGCACCATTAACCCCCTAACGGCTCTCACCCCACACCACTGTCGTCCACTGTCTTTGCTGTCTGCTGGCCTCGGATGGCGGACGGCACAATCCTTTGCCGTCCGTTTCTGCAAAGCGGACGGCAAAGAAGGCCTTTGCTAGCACGTGTTTAGCTGGATAGTTTGCCGTCCGCTGGCTGACGGCAAAGGAGTTTGCCATCCGGGATCTGTACCTTTGCCATCCTCCATGGCAGACGGCAAAGAAGCTGATTCCAGTAGTGATTAGTCATAAAGAACTCATATACTTATTGCAAAAGTTTATTAGCCCTCGAAGCAAAGTACTACTACCCATGCTCCTGGGGGGAGGTTGGTAGGAGTTAACCATCGCGCACCTCAACCTCCACTCATGAGGAAGGCAATCAAAGAACACCCCATGCTTCATATTTGTCACACAACGGTTACCATACGTGCATGCTACGGGACATGCAAACCTCAACGCAAGTATTTCTCAATTTCACAATTACTCCACTAGCACGAATCTAATATCACCACCTTTATATCGCGAAACTAGTGCAAGGAATGAAACATATCATACTCAGTGATCTCCAAGTTTTATGTAGGATTTTATGACTAACCATGTGAATGATCAATTCTTGTCATCTCTCTAAATAGATATAAGTGAAGCAAGAGAGTTTAATTCTTTCTACAAAAGATATGCCCACGCTCTAACAAATATAAGTGAAACAAAAGAGCATTCTGCAAATGGCGGTTTTCTATGTGAAGAGAAACAGGCAATCCAAACTTCAAATGATATAAGTGAAGCACATGAAGCATTCTATAAAGCCATACTCAAAAGATATAAGTGAAGTGCAATGATCATTCTATAAATCAACCAAGGACTATCTCATACCAGCATGGTGCATAAAAGAAAAGTGAAAACTAAACACAAAAGACGCTCCAAAATTTGCACATATCGCATGAATGAAACGAATCCGAAAACATACCGATACTTGTTGAAGAAAGATGGGATGCCTTCCGCGGCATCCCCAAGCTTAGACGCTTGAGTCTCCTTGAATATTCACTTAGGGTGCCTTGGGAATCCCCAAGCTTGAGCTTTTGCCTCTCCTCCTTTTCCTCATATCGAGACCCCCTCAATCTTCGAACACTTCATCCACACAAAACTCAACAAAAAAACTCGGTAAGATCCGTTAGTATAATAAAGCAAATCACTACTCTAAGTATTGTTGCAAACCAATTCATATTTTGTTTTTGCATTTTAGCTACTGTAATATAACTTTTCCATGGCTTAATCCACTGATAGAAATTGATAGTTTCATGAAAACAAGCAAACTATGCATCAAAAACAGAATCTGTCTTAAACAGGAAAGTCTGCAGTAATCTGAACATTCACCATATTTATGGTACTCCAAAAATTCTGAACAAATTAGGAAAAATAAATAATTTGTATAGAAAGACAGTGCAAAAAGTTTCAGAACCGTTTGACGTTCCAGTAAAAAATGTAAAATCGAGCATTACAGCCAAAGTTTCTGTCCTGCACCGCACAAACCAACAAGCATTATAAACAACCTAAAGGCAAACCGTGGCACATTATTTTTATTATATAATGAATTGTACAAGGGGATAATTATTTTTGTTGAAAAGTTTCTGTAATCAAGATTCACAAAGTTTCCGTGAGCATGAACAAAGTTCAAGGCTAGCTCCCACTTTAACAATGCCCGTCTTTCTTACTTTCGCTTTTCTTTTTGAAAAAGTTTTGGGTTCCCCTCTTTTAAAAAAAACTTTATGAAAGCACACAACAGAAATAAACGACTCTCTAAAACTTCCGGGTTGTCTCCCTGGCAGCGCTTTCTTTAAAGCCATTAAGCTAGGCATATAGTGCTCAAGTAATGGATCCACGTGGATCCCAAGGTATATCAAAGCCAATTTTAATTAACAATGATTTGTGATTTAGTAGTGAGCACAAAGTAACATATATCATGCAACAACGAAGTCTAACTCTCTTCCTATGCATCGGCATGTCATAAAAGAACAATTCATGCACACATAGTGAAGGCCAATCCATAGTATAAACAGTTTCTTGCAATTTTATCATATTGGAAACATGGAGACGCGGAGCTGTAGTTCCTCTCTCATAATAATTGCAAGTAGGATCAGCAAGCACATGCATATTATATCTATCAAAATCATCATGTGTAGCGGTAAAAGGCAACCCATCTATATAATCCTTAATATGTGCAAACTTCTCCGATATAGTGTAGTTGGGAGAATTCAAAAAGATAATAGGACTATCATGCGTGGGTGCAATAGCAACAATTTCATGTTTAACATAAGGAACTATAGCAAGTTCATCTCCATAAGCATCATTCATATTGGCATCATGGCCACAAGCATAGCAAGCATCATCAAAAAGGGGTATTTCAAGAGAATCAACAGGATCATAACAATCATCATAGCAATCATCCTTCGGTAAGCACGAAGGGAAGTTAAACAATGTATGAGTTGAAGAGTTACTCTCATTAGAAGGTGGGCACGGGTGATCAATCCGCTCTTCCTCCTTTTGTTCCTCGCTCTCCTCCTCATCTTTTTCATCCAATGAGCTCATAGTTTCATCAATTCCTTCTTCCATAGACTCCTGCAAAATATTAATCTCTTCTTCGACAGCGGAGGAGTCCTCAATATATGGTTTAACATAGGCATTAGAAGCATAATTATCATAACAATATTTAATTATGGAAAAAAATTCAGATTTGTAAAGAGTAGCATCATACTTTCCAATCAAAGAAGCAATTTCATAAGCACCCTTAAAAGCAACAAACTCTTCAATTTGTTGGACACCATAGTAATTATAAACACCCTTAGCATACAAAGATACGATTCCATTAGCACTAAACTCACGTTGGTAGGGAAGGTGTTTCTTAGGGTTTTCAGAACAACAAGTAAAATCATATATTTCACATAAATTCTGAGCATAGCATTGCAAATGATGAATTTGGTCCAGTAAAAGTTTCCCTTTTTGAGATAAGCGGTGTCACACATAACAAGCATGCTCACCTAAATATTTTCCCTCAACTAAGCTAGTTGGGGTTTCAGCACGAGCACATAGGGATCGAAGATGATCCAAGTAAAAAGCTTCAGGAGTGTGATAGATTTTGAGTGGTTCTTCAACCATTGGTGTAGTAGGTACAACTATTTTTTTGGTATTTTGCATTTCCTACCCATAATTAAAGATAGAAAATAACTTAGAACAGCAAATAAAAATTACTTAGTGATAAAGCAAACAAGCACACACGAGAATATTCATCCACGCTATAACTCCCCGGCAATGGCACCAGAAAAAGGTCTTGATAACCCACAAGTATAGGGGATCAATTGTAGCCTCTTTCAATAAGTAATATTGTCGAACCCAACGAGGAGCTAAAGGTAGAACAAATATTCCCTCAAGTTTTATCGACCACCGATACAACTCTACGCACGCTTGACGTTCGCTTTACCTAAAAGAAGTATGAAACTAGAAGTACTTTGTAGTTGTAACATGATAGGTTTGCAAGAATATAAAGAGCACATAAATATAAACTAGGGGCTGTTTAGATAAAGAAGCAATAAAGTTAGTATAGCAAGTGTGGAAAAGTGGTGGTAGGAGTTGTGAAATTGTCCCTAAGCAATTGACTACTTTACTAGACCGATAGCAAGTTTTATGTGGGAGAGGCCACTTCTAGCATGTCATCCCTGACTTGGAATTCTATGTACTTATGATTGGAACTATTAGCAAGCATCTGCAACTACTAACGTTCATTAAGGTAAAACCTAAACATAGCATTCAGATATATTGGTCCCCCTTCAATCCCGTATGCATCAATTTATATGCTAGGTTGAAGCTTCTGTCACTCTTGCCCTCCAATACATAGTCCTATCAACATACAACCTATGGTGTGATCCACGCGCGCGCTAATATGATGGGCACCAAAGTACAGCAACATAACCATAAGCAAATTAAACCAATCATAGCAATTCACCAATTACCGATAGGACAAAGAAAATCTACTCAGACATCATAGGATGGAACACATCTTTGGATAATAATATGAAGCATAAAGCACCATGTTCAAGTAGAGGGTACAGCGGGTTGTGGGAGAGTGGACCACTGAATATAGATGGGGGAAGGTGATGACGATGTTGGTGAAGACGACGAAGGTGTTGGTGTAGATCGCGGTGATGATGATGGCCCCGGCGGCGTTCTGGTGCCACTGGGAGAGAGGGGGGAGAGCCCCCCTTCTTCTTCTTCTTCGTTGAACTTCTCCCTAGATGGGAGAAGGGTTTCCCCTCTGGTCCATGGCCTCCATGGCGTGGGAGGGGCGAGAGCCCCTCTGAGATTGGATTTGTCTCTCTATCTCTCTCTGTTTCTGCGTTTCAGATTCTGGCCTTTCACTGTTTCTTATATTCCTGGAGATCCGTAACTCCGATTGGGCTGAAATTTTAACACGATCTCTATCCGGATATTAGCTTTCTTGTGGCGAAATAAGGGCACCAACTGCCTTAAGGGGTGGACACGAGGGACCCCCTGGGGCCTGCCCCCTGCCTCGTGGCCCCCTCGGGCATCGTCTCGCGTTGATTCTTCTTCCCAAAAATCATAAATATTCCAAAAAAATCTCTGTCAGTTTTTATCCCGTTTGGACTCCATTTGATATGGGTTTTCTGTGAAACAAAAAACATGCAACAAACAGGAACTAGCACTGGGCACTAGATCAATATGTTAGTCCCAAAAATAGTATAAAAAGTTGCCAAGAGTATGTAAAAGTTGTAGAATATTGGCATGGAACAATCAAAAATTATAGATACAATGGAGATGTATCACGCCCTATCTTAATGTACATTGAACTCCTGTAACTGAGGTGCGATGGGGTCCTGGCGCACTCTATATAAGCCACCCCCCTCCTCTGGGACAAGGGTTCGCACCCCTTGTAACACACACCCATATTCCAGTCGACCGCCTCAGGGCACCGAGACGTAGGGCTTTTACCTCCTCCGAGAGGGGCCTGAACTCGTAAACTCGTGTGTACAACCTCGCCGTAGCTAGGGCCTCGCCTCTTCATGCGTACCCCCTATTCTTATGTCAGACTTAGTACCACGACAATATGCTCCATTGTGAAGCACCTTGGTAATGATGAAGGGGCCTTACCATGCTGGGTCGAGCTTATGTGTTCGCTACTGATCCACTCAGAGCACCAGGTCTCCTTCTTGAAATGCTCGACCCTTGACATTCCTTGCATGGAATAGACAAAGATCTTGTTGATAGATAGCCGATCTGATCAAAGACATCTCCCATTCTTATTCTCGGAGGTCCAATACGTCCTGACGCGGTTGCTCTGCCTCGGCTTCTAAATAAAGTTTTACTCGGGGTGCATTATGGAGCAGATTACTCGGCAATACAGCTTCAGCTCCATACACCATGAAGAAGGGGGTTCGGTTGGTGGATCGATTGGGAGTTGTCCTCAATCCCCACAGAATAGACAGCAGCTCTGTCACCCAAGCCCCAGCTACGTTTTTGAGGTCGCGCATAAGCCGAGGTTTCAAACCCTGGAGGATCAGGCTATTTGCCCTTTCAGCTTGGCCATTCGACTGCGGATGCGCAACGGATGCGTAATACACCTGAGTCCCTTGGGAAGCGCAGTATGCTCTGAATACTTCCGAGTAAAAGTTTGAGCCATTGTCTGTGATGATGTTGTGCAGAACTCCAAATCGGAATGTCAGCTTTCTTATGAAACTGATGGATGTGCTTGAGTCTAAACTGTTGATAGGCTTGGCCTCAATCCACTTGGTGAACTTGTCGACTGCTACAAGAAGATGAGTGAAACCGCTTCTGTCGGCCCTGAGCGGCCCAATCATGTCCAATCCCCACACAGCAAATGGCCAGACAATTGGAATAGTTTTCAACGTAGATGTTGGCTTGTGAGACATGTTTGCATAGAACTGGCAACCTGCACACTTCTCCATGATTTCCTTTGCAACCTCATTGGCCCGCGGCCAGAAGAATCCTTGCTTGGTATGCTTTGGCCATGATGGTTCGAGAGGATGCATGGTGATCATAGGTCCCCGAGTGTATTTCTTCCAAAATCAGTCGACCCTCTTCAGGAGAAATACATCATTGAGCCACGCCAGTAACACTCTCTTTATAGAGTTTCCCATCCATTACTATGAAAGCCTTGGATCTGCGGCCGATCTGACATGCTTCAACTTCATCTTCTGGAAGCTCCTTCATGAGCATATATGCAATGTATGGTATTGTCTAGTCGAGAGTGATCACCAGGATCTCCATAACCAAATCAATAACTGCTGGTACTTCCATCTCAGTCGGATTGGTAGAACTTATCACCTGGGGAGGTTATTTAGTAAAAGGATCCTCTTGCACTGATGGGGAATGGAGATGCTCAAGAAACACATTGCTAGGGATAGGTTTCCAGGTGGAACCTATTTTTGCCAAGTCGTCAGCTGCTTGATTCTTGATTCGGGGAATGCGATGAAGCTCCAAACCCTCAAAAAAATTCGAACTTCCTCACTGTGTTGCAGTATCCAGTCATGGCAGGGTTTCTGACATCCCACTCCTTCATCACTTGATTGACCACCAAATCTGAGTTGCCGTAGACCATCAGGCGACGGACACTGAGTAAGATGGCCATACACAACCCGTAGAGAAGTGCTTCATACTCAGCTTCATTATTGGAGGAATCAAAATGAATCTGAAGGACATAACTGAGTTTATCACCTCTTGGGGACACCAGAACCACTCTAGCACAAGAACCATTCAACATCTTGGACCCATCAAAGAACATATTCTAGTGTTGCAAGTGAACTTGAGTCGGTTGTTGCTGTTTAATCCACTCGGCCAAGAAATCCTCGAGTGCTTGAAATTTGTTTGCCTTCTTTGCTTAAAACTTGATATCCAGAGGGAGAAGTTCAATTGTCCACTTAGCCACTCGACCATTTGCATCTCGATTATTCATAATCTCAGACAATGGAGTGTCGCTGACAACTGAAATCGAGTGGTCTTGGAAATAATGTGCAACTTTCTTCGTAGTCAAGTAAATTCCATAAACAAGCTTATGGTAATGTGGGTACCTCTGCTTGGATGGAGTCAGGACTTCAAAGATATAGTATCTGGATGTTGAACTTTATAGGACCTGCCTTCTTCTTCTTGCTCGACTGTGAGCACTGTGCTAACAACCTGACCAGTGGCCGCAATAGACAAGAGTAAAGGCTCTTTGCTATTCGGAGCAGCAAGCACCGGCTAGGTGGAAAGCAGAGCTTTGAGCTCCACAAACGCTGCTTCAGCTTCTAGAGTCCACTCGAACATATCAGACTTCTTCATCAGTCGGTAAAGAGGCAGCACCTTCTCACCGAGACGTGAAATGAATTGACTTAATGCAGCAAGACAACCTTTGAGCTTCTGGACGTCATGCACACGCACAGGGCGTTTCATTTGGAGGATTTTACCAATTTTCTCGGGATTAGCATCTAGCCCTCGTTCAAAAACAAGGAAACCGAGTAGCTTTGTTCTGGGTACTCCAAATGTGCACTTGGATTGATTCAACTTAATATCATACCTTCTCAGATTGGTGAAAGTTTTAGCAAGGTCAATCAGCAGGTCAGAACTCTTGCATGACTTAACTACAATATCATCCATATATGCCTCCACATTCCAACTGATCTGAGTGAGCGGGCACTTCTGAATCATGTGCATCAATGTGGCTCCAACATTCTTGAGACCGAAAGGCATGGTGACATAGCAAAGCACCTGAATGTGGTGATGAAGGTTGTTTTTATTTCATCTGGCCCAAATAGTCGGATCTGATGGTATCCGGAATACGCACCAAGGAAAGACAAATGCTCACACCTCGAGTCGAGTCGACTATCTGATCGATGCGTGGGAGCGGAAAATGATCTTTTGGGCAGGCCCGATTGATATGCCTGAAGCCAATGCTCATGCGGAGTGACTTATCCTTCCTGGGAACCATGAGGATGTTGGCAAGCCACTCGGCATATGGTACATCTCGCGGATGAACTCAGTTGCCAGGAGTCGAGCCACCTCCTTGCCAATCGCCTTCCTTTTCTCTGCGGTGGACCGACGGAGATGTTCCTTGACAGGTTTAACTTGTGGGTCGACGCGCAAACGGTGTTCAACCAGTCCACTAGGTACACTTGGCATGTCTGATGGTTTCCATGCAAAGATGTCCCAGTTCTCATGGAGGAACTGGATGAGCGCGGCTTCCTATTTGCTATCGAGTGTCTTTGAAATGTGAGTCGGAGCAATTGTGGGATCTTCTAGGTGAATATGAACGGTTTTTGTCTTGCCAGCCGACTGAAATGAAGACTCAGAAGGAGGCTTCTTCGAACGGAGCAAATCACTCGGGTCAGCATTCTTCTGATATTCCTCTAGTTCAACCACTGCCATTTGCTCGTCAGTGATCTTGGACCCCTTCTAGCGGCATTCTTCCGCTCTCTTCCTGATCCCAGTGACCGTGATCACACCTTTGGGCCCTGGCATCTTCAGCTCGAGATACATGTAACATGGTCGGGCCATGAAACGAGCATATGCCGGCCTGCCCAGAATAGCATGATAGGCACTCTGGAAATCTACCACTTCGAACGTCAACTTTTCTTTGCGGAATTTTTTTGAATCGCCAAAAACCACATCCAGAGAAATTTGCCCGGGTGACTTCGCCTTCTTCCCAGGAATGACGCCGTGGAACTGCATGTTGCTCTCACCGAGTCGGGCATTAGAATGCCCATCCCTTCGAGGGTCTTTTCATACAAAATGTTCAAACCACTACCACCATCCATGAGAACTTTATGGAGTCGAGTGCCTCCAACGACTTGGTCGACCACAAAAGCTTGTCGCCCGGAGGTAGCAACGTGAGCTGGGTGATCCGACTGGTCGAAGGTGATAGGAGTCTTTGACCACTTGAGGTATGTCGTAGTTGCCGGAGCAACCATGTTCACCTCTCTGTTGATGACTTTCAGTCGACTTTTGCTCTCAACATCAGCAAAAATCATCAAACTTGCATTGACTTTCGGGTAATCATCTGCCTTTTCTTCATCTTCATCCTTATCAGAGCCTTTCTCACTCTGATGTCCTTCATGGAACTGCTGAATGAGGAATCTACACTGTCGAGTGGTGTGTTTAGGCACAATCAAGTTGCCTTCCTCATCCTTCTTCATGTGAATGGGACATGGTAAATCCAGGACATCCTGGCCTGACTGATCCTTCATCTTCTTGGGTACCCATGGTCCATTGGGCTATCCCTTGAACTTTCCTTGTGAATTGACCATTGTAGCTTCAGCCTGGGCTGAGGCTTCAGCCTTGCGTTTCTGTTTCTGACTGCGATTTCCACCCTCAATCTTAGGGCAACTATTTTCCCTTTACCATTGCGGAGTCAGTCCTCTTCGTCACCATTCGCATACCGAGTGGCGATTTCCATCATCCGATTCAAAGTCATGGCCCCGGAGCGACCAAATTTCAACGTGAGCTCTCTGTACCACACACCTTCCTTGAAAGCATAGATGGCCTGATGCTCTGAAACGTTCTCCACCAGATGGTGAAGGGTAGTCCATCGTTGGATGTAATCCTTCAAAGTTTCATTAGGTTTTCGTACACAATCTTGCAGCTCAGACAGGCCAGCGGGACGCTTGAAAGTGCCTTCAAATGTCTTGATAAACACTCGGGCCAAATCTTCCCAACAGAAAATGCTAGCAGGAGCCAACTGATTCAACCAAGCTCTGGCCGAGCCCTCAAGCATCAGGGGCAGGTGCTTCATGGCTACCTCATCAATGTCCCCACCGATCTGCACAGCCACTCGGTAATCCTCTAACAATGTATCTAGCTTTGACTCGCTAGTAAACTTGCTAACTCCTATAGCCAACCTGAAGTTGGGAGGAATCTCAGCAGCACAGACGGCTCTGCTGAAACACTCGGGTCCAAAGACGAACACTCTGTTCCCACTCAGCTGATCTCTGTACAAACCATCTCTGTTAGCCCTGCCTCTGTCAACAAGGCCCTGCACAAGAAATGGCCTTGCATCAAAACCAGGCTCACGGGGGTCGACTGGCAGCCTCCGCTCATCATCGTACGAGCGCCTGTCATCATAGAGCCGGGGCGCGTACGATCCACCCCTCAGAGGGGGTGTAGGAACTCGATGGCGGTCATCACGGTGATATTGAAGGTCAAAATACTTGTGGACTCGACCCAGGTACTAGTCCTGGTGATAACCACGATCCTCACGCCTCAGGGGCGATCTTGGGCTTTGTGCCGACTGAACTATATCTGTCACAACTGACCTACTGTAAATCCTATTGCGTGACTGAGAAACAGTTGAGTTCTGTTCCTTGGCCGCTCTACGTAGTGCCCGAATCTGCTGTAAGCCTCTGCCAGCCTCAGAACGGGACAGCTGGATCGAATCTGCAATACGCACAGCTGCTGCAATGTTCTGGATCAGAGTGCGGAATACCTGACAGTCCTCCTGAGGTCCAGTCGGAAACAGTTGTCGATGCCGTCGACTGGAACTTGGAATATGTCTTCGGGCATGGTTGTCGAGTGCTTGTTGAAGATTCTCCAAGCGTGCACGCTCAGCCAGTGTGGCTACACGCGCAGCCTCCAGGTCCTGAGCCTCGGGGGTCTCCCCAACAATGGGGGTCTAGAGAGCTTCCAAAGCTTGATCTTGCCTATGCTGCAACTCCCTCTGCTCTGAAGTGAGAGATTCGGGATAATACTCGTCCTTGTCGTGTGTCGAATGGCTGCTGCCGCTCGTGCCACGGGGAAATCCTGGTAGGCTACGTTGGGAGCCGACCATGAGAACTTTCACTACGGGGTCATTGCTTTCACACTCGGAGAGAGTATCCAAATGGCCAGTCGACAGGTCGAACAACCCGTAGAGAGATTCATTGGGCTCGATTGCCACGATTCGAGGAGTGGCCAACTGACGAGCCACCGCATGCTTCACCCACCGCTGGAGCCATGAGCGACCGGATCACTTGGGGCGACGAGCCGCGGGAAGCGAAGATGCCATGGGAGCCGATCGATACTGAATCGACGGCTACTACAGGAGGATGCTGCAAGCACTCTGTCGGCGTTCTTGATATGGGGGTACCTAGACTTGCCTGCCTGCGGTCCGCGACATGGCTCCATCGATGGCCTGGTACAGCCCAGTTTCAACATCGACAACCCAAGACCCTCGCGAGGGGCCAAGCCTCGCGAGGCGGACGACACCAAGACCTCCAAGGGGATCAGCCTCCTCAGGCTGCCTCCCGAGGAGCAGAGATTTCTATGCAACGCTCAGCTTGTGAGGTTCGGGTGACATGACCATGACGATTGAGGCCAGGCTCATGTCACCGGGCGCAGTGTGTTGGTTTCCTCTTTGGTGCAAAGGAGGCAAGCAGTAGGCGCGGAGTCCCGAGGAAGCAGCCAAAGGTTTCCATTCCCGTGCAACAAGACCAAGACCACCAGGACGGAAGGACGAAGGTCATCGCCGAGCCCACCGCAGCGTCAGGAGCAGAGGATTTTGCAGGCGAAGACCACTTTAGTCAGGATAACATGTACTTGTTGTCTCCCTTCAAATTTGGCTATTATGGGATTCCTTCCTACCTTCATTCGGGAAGAGGACCAAGGCCACTATAAATAGGACCTAGCCACCACCATGGACGAGGGAGGAACAACATCCACTCCACCCCGCCTAGCTCACTTGAGCCCATGAACACACCTCCTGAGGTTGTTCTCCAATGTACTAGTTCATCCTCAGCCCCTCGAGGCAAATCCACCACAAAGCAGGAGTAGGGTTTTACATCGCAAGGTGGCCCGAACCTGGGTAAATTGCCGTGTCCCATTTCCTTCGAGCTTGACGCGCTATGCTGTGGGATTGGTGAGTGGGCTGACAGGGGAGAGTGAGATGTGCACACGCCCCCCAGAGTTCGAACCACTCAAGAGTTTGCGAACCTGAAATCCAACATTTGGCGCGCCAGGTAGGGTGCATTGAAGATCTGTCGCTCCGTCCACTGCGCTCCACTACCAGCTCTCATGGCAGGCGCTCCACCGTCAACTGGACCGTTGCTCACCTTTGGGGGAGCCATGGGCCTCCGGGATTTCACCCTCGCCCTGCGGCGGGTGAACTGGCCACCCAAGTTCGGGCCGAGTTGCCACCACGCTATGATGGCGTGATAGATCCAGCTGGCTTCCTCCAAGTGTATGAGGAGGCGGTTGGGGCAGCCGGTGGAGACGACAAGGTCATGGCCAACTGGCTCCCCATGGCTCTCATGGGCGTGCCACGCACTTGGCTGCTCAACTTGCTAGAGTCTTCTATGGCCTCCTGGGAGGAGTTGCGTGGCCACTTCATCACGCACTTCACAGCGCATGCGCCCCATGCTGTTGCAGCCCTCCTCAGTGGCTCGCAAGCACCATCCTTGGATCGCCATGTCAAGCAGTTCTTCTGCCAAGTAGGTGCTGCCTGCGCGCAGCCGGCCGCTCCCCTGGCCTAGGCGGCGCCCAAGGCCGACCTCACCTTTGATTTGGAGGATCACCCCACTACCACAGTGGGCGCAGGCGCACTCTCGATGCTCTGCACCCCCACCATCTGCAACATGGCGGTCACCAAGACCCTCATCGATGGCCGAGCCGGCCTCAATGTGCTCTCTATGGAGGGATTTGGCTTGCTTCACATGCCTTATGGCCGGCTCCACCCCACCAAGCCCTTCTCTGGGGTCGGCGATGGCTCCACCAGCCCCCTTGGGCAAATCCGCCTCCCCGCCACCTTCGGGACCCACGGCAACTACCGCACCGAGCTTATCGACTTCGACATCGCTCGGATCAGCCTCCCATACAATGCCATCCTCGGGTACCCAGCCCTGGCCAAGTTCATGGCAGCAACTCACCCAGCCTACAACCTCATGAAGATGTCAGGGAGCACCAGCGTCCTCACGGTGGCAGGGGACACCAAAGACGCACTGCTGGCCCTCAAGCTTACCTTAAAGACCGCGGCGGCTGCGCGGTCGAGTCAGAAAGGAGCCCTAGAGGCCCCGGGGGCTGCCGGCCAAGAAGAAGTAATTGTTTTCTCATGATCGAGCTGAGGTGAAACAACTACCAGTTGACGAAGATGGAGTGTCGCGCGCCACCTTCACCATAGGTGTCGACCTCTCTCCGGACCAAGAAAAGGCTTTGGTCAGCTTCTTGCACGCCAACAAGCACTACAAAAAAATACACTTCCGTGATGATACGTGTTTGTCATAGTAGGTCACGTTTTCTGTCATGCATGTACATCCATGACGATTTTATGACAGAATCAAGATAGTCATACATGTGCTATCGTAGAAGTGTTCCATGACATTACCGAAATTATCATCACGAAAGTGTCCACTTCCATGACGATAAATCGCACTTCACAGAAGTGCTTTCATCAAGGGTGACCGACACGTGGCATCCACCGTAACGGAACACCGTTAAGCTATTGGGTCCGGTTTTGGATCCGATAAACCGTTAACAGCCTGGACCAATGGGAAATTTCCATGTGTAAAATTCTGATTGGCCAGAGGAAACACGTGTGAGCTCATCAGTGGGCCAGATGTCGCCTGTCCATTGGAGGAGACATGCCTATGATACGTCGACATGTGGCAGGGCCCAACAGAGGCCCATATAGGTTAAAAGGCCGGCCCAGTCAAAGGGTTGTAGTACATACTCAGGTACTAGTGGGCCAGCCCAATAACAGCCTGATTAATAAAGGCCCATTTATGACTCGTTAATTGTTCGCTGAATATTTGGGCCCAATTACAGCCCAGTGACTTTCGGCCTGTTAGAGGCCCGATGTAGACATGGGCCCATTTCAGCCCAGTGTGTCTTTCGGCCTAGGAATGGCCCATGCTGCCCATGGGCCATATATGGTCCAAGCGACATCCGGCCCACTAACAGCCCGTGATAAAGGTGGCCACAGTTCAGCCCAACGTGACTTTGGGCTTGTTAAAGGCATGTCGTATAATTCGGCCTGTTGATGCCTGTATTAAGCTTTCGGCCTCTTAAAGGCCCATGATATTAGTGGGCCAACTAAGGCCCAAGATATGTTTCGGCCTGGTAACAGCCCCTCATATAATTGGGCCCAAAAAGGCCCGGTCTACATTTTAGCCTACTGAAGGCCCGTCGACGACTAGTGAAAATTGAGGACCAACATGCATTTCGGCCTGCTAAAGGCCCATGGTTTAATCTGGGCCGTAACAAGCCAGCAGAATATTCAGCCTGTTAATGGTGCAATGCTACCTGGGCCAAACTAAGCGTTGAGTCCACAAAAGTCCCAACTAAAATTTGGTCCGAATATAGGCCGGAGTAAGTTGTGGGCCTGCCGCAAAGTGTGAAGGCCCCAATCATTCGGGCCCAAGAAAGATGTAGGCCGGCCCAATTGTGGCCCTCTAAAAACCAGGCCCATTAGAGCGAATGTTTCGGCCCGGTCGACTACATCAGATTTTTTTAGATAGCAAATGATGGCAGTAACTCGTAGGAATTAAGAACAAACCTACTCTATACAATAAAGAAATTATGGGATAGTAGCTAAGAATAAACCTACAATATACAATAAAGGATTTATAGTATATTACATCCACTGGGCATCAAAGTTCGCCACCCGTGATCATAAAGCGCAACGAAGAAGCATATTACAAAAACTGGGCACCATTGCAACGTAACAAAATAATATTGAAGGGAGACCACTTCCAAGATAGTTCAAGAAAGGTTAGCCTTGCCCAGGAACTGCTGCGCAAGCTGCTGAGCTAGGATGTGAGACCGGCCTAGCATGTCGGTCATAGCTTCCATGTGTAGTTGTTTAGCAATGAGGTTCTCATTGGTGTTCTCCGCAATCTTTCTTAGAGATAGGACTTCAAGTCGAAGTTGAGTTGCAAAATGCCTTTCTGCTAGAACTTGGGACTGGAGAAGTTGAACTGATTCAAAAAGCGAATTATGTGAGTTTGTCTGACTGCTAGTCCCATCTAACTTGAACACTACATCAAGACAAGATTTTGGGGTTGTCTCGCTATCTTCAAGATGTTTTGCCTTCTTTGCTGCAATATATGTTGGGTTTGTCTCACAGCCTTCAGCAGACTTGTGCATGCCATCAAGCATATCACCCTGAAACAAGCAGAGAGATGACAGGTTTTGCACATGTATAAACAAAGATGATAATTGTGATGTCAATTCCATCCAATTTCAAACTAGAAAATAAAGAGTAAGTTCAAAATATCAATAGCATAATTTGGCATTATTCATAATGCGGGGAGCTTCACCACACTACTGGATTACCATGTCAACATAGCAAGCATATATGAAGGGCAAAGACAATCATTGTATCTATTTTGGTTAATATGCATGGCATGTTGTTCATATCATCAGCCACATCAGGAAGATAAAATAGGAGATGACAAGGTGCAATCGTGGGCTGCTTCACCACACACTAGATTATAGATCCACAAAAACAAGCATACATATAGGGAGTATTGAGTAATGTGCATGGTATGAATAAGGAATTTGGTTTTACAAGTAAAACTTAGAACTTATGGTTCTTGCGAACAAGAATTTTGATAGAAACAACAACTAAACAACAGTAAACGATAGGGAGTATGAGCAAATTAAACAGCGGTTGAGGATAAAGGCTTTAGAAGGACTGACTTACATTAACAGTTAACACCGGCTTTATAATGCCCTTATCCATGTCAAGGGAAGGATAACTCAAGAATTTTAGCACATAAACTTCTTCATAAGCATTGCATGTACTCTACATTTTGTAGAGAGTAATTATAGATATGATAATACTGGAAGGGATAGAGGATAATGAAGATAAGATGCAGATTGATGCTACATAATCAACTAACAATCCCTGGAAGTACAAGCGTTACAGGACAAAATGTACTGACAAGAGCAATGGGTTACACTTCTGCACTGGCATCGTTTGTGTATTCTACTTTTTGGTAAGATTAAATATAGATCTATTCTTTTTTAGTAAATGGTGGGCGAGGGAGATAAGATGCAGAATGCTACACAATGAACCAATCCCTCTTCCCATAATACAAGAGTGTTTTGAACACTGGTGTACTGTACAAAACGTGCTTATATTATGGGATGCAGGGAGTAGCTGTTAATGTAAGTACAGTGATAGACGACCTTCAGTCCTTACAAGAGGACTACAGAGCTAAACCTCTTCAAAAGCATTGGGTTGATTCTAAATTTATGGAAGAGTCCATACGGATCTTATAATGTCCACCAAATGGACGATAACGAGGCTAACATGTGCAGTGATGCTACATAATCAAACAGCTATGAAAGTAAGTATGGTCATACAGGGCAAGGGGTACTCACAAGAGCAATGCAGTGTGTAGTATGGTTGCGAGATTCTGTGTTCCCTTGAGAATGAATGTTCTTCTGCTAACAGTTTTCATACAAGTGAGACGTTAAGGCAAATGCAAAAATGTAGTCCAAATTGTGATGTGATATCATAGACAGTACCTTACGCTGCAGACGAGACCAATGTGTAACAAGATTATTCTAGTCACCGTCGGATAAATGTAGCACCGGAGACTTTACAGAAATTTCGTTTAGAGGCTTGCCATTGAAGTGTGCTTGCCTTAGGTAGGAATGATACTTCATCAACGAGTGCTTGAAAAGCGCAACCAACCCTTGATCGTCTTGACAATCCAGTTTGGTCCTCGCCTATTTAAAAGAATGAAATCTTGTGTCTTCTGTCAACAGAAACGTATGCAGTAATTACCATGAATAACATTATTACATTACTTAAGCGTAAGTTGCGGAGGAAGACTGGAAATTGTTCTGTGTCTGCGGTATAATCTTTCCATGAAGGAAAGATGCGCACAAAGTTCCTGACAACAATATAAGCTTTGTCTTCTAAACTGGGAAGAAATGGAACAGGGGTCCTATTTGCTGCAATTGGGGCTCTCTCTGGTTCGTTAAGGGATTTGGCAACTAGATTTGGTGTACTCTTTGCTGGAATAGGGGTTTTGCGTCGTAGAGCTGGTGCTATGTCAATTGGCATCATCATAATGTTTGTTGCAGTTGGGGTCAGCTGAGTTAGGGCATCAAAAATGACCAATGTAGTAGGGATAGAGTCCGCTAGAGTTGGGGTGTTTGTGGGTCAGGTGATATTGCAACTACACCTAATGGCTATTTGATTTATCAGGTGTCACTACCTTTTCCAAATACTTTGCTTGTGCTCCTCCGCGATCAGCAATCGCCCTCTTCCTTTTGAACATCTGATACACAAGAACAACATTTGAATGGATAAATATGGTATGATGATGGATGGAATATGTACTGAAAATGGATAGGCAGAGCGTATTCACATACACGATGTGTAAACTAAGCTAACGGTAGTGCAACAAAGTAGAAGCAATGCAAAGCATCAGTTGCAAGATATGTGCGACCAATATAACCTTGGAAAGTTAGAGAAAGCACCTTGATGGGTTAATAAGATAGGGCATCTGCCTCTGACTCCTCCACTAGGGAGCTACATTGACTTAGGTCTCCCTCTAGCTCAGAATCACGGTTAGGATCATATTCTGAGCATGAATCTGTAGGTGGAGAGCGTTTGCATTGCATTGCATCCAGACTTGATTTCAGTCCCTTAATGCCAAGTTTGACAGCCATGGCATTGTTCTGCTTTATTCTTTTCATGCACGCAAGCTCATAATCATTATGATGTTGTTCAAAATCGGAGATTCGTGAAAACATAAAAAGTAGTCAGATTATCTATGGAATGCATTGCAGATTCAACTCGAAGAGTGTCTCCCTATAAACCCCTGCATATGCAAAGTTCACCCCCCAAACGTGCTGACCAGACCACACACAGAAATACAAACCCCTTATGTCTCTATAACACGCAGACACACATTTCAAAACTAAAGTAGGAACATTAGAATCATATCAAATTCGTATTTGAACAAATAAACTAAGGAATTATGAGTGGTATAATGTTTAGCTTCAAGGGTAGAGTGTCGGTAGTGCGACACTGTAACACCCTCGATGCGACTATATCTCCCACGTGTCGAGGCACGACTTAGAGGCATAATCGCATTGAAGGCATATGTCGCAAGTGAGGTAATCTTCACACAACCCATGTAATACAATAAGGGAAAGAGATGCATAGTTGGCTTACAATCGCCACTTCACACAATTACATGAATAAAGCATTACATCATCCAGATACAATCAAGGTCCGACTACGGAACCAAAATAAAAGAAGAACCCCAAATGCGACAAAGGTCCCCGAACGACCCCAACTGGGCTCCACTACTGATCAACTAGAACGAAACAACACAAAGGGCAAGATCTTCATCGAGCTCCTCCTTGAGCTTGGTTGCGTCATCTGCACGGACTCAACGGCACCTGCAAGCTGGTTTTTGGAAGTATCTGTGAGCCACGGGGACTCAGCAATCTCGCACCCGCGAGATCAAGACTATTTAAGCTTATAGGAAGGCTGGAGTAATGAGGTGGAGCTGCAGCAAGCGACTAGCATATATGGTGGCTAACATACGCAAATGAGAGCGAGAAGAGAAGGCAAAGCACGGTCGATAAAGGTATGATCAAGAAGTGATCCTGGACTACCTACGTCAAGCATAACTCCAACACCGTGTTCACTTCCCGGACTCCGCCGGAAAGAGACCATCACGGTTACACACGCGGTTGATGTATTTTAATTAAGGTCAACTTCGGGTTTTCTACAACCGGACGTTAACAAATTCCCATCTGCCCATAACCGCGGGCACGGCTTTCGAAAGTTCAAATCCCTGCAGGGGTGTCCCAACTTAGCCCATGACAAGCTCTCACGGTCAACGAAGGAATAGACCTCCACCCGAGACATTCCGATCAGACTCGGTATCCCGGTACAACAAGACATTTCGACAGGGTAAAACTAAACCAGCAACACCGCCCGAATGTGCCGACAAATCCCGATAGGAGCTGCACATATCTCTTTCTCAGGGCACACTCAGATGAGCGCTCCGTACAACTAAAACCAAACCTCGAGTTTCCCCGAGGGGGCGCTGCACAGGACTCTAGTTTGGACCAACACTCAGAGGAGCACTGGCCCGGGGGGGGTAAAATAATGATGACCCTCAGGAGCGCGACTCCCAAGGGAAAAGAAAAGGCTAGGTGGCAAATGGTAAAACCAATGTTGGGCATTGCTGGAAGAGCTTTACTTAAGGCGAACTGTCAAGGGGTTCCCATTATAGCCCAACCGCGTAAGGGACGCAAAATCCGGGAACATAACACCGATATGACGGAAACTAGGGCGGCAAGAGTGGAACAAAACACCAGGCATAAGGCCGAGCCTTCCACCCTTTACCAAGTATATAGATGCATTAATTGAGTAAGATATATTGTGATATCCCAACAAGTAAACATGTTCCAACAAGGAACAACATCTCCATGTTCCAACAAGGAACAAACTTCGATCTTCACCTGCAACTAACAACGCTATAAGAGGGGCTGAGCAAAGCGGTAACATAGCCAATCAACGGTTTGCTAGGACATTGGTGGGTTAGAGGCTGAACATGGCAATTTGGGTGGCTGACAAGCAAGTGGTAGGCATCGTAGCATTGGCATGGCAAAAGAGCGAGCAAACTAGCATAGCAAAGATAGTAGTGATTTCGAGGGTATGATCATCTTGCCTGAAATCCCGCAAGGAAGAAGAACGAGTCCATGAAGAAGACAAACGGACGTAGTTGAACGGATCCTCACAAACGCGACGTTATCGGAACCAACCCGAAGAAGCAATCACCGGAAAAGAAGCACACAACATAGTTAACACACAAGCATAAACAAGTCATGATGCACAAACAAGTATGATGCATGTCCGGTTTAATGAAGCATGGCATGGCAATTTGCACAAACAATCCTACAAATTAAATGGAGCTCAATATGCAACGAGTTGCATATTGACGAAACACCACGATAAGTTATTTAGTTTGATCCCGTTTATGTACCCAACAATATTAAATGTTGTTAAGCATGGCAAGAGGGTGAAGCAAATGAAAACTACCTACCTAGTCAAGGTTAAATGAGGCCGGGAGCAACGAACAACGGAGAGAACTCGGAGAACTCGGACGAATGCACGTTTTAAATACATGATGATGCAATGCACATGATGACATGATATGCAATGCATGACACGCAAGCAAATGACAAGACAACAACAACGAATAACTGCATGACACCTGGCACATCGGTCTCGGGGCGTTACAACACTCCACCACTACGAGAGGATCTCGTCCCGAGATCTAGAATGGCACCGGAGGAACAACGGAAGAGAAAGAGAGGAGAGGTAAAACTAAGTTGCTCCTTTGACGAATGAGTGAAACCAAAGAACCTAGCTAGGTTGAACAAATTCGAGAAAAGAATACAATGAAGGTGAACAAGGTCGAAAACACTCTGTTAGCAAATAGGGACAAAGAACATTTGCGAAAAACCTTGAGGTTGAAGGGAAGATATATATTGAAAACACGCCGGTTAAGGAAGGGGATCAAGGAAGACCAAATTCGAACAGCACTCCGGTTGAAAAGTGATACAAGACTAGATAAGATGAAAAGAACTTGAGCAGAGGACACGACACTCTGGTTAAATGGATAAGCACGAAAAGAACATGATCTTTGACAAAACAAGATGATGGGCTGAAAAGATGAACATCACAATGCCTCCAGAACAAAAGTAAGAATGGAATGGAGTGAACGAAGGGAAACAAGGTCTCGAGGTAGCATGCTTACAACAAAAGCTAGAATGGAGTTGTTGGAAAACCAACAACGAAAAGAATAAGCTTGATATGGTCTTATGGAATACATCTCAAATTATGAGGTGACAACCTGCCACTCACGGGAAAAGAATTGTATTGATATAGACAAGGAGACGAGAAAATATTTCACCGGGAGGGTAAAAGAAAAACTTGGGTCATTTATAAGCAGCAAAATTAGCAACATTCCTTAGGGAAGGCTATAGGTGAAATATAACCCAAGATAACTCCAAAGAAGAGATTGATGGATTTAAAATGTCTCATTCTTGACAACATGTGAATCATGAAAACATGAACTCAAATTATCAAGAATGACATAATACCACCTCAAACGATACGGTTGAAAGAATTGCACTTCGAAATGCAAGATGAAGAATACTTGAGCTCCTCAAAACAAAACATGTGTTGAGCACCATGTTTATTTTAGAGTATTAGCTTGGCGGGTCATAACTTCGAGAGAAAACCTGAAGAACAATTGAAGAATGAAAGGAATCCTTGATGAACCACCATGTAGAGCCTCCATGAAGAACTCCGGTAATAAAAGGATGATAAAAAGAAAGAGAAGTTGAAACACAAGGTGAAGCCTTGCGATGATTTAGATGGAGCTTCGCGACGAGATAATGCGGAAAACTTAGAACTCCGGAAGAAAGATGAACAACAAGCAGCCAAGAATTTATTCCTCCTGAACAAACTCTGAAGGAAAGGATTAATCACTTGGATGAAACCAGAATAAGAATTATGTTATGCGTATCCTTCACCAATTTAAATTGATGACAAGCAACGGATTTGGCATACTACTTATTCTTGTAGAAAGGATTAAGAGAGATATGGCGTAAACTTGAGAAGGTCTTCAACGAACCACCGGTAGGATTGGAACAACAAATGAATTGATATGATAAGAAAGAAGAAGAAAAAAAATCTTGAACGAACCATCGTACGGATTGAAAATGAATTAAGGGAAGACAAAGAAACACCGGGAAGAATAGTGAAATGAACGAAGATACATGAGACAATCTAGATACATGAGAACGAAGAGAGCACGAGCCGATTAAAGATCACTTGAACAAGGCACCGGCAAGATAGGAGAATGATAACTGATGGCTGAGAATGAATAAACCTGAATTGATGGACTCCGGATGACAAACTGAGAAGACTCTTGAATATCACCTGATGGGTGAAAAAGATTCTCACAATCGAAAACAATTATGAGAGGATGGCAACAAGCTAGCACCACGAATCTTGAAGAGAATAGAGCAAGATTGAGAGAGAAAAATCTTCTTCGGTCTTCAAATGCTGGGAATGACGATGAGAAACACCACCAAATTGTTGAGATCTCCGGGATTAAAATTGGAAAGGTTGAACCAACGATGAAAGAATTTGAAAGATCAAGGAGAAAGGCATTTGACTGATGATACCTCATTCTTACGTCAAACTTGGAAAAGAATTTGAGATAGCTTTGGGAAAATAGAAGAGTCAGGTAAGATCCTGGAAAAAGACCTGTGGGTTAGGGCCCACTCAAAAGAAACACCGTTGAACAATTTGAAGAGAGATAATGCACCGGTTGAAATAAAAGACTTGAATGAGAGACCAATCTCGAAAGAGCTTGAACGAATGCAGAGTGGAAACACGAATCTTCGAGATATCTTGAGCATTCCAGAATAATTGAATAGCGAGAAGTGGAAGATTAAGAGGTGCACCGGTATGAGAAGACATTGAAATGAGGAAAAAGGGTGGGTGGGCGGGAAAAAACAAAGGCAACTTGGAGACGGATGAAACAAACACCGTTGAGAAGAAGTGATAAATGATCTTGCAAATGTTGACGTGAACGGATCCGCTTGAGGAGAGACACACCGGTTAAAAAAAAAGGATTGACAAGACAGACTCGATGATCAAGAAGGATTAGTATTCACATAGGAATATGAGAACACCATTTGGAAAAGGTATGGAATCAACATTTGACTTCGAAGCAACTCGAATACCACAACTCAAAACAAAACAAAGGATTGGCTTGCAAAATAAGCCGGAACAAACATATGATAGAGATTTCGTCCGAAGTTTTCGTGGTGGGGCCTACACGGGCTCGATCGTACAGCACCATCATGTACAAGGCAGTGCACATGACATACGAAGCGTCCCCGAGTCGGCATAGCCAAGGACTCTTTAAGACACAACAAGACCACTGTAAAATCGACCGTGAATAGGCGGACCACTAGACGTCGAACCCCAATTTCATATCATACATCCGTCAGAAAGATATCCTAAGAGCTACTTGAATTCCCACCTATGAAACTCCCGAAATTTTCCGGTTATGCAATCAGGTGTTGGGGATACAGGGGAAGCATAATATCTCACCCAAAACTAGCAAATCCTACATCCAGCTGTATCCATCCTTCAACACATAACCAAGAAACCTTCGGAAATCGTCTACCTCAACCTTCGAAAAGCATCCGTTATACAAGTCATGGCAATACTCCCGTACTCACCTCAGTACTGGGTTATCGGGGTTATCTCACCAACAACTGCATAAAAGAGATTTTCGATGTCGGCGTACTAAACTCAGGTATTCCAGAACTGCAACGATAAAATTATGACGACAACACCTCAGAGCTCAACTCCCCGGGACACTTCCACTAAACCCCTGACAGGAGGCACCAAGACAATGTTCTCATCATAAAACCATCGGAACGATTCCAAGATACCCGCGTGATCCTAAAATTTTTTTTAGTGAAATTTGAGAAGAGAAGGGTCAAAACTCTACGTCAGGATGCCTTACCAGAGCGATGAGGAGACTGGGAAGTAAAAGAACTCCTAAGCTCTCCGATATATAATTCCTAAGGACTCAAAACATTTTTCTAGACACAACTCGGCTGCTAAAAACGATCAAGCAATGGGGGCTCCTAAGGTCGGGGAAGGCTCTGATACCAACTTGTAACACCCTCGATGCGACTATATCTTCCACGTGTCGAGGCACGACTTAGAGGCATAATCGCATTGAAGGCATATGTCGCAAGTGAGGTAATCTTCACACAACCCATGTAATACAATAAGGGAAAGAGATGCATAGTTGGCTTACAATCGCCACTTCACACAATTACATGAATAAAGCATTACATCATCCAGATACAATCAAGGTCCGACTACGGAACCAAAATAAAAGAAGAACCCCAAATGCGACAAAGGTCCCCGAACGACCCCAACTGGGCTCCACTACTGATCAACTAGAACGAAACAACACAAAGGGCAAGATCTTCATCGAGCTCCTCCTTGAGCTTGGTTGCGTCATCTGCACGGACTCAACGGCACCTGCAAGCTGGTTTTTGGAAGTATCTGTGAGCCACGGGGACTCAGCAATCTCGCACCCGCGAGATCAAGACTATTTAAGCTTATAGGAAGGCTGGAGTAATGAGGTGGAGCTGCAGCAAGCGACTAGCATATATGGTGGCTAACATACGCAAATGAGAGCGAGAAGAGAAGGCAAAGCACGGTCGATAAAGGTATGATCAAGAAGTGATCCTGGACTACCTACGTCAAGCATAACTCCAACACCGTGTTCACTTCCCGGACTCCGCCGGAAAGAGACCATCACGGTTACACACGCGGTTGATGTATTTTAATTAAGGTCAACTTCGGGTTTTCTACAACCGGACGTTAACAAATTCCCATCTGCCCATAACCGCGGGCACGGCTTTCGAAAGTTCAAATCCCTGCAGGGGTGTCCCAACTTAGCCCATGACAAGCTCTCACGGTCAACGAAGGAATAGACCTCCACCCGAGACATTCCGATCAGACTCGGTATCCCGGTACAACAAGACATTTCGACAGGGTAAAACTAAACCAGCAACACCGCCCGAATGTGCCGACAAATCCCGATAGGAGCTGCACATATCTCTTTCTCAGGGCACACTCAGATGAGCGCTCCGTACAACTAAAACCAAACCTCGAGTTTCCCCGAGGGGGCGCTGCACAGGACTCTAGTTTGGACCAACACTCAGAGGAGCACTGGCCCGGGGGGGGTAAAATAATGATGACCCTCAGGAGCGCGACTCCCAAGGGAAAAGAAAAGGCTAGGTGGCAAATGGTAAAACCAATGTTGGGCATTGCTGGAAGAGCTTTACTTAAGGCGAACTGTCAAGGGGTTCCCATTATAGCCCAACCGCGTAAGGGACGCAAAATCCGGGAACATAACACCGATATGACGGAAACTAGGGCGGCAAGAGTGGAACAAAACACCAGGCATAAGGCCGAGCCTTCCACCCTTTACCAAGTATATAGATGCATTAATTGAGTAAGATATATTGTGATATCCCAACAAGTAAACATGTTCCAACAAGGAACAACATCTCCATGTTCCAACAAGGAACAAACTTCGATCTTCACCTGCAACTAACAACGCTATAAGAGGGGCTGAGCAAAGCGGTAACATAGCCAATCAACGGTTTGCTAGGACATTGGTGGGTTAGAGGCTGAACATGGCAATTTGGGTGGCTGACAAGCAAGTGGTAGGCATCGTAGCATTGGCATGGCAAAAGAGCGAGCAAACTAGCATAGCAAAGATAGTAGTGATTTCGAGGGTATGATCATCTTGCCTGAAATCCCGCAAGGAAGAAGAACGAGTCCATGAAGAAGACAAACGGACGTAGTTGAACGGATCCTCACAAACGCGACGTTATCGGAACCAACCCGAAGAAGCAATCACCGGAAAAGAAGCACACAACATAGTTAACACACAAGCATAAACAAGTCATGATGCACAAACAAGTATGATGCATGTCCGGTTTAATGAAGCATGGCATGGCAATTTGCACAAACAATCCTACAAATTAAATGGAGCTCAATATGCAACGAGTTGCATATTGACGAAACACCACAATAAGTTATTTAGTTTGATCCCGTTTATGTACCCAACAATATTAAATGTTGTTAAGCATGGCAAGAGGGTGAAGCAAATGAAAACTACCTACCTAGTCAAGGTTAAATGAGGCCGGGAGCAACGAACAACAATTTCGGAAAACTCCTCATGAGCATAAATTAGGTTTGGTACTGTTCTGCCCTAAACAATATTTTAGAGTTGTTAAACATGCAAGATGAGTGCACCACGTTAAACTAGACATTTTTCTACCCCATTTACATATAAAGTTTATTTAATTCGGAGCTACGGTTATTTAGTTATGAAATAAAGCATTTTAGCATGGCATAGGAGTAAATTAATGCAAACAACATTTTAAGCATTTTAGCATGGGATGAAAATGGCATATTATTAATCTAGATGAAAAACTAAGCATTTTACATATATAAAGTTTTTACATATGATGCACAGATTATGAGTTATTATATGCATGAAGTGCAAGGGGGTTTCTGCAAATCTGTAATTCCTCGGATAATGCTAAATTCGTAGGACTGGAAAAAAAATGATATGGGCTGAAACTGGCTGGGCCACAACAGGAAAAAAAAAGGAGGGGGCGCTGGGGGTCGGCTCACCCCTGGGCTGCGGCCCGGTCGGAGGGAGAGGCAGGCCAGCTGGGCTGGCGCGGTGCGGAGGAGGTGGCCCGGCTGGGCCTGGCGCTGCGGCCCACGCGGCTGGCGAAGGGAGCTGGGGAGGAGGCCGAGCGAGGCCGGCGCTGGGCCTGAAGGGGAGGGTCCACGAGGCCGGGCCGACGGGGGCGTTGTCCTCCTCCCGATCGGATCGGGAGCGAGGCACGGCGGCAGCAGCGCACCTTGAGGCTCCGGCGAGCCTCGGGGGCAGCAGGACAGCGGCGGGCACGGCCAAAACCAGCCGGATCCGGTGGAGAACGGGGCGGGGTCTCCGTTCCCGGCATCGGTGAGGGCCACCGACGTCGAGCGGAGCTTCACGAGGCGGCGGCGGCAGATCCTGCGGGGAGAAGAGAGAGAGCGAGGTGAGGGAGAGGTCGAGCCAGAGAAGGAAGGAGGAGACGGGCGCGGAGGCCGGTGACCTGATGCAGGCGGCGGACTGGTGAAGGTGATCGCCGGCGGCGGAGGCAACTCCAATGAGGCGGGGCAGAAACCCCTCGTCCCCTCGATCCAGATCGGGATCGAGGAGGGAGCGGCTCGGGCATGCGGGGAGCCGACGGGCTGCGGCGTACGGGCGACGGGGTCGGGCCCAGATCCGACCCGAGGCGGGCCTCCCATGGGCTCAGAGGGCCACGGCGAAGTGGGCACTGGGGAGGCGACGTGCCGCTACGGGAGAGGTGGAGAGCTCCTGGCC
>NC_041381.1:386660943-386679535 GCF_002162155.2 Triticum dicoccoides
AGCAAATGAAAACTACCTACCTAGTCAAGGTTAAATGAGGCCGGGAGCAACGAACAACAATTTCGGAAAACTCCTCATGAGCATAAATTAGGTTTGGTACTGTTCTGCCCTAAACAATATTTTAGAGTTGTTAAACATGCAAGATGAGTGCACCACGTTAAACTAGACATTTTTCTACCCCATTTACATATAAAGTTTATTTAATTCGGAGCTACGGTTATTTAGTTATGAAATAAAGCATTTTAGCATGGCATAGGAGTAAATTAATGCAAACAACATTTTAAGCATTTTAGCATGGGATGAAAATGGCATATTATTAATCTAGATGAAAAACTAAGCATTTTACATATATAAAGTTTTTACATATGATGCACAGATTATGAGTTATTATATGCATGAAGTGCAAGGGGGTTTCTGCAAATCTGTAATTCCTCGGATAATGCTAAATTCGTAGGACTGGAAAAAAAATGATATGGGCTGAAACTGGCTGGGCCACAACAGGAAAAAAAAAGGAGGGGGCGCTGGGGGTCGGCTCACCCCTGGGCTGCGGCCCGGTCGGAGGGAGAGGCAGGCCAGCTGGGCTGGCGCGGTGCGGAGGAGGTGGCCCGGCTGGGCCTGGCGCTGCGGCCCACGCGGCTGGCGAAGGGAGCTGGGGAGGAGGCCGAGCGAGGCCGGCGCTGGGCCTGAAGGGGAGGGTGCACGAGGCCGGGCCGACGGGGGCGTTGTCCTCCTCCCGATCGGATCGGGAGCGAGGCACGGCGGCAGCAGCGCACCTTGAGGCTCCGGCGAGCCTCGGGGGCAGCAGGACAGCGGCGGGGACGGCCAAAACCGGCCGGATCCGGTGGAGAACGGGGCGGGGTCTCCGTTCCCGGCATCGGTGAGGGCCACCGACGTCGAGCGGAGCTTCACGAGGCGGCGGCGGCAGATCCTGCGGGGAGAAGAAAGAGAGCGAGGTGAGGGAGAGGTCGAGCCAGAGAAGGAAGGAGGAGACGGGCGCGGAGGCCGGTGACCTGATGCAGGCGGCGGACTGGTGAAGGTGATCGCCGGCGGCGGAGGCAACTCCAATGAGGCGGGGCAGAAACCCCTCGTCCCCTCGATCCAGATCGGGATCGAGGAGGGAGCGGCTCGGGCATGCGGGGAGCCGACGGGCTGCGGCGTACGGGCGACGGGGTCGGGCCCAGATCCGACCCGAGGCGGGCCTCCCATGGGCTCAGAGGGCCACGGCGAAGTGGGCACTGGGGAGGCGACGTGCCGCTACGGGAGAGGTGGAGAGCTCCTGGCCCGCGGCGGCTGGCCAGTTGGGCGGCGCCAAGTGGCGCTTGAGGGGTTGGCCGGCGCCGGAATTCGAGGCAGAGGAGGTGGGAGGCGGCTGGCTGATGATTGGGGGCGCGGATTTCGAGGAGGAGGAAGGGGAAGGCCCAAAATGGCAAGGGGGGGCTGCTATATATAGCAGGAGGAGCTAGGGTTGGGGTTTTTTGTCCGTCTCGGAGCCGTTCGATCTCGATCGGACGACCCGGAGCGGAGGGGGTTAGATAGGTGGGCTAGAGGGCTGTGAAGAGAGGTTGGGCTGAGATGAGAGGAGAGGAGTGCAGCCCGGCAACTGTTTCCGGAGACCGAAAACGTCCGACGTTTTGACCGGCTACTATTGCCGCTATATTTATCCGTTGGGGCGTCAAACGAACTCCGATTGCGATGAAACTTGGCAGGCGGTCTGTCTACACTATAATAAGACCACACACCAAATTTCAACCCAATCCGAGAACATTTTCCGGCCACTTATAAAATAATATTTCGGACATGCCGCGGGCGCGTGCAAGTGTGTCTGGTCTCGAAACGAACAACGGAGAGAACTCGGAGAACTCGGACGAATGCACGTTTTAAATACATGATGATGCAATGCACATGATGACATGATATGCAATGCATGACACGCAAGCAAATGACAAGACAACAACAGCGAATAACTGCATGACACCTGGCACATCGGTCTCGGGGCGTTACAACACTCCACCACTACGAGAGGATCTCGTCCCGAGATCTAGAATGGCACCGGAGGAACAACGGAAGAGAAAGAGAGGAGAGGTAAAACTAAGTTGCTCCTTTGACGAATGAGTGAAACCAAAGAACCTTGCTAGGTTGAACAAATTCGAGAAAAGAATACAATGAAGGTGAACAAGGTCGAAAACACTCTGTTAGCAAATAGGGACAAAGAACATTTGCGAAAAACCTTGAGGTTGACGGGAAGATATATATTGAAAACACGCCGGTTAAGGAAGGGGATCAAGGAAGACCAAATTCGAACAGCACTCCGGTTGAAAAGTGATACAAGACTAGATAAGATGAAAAGAACTTGAGCAGAGGACACGACACTCTGGTTAAATGGATAAGCACGAAAAGAACATGATCTTTGACAAAACGAGATGATGGGTTGAAAAGATGAACATCACAATGCCTCCGGAACAAAAGTAAGAATGGAATGGAGTGAACGAAGGGAAACAAGGTCTCGAGGTAGCATGCTTACAACAAAAGCTAGAATGGAGTTGTTGGAAAACCAACAACGAAAAGAATAAGCTTGATATGGTCTTATGGAATACATCTCAAATTATGAGGTGACAACCTGCCACTCACGGGAAAAGAATTGTATTGATATAGACAAGGAGACGAGAAAATATTTCACCGGGAGGGTAAAAGAAAAACTTGGGTCATTTATAAGCAGCAAAATTAGCAACATTCCTTAGGGAAGGCTATAGGTGAAATATAACCCAAGATAACTCCAAAGAAGAGATTGATGGATTTAAAATGTCTCATTCTTGACAACATGTGAATCATGAAAACATGAACTCAAATTATCAAGAATGACATAATACCACCTCAAACGATACGGTTGAAAGAATTGCACTTCGAAATGCAAGATGAAGAATACTTGAGCTCCTCAAAACAAAACATGTGTTGAGCACCATGTTTATTTTAGAGTATTAGCTTGGCGGGTCATAACTTCGAGAGAAAACCTGAAGAACAATTGAAGAATGAAAGGAATCCTTGATGAACCACCATGTAGAGCCTCCATGAAGAACTCCGGTAATAAAAGGATGATAAAAAGAAAGAGAAGTTGAAACACAAGGTGAAGCCTTGCGATGATTTAGATGGAGCTTCGCGACGAGATAATGCGGAAAACTTAGAACTCCGGAAGAAAGATGAACAACAAGCAGCCAAGAATTTATTCCTCCTGAACAAACTCTGAAGGAAAGGATTAATCACTTGGATGAAACCAGAATAAGAATTATGTTATGCGTATCCTTCACCAATTTAAATTGATGACAAGCAACGGATTTGGCATACTACTTATTCTTGTAGAAAGGATTAAGAGAGATATGGCGTAAACTTGAGAAGGTCTTCAACGAACCACCGGTAGGATTGGAACAACAAATGAATTGATATGATAAGAAAGAAGAAGAAAAAAAAATCTTGAACGAACCATCGTACGGATTGAAAATGAATTAAGGGAAGACAAAGAAACACCGGGAAGAATAGTGAAATGAACGAAGATACATGAGACAATCTAGATACATGAGAACGAAGAGAGCACGAGCCGATTAAAGATCACTTGAACAAGGCACCGGCAAGATAGGAGAATGATAACTGATGGCTGAGAATGAATAAACCTGAATTGATGGACTCCGGATGACAAACTGAGAAGACTCTTGAATATCACCTGATGGGTGAAAAAGATTCTCACAATCGAAAACAATTATGAGAGGATGGCAACAAGCTAGCACCACGAATCTTGAAGAGAATAGAGCAAGATTGAGAGAGAAAAATCTTCTTCGGTCTTCAAATGCTGGGAATGACGATGAGAAACACCACCAAATTGTTGAGATCTCCGGGATTAAAATTGGAAAGGTTGAACCAACGATGAAAGAATTTGAAAGATCAAGGAGAAAGGCATTTGACTGATGATACCTCATTCTTACGTCAAACTTGGAAAAGAATTTGAGATAGCTTTGGGAAAATAGAAGAGTCAGGTAAGATCCTGGAAAAAGACCTGTGGGTTAGGGCCCACTCAAAAGAAACACCGTTGAACAATTTGAAGAGAGATAATGCACCGGTTGAAATAAAAGACTTGAATGAGAGACCAATCTCGAAAGAGCTTGAACGAATGCAGAGTGGAAACACGAATCTTCGAGATATCTTGAGCATTCCAGAATAATTGAATAGCGAGAAGTGGAAGATTAAGAGGTGCACCGGTATGAGAAGACATTGAAATGAGGAAAAAGGGTGGGTGGGCGGGAAAAAACAAAGGCAACTTGGAGACGGATGAAACAAACACCGTTGAGAAGAAGTGATAAATGATCTTGCAAATGTTGACGTGAACGGATCCGCTTGAGGAGAGACACACCGGTTAAAAAAAAAGGATTGACAAGACAGACTCGATGATCAAGAAGGATTAGTATTCACATAGGAATATGAGAACACCATTTGGAAAAGGTATGGAATCAACATTTGACTTCGAAGCAACTCGAATACCACAACTCAAAACAAAACAAAGGATTGGCTTGCAAAATAAGCCGGAACAAACATATGATAGAGATTTCGTCCGAAGTTTTCGTGGTGGGGCCTACACGGGCTCGATCGTACAGCACCATCATGTACAAGGCAGTGCACATGACATACGAAGCGTCCCCGAGTCGGCATAGCCAAGGACTCTTTAAGACACAACAAGACCACTGTAAAATCGACCGTGAATAGGCGGACCACTAGACGTCGAACCCCAATTTCATATCATACATCCGTCAGAAAGATATCCTAAGAGCTACTTGAATTCCCACCTATGAAACTCCCGAAATTTTCCGGTTATGCAATCAGGTGTTGGGGATACAGGGGAAGCATAATATCTCACCCAAAACTAGCAAATCCTACATCCAGCTGTATCCATCCTTCAACACATAACCAAGAAACCTTCGGAAATCGTCTACCTCAACCTTCGAAAAGCATCCGTTATACAAGTCATGGCAATACTCCCGTACTCACCTCAGTACTGGGTTATCGGGGTTATCTCACCAACAACTGCATAAAAGAGATTTTCGATGTCGGCGTACTAAACTCAGGTATTCCAGAACTGCAACGATAAAATTATGACGACAACACCTCAGAGCTCAACTCCCCGGGACACTTCCACTAAACCCCTGACAGGAGGCACCAAGACAATGTTCTCATCATAAAACCATCGGAACGATTCCAAGATACCCGCGTGATCCTAAAATTTTTTTTAGTGAAATTTGAGAAGAGAAGGGTCAAAACTCTACGTCAGGATGCCTTACCAGAGCGATGAGGAGACTGGGAAGTAAAAGAATTCCTAAGCTCTCCGATATATAATTCCTAAGGACTCAAAACATTTTTCTAGACACAACTCGGCTGCTAAAAATGATCAAGCAATGGGGGCTCCTAAGGTCGGGGAAGGCTCTGATACCAACTTGTAACACCCTCGATGCGACTATATCTCCCACGTGTCGAGGCACGACTTAGAGGCATAATCGCATTGAAGGCATATGTCGCAAGTGAGGTAATCTTCACACAACCCATGTAATACAATAAGGGAAAGAGATGCATAGTTGGCTTACAATCGCCACTTCACACAATTACATGAATAAAGCATTACATCATCCAGATACAATCAAGGTCCGACTACGGAACCAAAATAAAAGAAGAACCCCAAATGCGACAAAGGTCCCCGAACGACCCCAACTGGGCTCCACTACTGATCAACTAGAACGAAACAACACAAAGGGCAAGATCTTCATCGAGCTCCTCCTTGAGCTTGGTTGCGTCATCTGCACGGACTCAACGGCACCTGCAAGCTGGTTTTTGGAAGTATCTGTGAGCCACGGGGACTCAGCAATCTCGCACCCGCGAGATCAAGACTATTTAAGCTTATAGGAAGGCTGGAGTAATGAGGTGGAGCTGCAGCAAGCGACTAGCATATATGGTGGCTAACATACGCAAATGAGAGCGAGAAGAGAAGGCAAAGCACGGTCGATAAAGGTATGATCAAGAAGTGATCCTGGACTACCTACGTCAAGCATAACTCCAACACCGTGTTCACTTCCCGGACTCCGCCGGAAAGAGACCATCACGGTTACACACGCGGTTGATGTATTTTAATTAAGGTCAACTTCGGGTTTTCTACAACCGGACGTTAACAAATTCCCATCTGCCCATAACCGCGGGCACGGCTTTCGAAAGTTCAAATCCCTGCAGGGGTGTCCCAACTTAGCCCATGACAAGCTCTCACGGTCAACGAAGGAATAGACCTCCACCCGAGACATTCCGATCAGACTCGGTATCCCGGTACAACAAGACATTTCGACAGGGTAAAACTAAACCAGCAACACCGCCCGAATGTGCCGACAAATCCCGATAGGAGCTGCACATATCTCTTTCTCAGGGCACACTCAGATGAGCGCTCCGTACAACTAAAACCAAACCTCGAGTTTCCCCGAGGGGGCGCTGCACAGGACTCTAGTTTGGACCAACACTCAGAGGAGCACTGGCCCGGGGGGGGTAAAATAATGATGACCCTCAGGAGCGCGACTCCCAAGGGAAAAGAAAAGGCTAGGTGGCAAATGGTAAAACCAATGTTGGGCATTGCTGGAAGAGCTTTACTTAAGGCGAACTGTCAAGGGGTTCCCATTATAGCCCAACCGCGTAAGGGACGCAAAATCCGGGAACATAACACCGATATGACGGAAACTAGGGCGGCAAGAGTGGAACAAAACACCAGGCATAAGGCCGAGCCTTCCACCCTTTACCAAGTATATAGATGCATTAATTGAGTAAGATATATTGTGATATCCCAACAAGTAAACATGTTCCAACAAGGAACAACATCTCCATGTTCCAACAAGGAACAAACTTCGATCTTCACCTGCAACTAACAACGCTATAAGAGGGGCTGAGCAAAGCGGTAACATAGCCAATCAACGGTTTGCTAGGACATTGGTGGGTTAGAGGCTGAACATGGCAATTTGGGTGGCTGACAAGCAAGTGGTAGGCATCGTAGCATTGGCATGGCAAAAGAGCGAGCAAACTAGCATAGCAAAGATAGTAGTGATTTCGAGGGTATGATCATCTTGCCTGAAATCCCGCAAGGAAGAAGAACGAGTCCATGAAGAAGACAAACGGACGTAGTTGAACGGATCCTCACAAACGCGACGTTATCGGAACCAACCCGAAGAAGCAATCACCGGAAAAGAAGCACACAACATAGTTAACACACAAGCATAAACAAGTCATGATGCACAAACAAGTATGATGCATGTCCGGTTTAATGAAGCATGGCATGGCAATTTGCACAAACAATCCTACAAATTAAATGGAGCTCAATATGCAACGAGTTGCATATTGACGAAACACCACGATAAGTTATTTAGTTTGATCCCGTTTATGTACCCAACAATATTAAATGTTGTTAAGCATGGCAAGAGGGTGAGCAAATGAAAACTACCTACCTAGTCAAGGTTAAATGAGGCCGGGAGCAACGAACAACAATTTCGGAAAACTCCTCATGAGCATAAATTAGGTTTGGTACTGTTCTGCCCTAAACAATATTTTAGAGTTGTTAAACATGCAAGATGAGTGCACCACGTTAAACTAGACATTTTTCTACCCCATTTACATATAAAGTTTATTTAATTCGGAGCTACGGTTATTTAGTTATGAAATAAAGCATTTTAGCATGGCATAGGAGTAAATTAATGCAAACAACATTTTAAGCATTTTAGCATGGGATGAAAATGGCATATTATTAATCTAGATGAAAAACTAAGCATTTTACATATATAAAGTTTTTACATATGATGCACAGATTATGAGTTATTATATGCATGAAGTGCAAGGGGGTTTCTGCAAATCTGTAATTCCTCGGATAATGCTAAATTCGTAGGACTGGAAAAAAAATGATATGGGCTGAAACTGGCTGGGCCACAACAGGAAAAAAAAAGGAGGGGGCGCTGGGGGTCGGCTCACCCCTGGGCTGCGGCCCGGTCGGAGGGAGAGGCAGGCCAGCTGGGCTGGCGCGGTGCGGAGGAGGTGGCCCGGCTGGGCCTGGCGCTGCGGCCCACGCGGCTGGCGAAGGGAGCTGGGGAGGAGGCCGAGCGAGGCCGGCGCTGGGCCTGAAGGGGAGGGTCCACGAGGCCGGGCCGACGGGGGCGTTGTCCTCCTCCCGATCGGATCGGGAGCGAGGCACGGCGGCAGCAGCGCACCTTGAGGCTCCGGCGAGCCTCGGGGGCAGCAGGACAGCGGCGGGGACGGCCAAAACCGGCCGGATCCGGTGGAGAACGGGGCGGGGTCTCCGTTCCCGGCATCGGTGAGGGCCACCGACGTCGAGCGGAGCTTCACGAGGCGGCGGCGGCAGATCCTGCGGGGAGAAGAGAGAGAGCGAGGTGAGGGAGAGGTCGAGCCAGAGAAGGAAGGAGGAGACGGGCGCGGAGGCCGGTGACCTGATGCAGGCGGCGGACTGGTGAAGGTGATCGCCGGCGGCGGAGGCAACTCCAATGAGGCGGGGCAGAAACCCCTCGTCCCCTCGATCCAGATCGGGATCGAGGAGGGAGCGGCTCGGGCATGCGGGGAGCCGACGGGCTGCGGCGTACGGGCGACGGGGTCGGGCCCAGATCCGACCCGAGGCGGGCCTCCCATGGGCTCAGAGGGCCACGGCGAAGTGGGCACTGGGGAGGCGACGTGCCGCTACGGGAGAGGTGGAGAGCTCCTGGCCTGCGGCGGCTGGCCAGTTGGGCGGCGCCAAGTGGCGCTTGAGGGGTTGGCCGGCGCCGGAATTCGAGGCAGAGGAGGTGGGAGGCGGCTGGCTGATGATTGGGGGCGCGGATTTCGAGGAGGAGGAAGGGGAAGGCCCAAAATGGCAAGGGGGGGCTGCTATATATAGCAGGAGGAGCTAGGGTTGGGGTTTTTTGTCCGTCTCGGAGCCGTTCGATCTCGATCGGACGACCCGGAGCGGAGGGGGTTAGATAGGTGGGCTAGAGGGCTGTGAAGAGAGGTTGGGCTGAGATGAGAGGAGAGGAGTGCAGCCCGGCAACTGTTTCCGGAGACCGAAAACGTCCGACGTTTTGACCGGCTACTATTGCCGCTATATTTATCCGTTGGGGCGTCAAACGAACTCCGATTGCGATGAAACTTGGCAGGCGGTCTGTCTACACTATAATAAGACCACACACCAAATTTCAACCCAATCCGAGAACATTTTCCGGCCACTTATAAAATAATATTTCGGACATGCCGCGGGCGCGTGCAAGTGTGTCTGGTCTCGAAACGAACAACGGAGAGAACTCGGAGAACTCGGACGAATGCACGTTTTAAATACATGATGATGCAATGCACATGATGACATGATATGCAATGCATGACACGCAAGCAAATGACAAGACAACAACAACGAATAACTGCATGACACCTGGCACATCGGTCTCGGGGCGTTACAGACACAAAGCAAGTAGGCAGATTGTATTCCATGTAGAAGATCGAAGCCTATGTAAAAGCTGGAAATGACACTTTCTTTCTATACAATGAAGTGTTCGTTCCCCACACATGATCGAAGAGATCACATAGAGAAATACTATTCACTCATGTCTACAGTTCCAGTATTTTGAAACAAGGTGGTCCACCCTAAAAGAATATTGACAAAAAATATGACAAGGCAAGCATAGATTTAGTGAATCAATCATTTACTTGTGAGCTTACTATGACAAGTATGCAGAATTGTAACTGCAATAAGAGACCATCCAAAATCTGAATCAAGAAGTTTGTCTAGCACTTATTGTTTGCAACTAATCAACATGAATAATTGGATATTATATCAAATGAGTAAGAAAGACAAGGAAGATTTTCAACAAACCTAGCTTGAAGTAGTAATCTGGGTCAATGTCACTACGACCAACAATCCAAAATGACTAGTGTTTGTTCCTAGGGCCGGAATTTAGAAACCCTATGAACTTTACAGGTACTAAAGATTACTAAAATACATCTGAACCATTAAGTGTAGGTAGCACTTAGCACACAACAAACCCTAATGACAGTCCTGCCGAATGAGTAATGAATCAATTAGAAAATGGGTGATGAGGAGTGCCTGCTGAGTGTTTTTTTTACTATGAACGACAGTGGGAGAGTCTCCCACTGACTTTTGTATTACTCACAAAGAACCAGTTACATCCATGTTACAATGGGTTTTTATTGGGCCCCGACCATGGGCTCTAGATTTTACACGACGAATGTCACAAGCCTAGTATGTAGTTAGTTAAGAAAGGATGAAGCTCCTCTCTACAATTATGGACCAGAAGGTCCAAAAGATTTTTGAATCTAGCCAACCATGAGCCAAAAGAGTGTGGGATACATCTAAAATACTCGTTGTTTCTTTCCATCCAAAGACTCCAAGCGGCCATCATAAAAATGTCCATGAACAAGGGCTGCCGCCAGTTTTCCCTGCCACCATGCAACAAGGAGATTCTGTTGTCCAACATCGGCCAATGCATGCCAACCTTATTCCAATAACGTTGGCTAAAGGGGCAGGTAAAAGATAGGTGTTCAATTGTTTCCTCAGGGGGGTTCTGGCACAACATGCAAGCATAACTGTTGCCCGCAACGATGTAATGTCTATGTTTGATCATGTTCCTCGTGTTTAGGCAGTCTACCAGCAGCAACCACCCAAACATCTTGAATTTGATCGGGCTTTTGGCCTTCCAGAGCCAAACAAAAGCGTCGTCAGCAACTATCTCTTTGAAACAATGGTTATAGAACTTTTTGGAGGAGAAATGCCCCCCAAGGGTGCACTCCCAAGTGTCATTGTAGTCTCTCTCTAACAACACATGCATCGAGCCGTGTCGCACTTCTGAGTGTTGAGGACGTATCTCAGCATAAGTCGGGTTGGCTTAGTGGGTGCTACACGCCTGAGGCCTGAACAGACTGGGAAGGTAGGCACGACGGCGCGCCTAGGCAGCGGTGACGCTGTTGGGCGAGCGGATCCTGACCTCCTGTTAGTCCGGCATCTCCTCCTAGAGTCATGCCATCGGGGGACGGCAAGTCGCCAGCGAGGCAGACGGCTGGGGGCGAGTAGAGATCGGAAGCACGCAACATAACAGAGGGGAATCGAGGCCTGGGATGACCCAAAACCCCAGGGTGGGCCGCCGTGGCCCACCGTGGGCACCCTGTAGAGATACACACCCGAGTGGCGAACATGGATTTCGTAACTAAATTAGGAACATTTAGCTGACCAATTAAACGACTCTGTTTTAATAATATCATATTCGTATTTGAACAACTAAGCTTGTTCAGCTTGATGGGTGGAGCGGTGCTATTATGACACGAAGCACGTATTCTGGTCGTATAGTGATCATAAAAGGGGGAAACCCTAAGCATATTTTTTTAGCAAAAGAGGGTTTCCCCTCCGATTTCTATTAAAGAAACCACGACGGAACCAACATGATCAATTAAACTCTAAGCATGATCAATTAAACTGTATTATGACTGTGTCATGGCAGATTTGAAGCTGCAAACTGGAGAAATGATATTTAGCATCCATTGTTTGCTTCGAACTAAGAACTAAATTCTAAGAGTTGAAAAGAAAGTAGAGTAACCAAGTTATGATCTATTTTCTGGTTGAGATCAAAAACTTGAGGAGATATGAAGTATCACCTCTCTTGCGATGCCACGTAGGCATCGAGGGTGCGATGGCTCTCGGTGGCATTGAAGCAGATCTGCATCGATAGACGGGTGCATCGGGGGATAAGTCTCATTGCGGTGGAAGAGAAGGTCGTGTGAGCGGCCCCGACAAAGAGGATGACGGCACCGATGAAGAAAGAGGACGTGATGCAAGGCTCTTGGTCCATCGTCGTGGATGAGAAACGCCCATCTCTAGCAGTGGATGACGCGATCTTGGTAGGTGCTCCGGCATGGTGGAGGACGGTGGCGATGGATGGGGTGGAGGACGGCGGCAATGGATGGGGTGGTGGACAGAGGAGGCTGGTGTGGGGATGGTGTTCTAGCACGGACGGTGTATGAATGGGAAAATGGACGGAGAGGTACGGGGAACCATGTTTTTGCGACGCTCCTGTCTGAAATATGGGAAAGTTACGAACTTAGCCCCTGTTTAAAATTAGGATGTCTTGTCGGTTGGGGATAGGACGGTAATCTCGCATCTCGCCAATATTTCCCCAGAGCGATTTCGGGCGAGGAGAGGGTGTTTGGCGCCTATGGTTGGCGCCCATGGTGTATGAATAGGGCTGACTGGTAGGGCGGTTGTGTCACTTCTGAGTGAAGTTACAAACCTGCCCCTATTGAAAATATTTGCCTACATCGATTTCGGCCGAGTCGAGTTTGTTTTGCCGCCCACCGTGTATGAATGGGGAAATGGAGGGAGAAACAAAGGTCTTTCGGACGAGCTTGCATCAAATGTGTTCTGCTGCCCATGTTTGGCACCCACCGTGTCGGAATGGGCTCAGAGGCGGTTGTGTCATGTCTAATTGAAGTTACTAACCTACCCCTATTGAGAGCAGTGGAAATCAGGCCGATGGAGTGTCCATGTAATGGGTAGACAGTAATTTCCATCTCCCAAACACTTGGCTTCCAGCAGCCGGCGTGGGAGTGGACATTTTGCCACTTCTTTCGAATTTTGAGACAATAAGCATCCACGTTTACCCTGGCAACTAAGTTCAAATCCATTTTGTATTCCTATACGAAACTTTATAAATCATTCTATGTGTTTTTATATATCATCAAAAGCACGACTGTCGGTGTCAAAACCGGCAGATCTCGAGTAGGGGGTCCCGAACTGTGCGTCTAAGGCCAATGGTATTAGGAGGCGGGGGATATAATGTTTACCCAGGTTCGGGCCCTCTCTATGGAGGTAATACCCTACTTCCCGCTTGATTGATCTTGATGGTATCAGTATTACAAGAGTTGATCTACCACGAGATCGTAGAGGCTAAACCCTAGAAGCTAGCCTATGATTATGATTGTTCCTGTCCTATGGACTAAACCCTCCGGTTTATATAGACACCGGAGGGGGTTAGGGTTACACAGAGAAGGAAATCTACATATCTGAATTGCCAAGCTTGCCTTCCACGCAAAGGAGAGTCCCACCCGGACACAGGACGAAGTCTTCAATCTTGTATCTTCATAGTACAATAGTCCGGCATAAGCATATAGTCCGGATGTCCGAGGACCCCCTAATCCAGGACTCCCTCGGTAGCCCCTGAACCAGGCTTCAATGACGATGAGTCAGACACGCAGATTGTCTTCGGCATTGCAAGGCGGGTTCCTTCTCCAAATACTCCAAGGTAGATTTCGAACACATGAATCGTGTCCGGCTCTGCAAAACAATTTCCACATACCACCGTAGAGAGCACAATGTTTCACAAATCTAATCTACCGACAATTTTTCATAGCATGACATCACGCCGCGGCCCGGTCATTATGTGAACCATTTTTCTCAACCTGCTACTACATGTTTTGCGAGGAGATTTTATTGGCACGTCTTGTCGAAGCAGAGATCGTGTTCCCCTTATCACGGGATTCTCATCAATACGGGCATGGGTAACCCAACCATGCTGTTAGTATGACTCCTCGGTTTTAGGCAAGCTCCAAACAGCCACGCGGAGGACGCTTGATATTCGCCCTTTTTATAAGGAGGCCAAGACCTGTCCTTTTCTTTCCACGCTAGATCCTTCCCTTCTCCTACCTTGAGTTCCAACACCCAAGGTTCAGTCCAAGCGCTCCGGACCTTCAACTATGTCCAGACCAACCTTCAAGGCCGGTGGATGGCCTCTTCTATCACGGAGGAGGACATCAAAAAGCTTTGGGAGGCTAGGTATCTGACCACCGAGATTCTTCACAGGCTACCCGCTCCAGGGCAGGTTATCCCCACTCCCAAACCCAACGAGAGTGTCGTATTCATCTCCCACTTCCTCCGAGGGCTAGGCTTTAGTCTTGATCCCTTTGTTAGAGGGCTCATGTTCTGTTACAGGCTAGATTTTCACGATCTAGCTCCAGATTCCTTCCTCCACATCTCTTCGTTTATCGTCGTGTGTGAGGCCTTCCTCCGCATTACCCCCCCCCCCACTTCGGCTTATGGCTCAAAACCTTCGATGTGAAGCCAAATATGATTGACGGGCGACACACGGAGTGCAGAGGCGCTATAATAAGCAAAGGTGACGATGCCTTATGGCCAAAGGTTTCCTTCCCGGAGGTATCCAACCTATGGTAACGGGTGTGGTTTTACATCACAACACCCCGAGGTACAAAGTGGGTAGCCACCCCATCCTTCCGCTCTGCCTCTCCGCCACAACTGGCATCATGGGTCAACAAGGGCTGGACTGGGGACAAGTTAATGACATGCTGACATTGCAAAGCCGCATCCGAGATCTCCTCAAGAGGGATATCAGTCTCGTCAAAGTAACTCAAGTAATGTTGGTTCATCGGGTCCTGCCATGCCAACGTCGATCTCTCCGTATGTGGGAATTCAACCCAGAAGGACCGCGAGCCATTCAACACTTCTTCGGCGTGGCGCTCGAAGGGATGTATTGATTATTCTTCGGATCATGAATAAAGTGTCCGGACACCATCGAGGATGCGGGTCTCAACTGCAACCGTCCAGATACCCAAGTAAGTAACTCTGCGACCGAACATGCCGTCATTATATTTGTCACAACATTATTCTGAAAAACCTCCCTTGGCCAGGACTGGACAAGAAAGGTGGAGAGGATCAGGTGTTCGGCCCCTCTTCCCGAAGGCTCGCCGGATCCTGTACTAACTAGGATGCTGGCTCGCGCACCTTATCAAGTGCCATAAGGAGAAGACGAGGGGAGGAGTAGAGAAGCCGAAAGCAGGCTTCATACATTACGCATCCTAATCGGGGGAATTATTGCCTCCATGTTGAAGGATGATCGGGGAGGTGAATCTAGAATATCCTCTCCCCCGGGAAGAAAAGGACCGCCCTTGAAGATTTGGAAATGGAGGTTTCCAAACAAGGGAAGAAACCTTCACCAGGGGGCCCTGCCTCGGAGGGCATCCTTACCGCACAGCGTCCACAAGGGGGCCATCCGTCAACCGAGCCATAAGTGAACAAAGGCACTTTAGTAAATATGCCTTGCTCCTTTCCTGAGAATAACAACCGAGACATATGTTTTGTAGTCCGGCTCACAGCCCTTCTCAACAATGTTCGCCCTCGGGGGATCTTCTTCCGGAGATGATGGAGAGCGAAACGCCCCCTCCTGCTTCCTCGCCTCATGAGGTGGACGACCCGGAGGTGTCGTCCCGGAGGATTTCTCCTGATCCACAAAGGCTAGAAGGTAACTCTTCAGCCACCCGAAGTCCGGAGTTCTCGGCTCCTAAGGAGACCGACACGAAAAGCCCAAGATTATCCGGTGCACCACCGGACACATTGATGGGTCTTCTGGAGCAAGCGGCTATCTCAGAGGCACATCGTACCTTAATGGGTACGGTGGTTGAGAGGATTTCATCTGCAAAAAGCGGGTTGAATGAAGCCTTCACGAGCTTGCTAAGAGGCTTTGAGGTACGCGAAGTAATGATATATATTTTTGGCTCTATCGCACACACAAGGTGTACTTTGTATAGGTAGTATCCCCTGAGACTCTGGTTGCCGTCTAGAAGAGGCGAACAGAGGATCATAGTCTCAGGTAATGATAGCGCTGCTTTTGTGCACAGGCGGCTGCAGATCTGGCTGTTGTCCGGACCACTGAATTTGCCGAATTGAAGCGGCAACTAGACTTGGCAGATGCGGACATCAGGCTTGTAAACAAGCGGCTTAATGACGCACAGGGTATGTATATTAGGGTGGTCAGCAAATATTTAGAAGGGCATGATGCTAGTATTAATAGTATGTTGTGATTGCAGATGGAGCTACCGCTGTGGAGACCCTGCGGGCAGAGCTTGCCCGGGCCAAGGAGCAAGCCAAGAGAAGTGATGTGGCTGCCCTGAAGGCGGCCGAAGAGTTAAAAGCCGAACAGGCTGCTCATCGCCAAAGTGAGGGTAAAATAGTCGATATGGCAATTGAGCTCCGAAATGCCGCAAGCCGTTATGAGCTTCTCGAAAGGGAAAACAAAATGAAAACGTTTGACCTGGAGAAGGCCTTGCAAGCAGCAAAGGAAAATCGCTCAGAAATCAGAGCAGCGAGGGAGGAGCTTCGGCGAGCCGGTGATATCACGGCTGGAAAGCCCTTTTTATTGTGAACGAAGTTCAGCGATCCGAAGTATGCCCCTCTTGATCAGTTGTGGATCTCTGCAAACGCATACTTGGATTTAGCAAAGAGTGATGCTGATGCGATGGAGTATTTCAAAGATCGAGAAGATCATGAGGTGGAAAGATGGTTCTGGTCGCAGTTCAGTGCTCCGAAGCGTCCGCTGTTGTTGAATGAGCGAATGGCCGAGTGGGCCGAGCTCCATAGGTTATCCGGTCTTGCAATGAAGGTTGTGGATCATTTGTGGCCGAAGGAACCGAGCCCGGATAGTTATTTTGATTTGGTGCAACGATTTCTTTGTGTTGTGCCGCATACCAACGTTGTCAAGAGGTTGGCGTGCATATAGGGTGCGCGGATGGCTCTTGCCCGGGTTAAGATATACTGGGCGGAGATGGAGGTCACCGATGTTGCAACCAGGGGTCCGCCCGGGGGTCAGGACTCGCCCGAGCACTATTTTGAAGAGGTCCTAGAAGGTGCCCGTTTAATAGAGGCTCCGTGCTCAAAGAATACCATGTTCCAGTGACATGTATCATGATTGTAGAAACAATGCTTTTGATAATAAATGCTATATTTGTACTTTTTCCCGTAAAGTATTGTAGTGCCTCCTGTGCGGCCGTTTATGTATGTATGTATATAACCTGAAAGTTTGCAGTCATCGGCTTCAGCCCCCATGCATATAATGTGGGGGTGTTCGGTAAAGCGCGTAATAACACTTGATCCAACGTCTTGGTCCGTTAAGGAGGTGATAGCGCGGCGAACAAGGCAATCGGACTATATTGCTTTAACACTTCCACTTAGCCATAGGAGTTTGACGGTGAGGCTACTATATAGCCCCTGGTATGTCCGCACTCATCAGAATACGGTGCGTGTACATACGTGACCGGGAAACCGGTCCTTCGTTCATGTAGAGGAATCGCAAAGATTCCGCTGGGTCATCGAATGGTTGACCAGTCTCTCGCTTTATCATGACAGACATTTTTCGGCTTTCTCTACTGAGGTGCTCATCCAGATGAACCAGGGCACAATCGCAGTAGTTCTCCCGGTGCCGCCTTAGCCGATAGAGCGGAACATAAGGTAGCAAAACACGGGATCCAGGCATACCCAACTATTGACCAAAGACATGATTCCGAGCTGATGCATATAAGGCCAAACTCGCGACGCCGAACACTCCCAAAGGTATTTAGACTTTGCAACATATACTGGGCTGCGTACCACCCTCGATAATGGTCCCTGAATTTCTGGATACATTCATGAATTAGGCATGACGAAAGAGCAGCTGTGGTGAGGGCATAAATCCCAAAAACACATTGGGTGGTGCCCTTGTGATGTCTATTTTAAATCGATGAATAATAATTTTGCCAATAACGCTGGTATCCCTCTTGGTCGTTTTAAGTACTAGGAGGGTGTGAGCCAACAAGAGATAGTAAAAAAGGTTTACACAGGGTCTTAATCTAAAAAGAAATTAAACCTTGGAACGGGTCACTGCTACACGTCTGCGCCTTTGTCTCCGTTGTGCCGCATCCTGGAAGGGTGTAGCACGGTAGTCGTCTGTAAAAAGAAGGAAAAACTCAAGTGAAATAATCTTGTGTGACCGTGTACAACATTGGTTAAACTTAATGAACCGTGAAAATTTGATTTCTTGAGTGTAAATAGGATCCAGCCGAACTAAGGATTCTTTTCGTGCGGGTAGCCCCTAGCACCACATATGAGGGCATAGCCGTTAGACAAGCTCAGGTTTATCTGAGCTGCTACAAATAGTGGTGCACCGAACACGTCTAGCCATGTCCGTGATCTCGACAACCGATCAGATACTTGGGTTGGAGAGGCCGGTCACTGGTTCGGTTGCTAGAGCCACCACATATTCTTCTGCACGTAGGGAACGCTCTGTGTATCCGCTAATTGTAATGACACCACATGGATCGGGCATCTTGAGTTTAAGATAAGGGTAATGCAGAATTGCATTGAAACGAGTGAATGTCATTCTTGCGAGTAGTGCATGGTAGCCTCTTCGGAATAGAGCGATGTCGAAGATTAGTTCTTTGCTTCGGAAGTTGTCGGGAAAACCGAATACAACCTATAAAGTTAGAGAGCCCGTACAGCGAGCCTCTACGGCTGGTATTACTCCTTTAAAGGTAGCATTGCTTTGGCTGATTCTTGACGGGTTTATCCCCATCTTGCGGACAGTGTCCTGATATATCAGATTGAGACTACTGCCACCGTCCATGAGGACTCGGGTGAGATGGTAGTCGTTTATTATTGGTTCGAGCCCTAAGGCAGCCGAACCTCCATGCCGGATACTAGTCAGATGATCCCTGCGATCGAAAGTGATCGGGAAGG
>NC_041381.1:386679762-386688264 GCF_002162155.2 Triticum dicoccoides
ACAGCGCATACATCATAAATCATGTTCACTCTTTTGACCTCCGGTGGAAATTTTTCCTGTCCCCCGGTGTTCGGCTGGCAAGGTTCATCCTCGTCTTCACTTGGGCGCTCTCTCCCCTTGTGTTCGGCATTTAGCTTGCCGGTGTCACATCCCTAGTTCTGACAATGCCTAGTGCATGCATTAGAGTGTTACATCATGTTTAAATTTCATTTAAACCTGAGATGGGGATTGACTAAGCCCTAGCACCAAATGAATTCAACTAGGGTCAAAATAAAACCTTTTTCATTGAACTCAAAATGTCCTCTAAAAATGTTCAACATTTCTGGTTTGAGGTGGAAGCATCTACCAAAAATGGTTTATATTTTTGCAGGACATATTTGGTCACTGAATTAAATCATATAGTATTTTCATTTGGGCATTTAAATGCTATTAAATATTTCAAATGCTCAAATAATCATAAACTAAAATGTTTACTGTTGGATATATTCTAAACAGTAGCCATGGTTAGTTTCATGATTTTTGAAAGTGTCTGAGTATTTTTAATAAAGCCCTAAATTTACAGAATAATAGAAAACTGAGATAATTAAAAAAAAAGAGAGAGAAGCCCAGTCACTTACCTGGCGCTCACCTGCAGCCCAGCCGGCCCAGCTCCTGTGCGGCCCAGCCCATCTCCACTTCCCCCCCCTGTCGTCTTCCTCCTCGCCAGAAGGACCGAGGCGTGGCGCGCGCGCCCGAGAGCTCCGGCCACCTCCTGCTTACCTGCTCGCCGCTGGAGGCACCTGAGGGTGCCACGCACTCCCCTCGACCGTCTCCTACTCTCCCCGTGCCCCTCTCCTCTCTCTTCCCGGAACACTCTCCCCCTCCTCTGTTCTCCTCACCCGAACGGAGCCGCCGCCGCCGACGAGAACCACCGTAGCCACCGGCCACCCCACGCCTCGCCTAAGCGCCAAGAAGCTCCGCCCCGTCCCCCTCTTCCTCCTCACCAAGACGGAAGGCGCCAGAAGCCCTGGATGCTACCAGCTTCGCCGTTCCCCTCCTCGGCCACCGAGGATCGCCGTCGTCAAATTCGTCGCCGTTCGGCCTTCCCCGAGCTCGCCGTCCACCTCTACGGGATCCACGTGAGCTCCACTCTGTTTCCCCTCCTTCGTTTTGCTCGTTCCCGTGCCGTAGCAGCCCCGCCCACATTCCCAAGCACCGCCGTCCGCCATGGCCGCGTAGCTCTCTTGACCTGAGCCCCTCTGCTCGAACCCGTGGCACCAGCGTGCTTCTGGTGGCCCGCGGATGCCATCTGGACCATCAGTTCCTCCCCTAGCGCGCCGCAGCCCCAACCCCGCACATGGCCGAACTCCGGCCGCCGTCTTGGAGCTCGCCGCCGTTGGCTCCGGCCACGATAGACCCGGCCTCCACCACCACTAGATGCGCGCGAGTGAGGGCCTCCTCCTTGTGCCCTTCTCTTGCCCAGCCGCCGTCTATAGCGCAGCCCCGGTGAACATCCGCCGCGTTTCGGGTCGCCGCCGGCCGAACTCCGGTGGCCAGTGACGTGGCGCTGTCATTAGCCACTAATGACGCACTAACCAACCCCCTAGGCCACTGACTGTGGGCCCCACCCCTGGTCAAACCCCAGTCAGCGCTGGGTTTAACCGGGATTAGCTCCTGTGTCACTGACGTGTGGCCCCCACACGTCAGGTTTGACCTGGGGCGCCCAGTTGACCCTGCTGACGTCACCGTGACGTGATGCTGACGCCATAAATCATTTCTGGATTTATTTTTATTCAGAAAATTCCAGAAAATTGTATAAACTTCTAAAAATCATAGAAATTCAACCGTAACTCCAAATTAAATAATTTATATATGAAAAATTATCAGAAAAATTCAAGGAATCCATCTGTACCATTTTCATGCATGTTAGAAAACTTATAGCTGCTGCTTAGCACAAATCAATTAAATGGCATTTGAATAATCACATATGGAGTTTGAATTTGAATCTTGTATTCAAACCAACTTCATTTAATCTGTTGCTAGTTGCATTAGCTCAAAACACATTCATATTGCCATGTCATGAGCATGCATCATATTGTGCATTGCATTGATTGTATCTCTTCTTGTTGCCGGTATCTGTTCCCTCCCGGTAGACGATGTTCCGACGTTGTGATCGTTGACACTGATGAAGACTCAATGTTATCTTCAGAAGTGCCAGGCAAGCAAAACCCCCTTGTTCATTCCGATACAATCCTACTCTCTCGCTCCTGCTCCCTTTTATTGCATTAGGACAACATCGATTCATCTGTTACTTGCTGCGGTAGCTGAACCCCTTTATCCTTTGCATGACCTGTCATTGCCACAGTAAATAGATGAAACCCACTAGCATGAGTAGGAGTTGTTTGAGCCCTGTTGTGCCTACTCATTCATGCTTGCTTGTCATGCCTGCTACTACTTAGAGTTGAGTCAGGTCTGATTCATCGGGGATGAATCAGAGGTGTGTGAACATGTCCTACTGTGTGTGAGCTAAGTGTGTGAACACGTTTTGGTAAAGGTAGCGGTGAGAGGCCATGTAGGAGTACATGGTGGGTTGTCTCATTGCAGCCGTCCTCAGGAACTGAGTTCTGTGTTTGTCATCCATGATTCAGCTACTACCATACATTGGGCCCTGAAATATGACCCCGCTCGACTTCTTATTCACCCTAGTCCTCTGTCCAGGAGTTGCAAGTAGTTTCTGGTGTTTGTAGCTTACTGGAGGCCGTGGACAGCGCTGACCGTAGGGGTGGGCTGTGATGCGGTAGGTACGTGGCACGGTGTACCGGATGCCCGTTTGGTATCTCGGGAACCCTGTTCACATCGTTTGGGGTTGTGAGCGAAACTCCGGCCGGATCTCCTCATGGATGGAACCCGAATAGGCGATAAACCTGGACTAGAGACTTAGGTGTTTAGGTAGGTCGTGGTCTACACCCACGTCGGCTTACACTTGAAGTCTGCCGAGCACATGTCGTGTGCAGACGCTAAGTGGTGGAAACATGTATGAAGAAGTACACCCCTGCAGGGTTAACATCATCTATTCGAATAGCCGTGTCCACAGTAAAGGACTTCTGGGTTGCTTATATCAGTTCATAGACAAGTGAAAGTGGATACCTTAAAATACGCAAGATAAGCGTGAGTGCTATGGATGGCGTTCTCGTAGGGAGACGGGAGCGGATCCATAGTGGTGTATTGGTTGGTGAATATGTGGACTCGTGTGCGCCACCTCAAAAGAGTTACATTGCAGTCGTAGTTTAGGATAGCCACCGAGTCAAAGCTGGCTTGCTGCAGTTAAACCCCACCACCCCTTTGTTGATAATGATGCATATGTAGTTAGTTCTGATGTAAGTCTTGCTGGGTACATTTGTACTCACGTTTGCCTATTTTATGTTTTTGCAGAGAGACTTCAGTCTCACTAGTAGTTCCACGTGGACTTCGACGTTTAGCTTGTTACCTCAGCTACGATCTTGTGCCCTCGGCAGGATCTGATAGATAGTCAGGCTTCTCAGCCTTTTTCATTTATAGATGTCTGTACCCAGACATGATAGCTTCCGCTTGTGCTTTGATTTGTATGCTCTGAATGTTGGGTCATGAGACTCATGTTTGTAATATCTCGCTCCTCGGAGCCTATTGAATAAATTACTCGAGTCATAGAGTCATGCTGTGATGCCATGTTGTATTTGCATATATCGAGCATATTGTGTGTATGTTATTGAAATGCTTGGTATGTGTGGGATCTGACTATCTAGTTGTTTATCTTTAGTAGCCTCTCTTACCGGGAAATGTCTCCTAGTGTTTCCACCGAGCCATGGTAGCTTGCTACTGCTCCGGAACACTTAGGCTGGCCGGCATGTGTCCTTCTTCGTTCCTGTGTCTGTCCCTTCGGGGAAATGTCACGTGATGAATACCTGAGTCCTGTTAGCCTGCTACAGCCCGGTTCCCCGGAGTCCTGCTAGCCCAGTGCTACAGCCTGGATTCACTCGTTGATGACCGACACGTTCGATGCTGGGTCATGGATGCCTGTCCCTGTAAGTCTGTGCCACTTTGGGTTTACGACTAGCCATGTCAGCCCGGGCTCCTTATCATATGGATGCTAGCGACACCGTCATATACGTGTGCCAAAAGGCGCAAACGGTCCCGGGCTAAGGTAAGGCGACACCCGTGGGAATACCGTGCGTGAGGCCGCAAAGTGATATGAGGTGTTACATGCTAGATCGATGTGGCATTGAGTCGGGGTCCTGACAGCGTTGGTATCAGAGCTTGACTGCCTGTAGGATTACCAAGCCAAACTGGTCGAAGTTGAGTCTAGAAATTGTTTAGTTATATAAGGGAATTGATTGTGGGATGAAACGTAAGGCTCTTTTTACTCCTTATACCTTATGCCTTTTGATCTGAGTCATCATCTTCTCTTCTACGGGGATTAAGAACTAGGCTATCCCTTCTTTCTATTAGGATCACGTGTTACTAATCAGTGGACTTATAAGATTGTTGGATTTAAGTCTCAGTTCAGTTCCTACTACTTCCGTATGTTAATTGTTGATCTCGAAACCGTGATATTGTGCTTCTGAGTGGTTATGCCACCATTTTTGTGAATGTCTCAAATCTTTTCTGAGCATTTACAGCCGTTATGCTGTCCGAGTCATCCCAGGTTTCTAAGTAGTCTGATGCATTTGCAAATCCTTTCTTCCCGTTTCATTGTTCCCATGGGCCAGATTAACCACACTAATCAGTGAGTTGAGGTACTCCGTTACCTTGACATATATGTTGGAGGTATTATTATGACCCTAGGTGTTTTAGGGAGTCACCTAGTAATCTAGCAATGTTTAGTGTTCTCAGTGTGAAGATTCTGGCCTTTATTCTCGAAAGCATTCCGTGATGCTACTTAGTAGTAGGTATTCTATCCCTGGGTTTTGAACCCGAGATTCACTCTACTTACCTCATGTTGATAGTGTTTGCTAAGTTCCTTTAGGATATTAGTAACTTTGCGATAGTCCTCGAGGTTCGTGGTACATCCTTCTTCCAATTACCATGAACCATTCTTGGCAGGAGTTCTTCTGAACCAAAAGATGACAACAAGAGTGCTCTTGATGAGTTCTCCATTATATATTGTGACTCTGCCTGTTCTACCTTTCTGCGTGGGTTATCCGGAAGAAATATGTCGAACTCGTTCGACATGCTAATCCATGCATCCACAACTCAGAAAATCGTATGTTCCTTTGAGTTGTCCCTTTTTAGTTGTCTTCTGAGCCTTGTTTATCAATTGATAGTCAAGATTATGTGTGCATTCATTCATCGATGCCTATTACTCTTGTGGTCTGTCAAGCCATTCTGTCCTGAATGACTTGGAGAAACAAACTCCAGTACCTCATCCATATCTAGGATTGGGTCAAAGTAGTTGTATTCCGCAGATTAAATGCCAATCCAGCTTTTGGTTCTGTTCTACCCTGGAGTATTACCCCCTTTATGTCAGAATTGTCATGAGAACTGCACCAACTCTCATGAATTTTGACGTAGTGATACTTCTCACCATCATTAGTCATTCCTCGGCCCTCGTGTTGATGCAACCGGAATACCGCCAAATGAATTGTGATGTGTGAAATCAATACTCCCAGCAACCTCGTTGCTTGGTAGTTAAAGGATAATAATTTCATTCTTAGCGTGTTGGTTTTTGAATCATCCTTCTAAGACTGATCGTGCGACCTAGTCCTTATTTCTGGTGCACTCTCCGATCAGTGAGTTAGGATAGTGCCAATCCTTGCTTATTTGATCATATCGTCTTGCCCTGGAAAGCAAGATTGTTCTCGAGCTTAGTAACATACCGGTGGTTCGTGATTTTCCGAAGATCTTCTCGGAAGTATTACCAGGTTGTCACCTGACCACTGTGTTGAGCTCGTGATCAAGTTGGTTTCTTGTGAACCACCCTCTCTCCAAGATCGGTGTTAGATATCCCTGAGCTAGTTGGTTAAGCTAGACAACAACTTGGAGAGTTGGAAGATAAAAGCTTGCCTGACTTAGTTCGTTCCAAAGGGATATTCTCGTGTTGTGTGAGTTGAAGAAAGATGATATCTTCAGCGATTGGTCCCTGTGATTAGTTATTGGACCTATTGCCTTATAAAAACTTTGATTTGAGTATGGGTTATCGTCAAATCAAATCAGAACCAACGATGTTCGTAATGTTGTCTTACTCGTGGTTGACTCCTCAAGCATACACCATTATATCTTATGGGTCTGACCAATACTATCACCTTGTTCACATAGTTATGGAATTCCATCTCCATGGGAAGCTGGATGAATTGTTGTCGAGCCCATCGACAACATCCTTGTCTTCTCCATAATTTTGCTGAACATTAAGCTAGTGTTGGAAACTTTTGAAAGCATTTTCTTCATGCTAGCTCATGAAGTACTTGTTTGATGAAAGGAGTGACTTCCTCTTATACACGTGCATTTGGTGAAAGTTGCCGCCGTGAATTTGAGAAAGTTAGTTTTGCTTCCTCTGGAATCATCCCAAATCAGTCATGCATACGTGCGAAGTATTCTGTGGTTCGGAGACTTGCAACCTCCATTCTATATGTGTCCCTAGCACACCAAAGCCACTGACTGATTTGTTCAGGAAAAGGAGTTAAGTGTTAATCCATGGTAATGCACAGGACTCTGATATCCCCGATGATGGTTCCCTACCAGAACTCGGTAGTGTTTTATTGTAAGGCTACCATGTGATCATGTTTGTCTGGGGCAGCGTGTTCACATGTTTGTAGCAGAACCAGCTCATGTTTTGGAGCTTACTATCGTAGTTCATTCCCCGAGAATCTCGCAACGTCATCTCGTCGATTCGTGTTGCAAACTTCCGTTTTTCTTCCTAGACTCGATGAGTCTGGAATATCCTGACACCAACCAGATCTGAATCTCAGGAAGATATGATGGTTGGAACATTTCCCAAGAATTATAATATTGGTCGCGCGATAACCGTTAAAGTGGATGTCGTGGCCAATACACCCAGCCGGAAGACCTGTTATTATAATATCTTGATTGAGGAAGTTGGCCACCTCCCCATAGGGATTTCGTAGGATTTACTCCCTAGTTACCCCTATGGATTCCTGTGCTCCCGAAGTCCAACCTTTTTACTTGATGTTCTAGATATCAAACCATATCTATGAATGGGTTACACTAGCACATCAAGGAGAACATTAGAAGCGGAGTGCTAAATGTCTCTCGGTCGATCATCCAGATTTTATTTCCTTGGCCCCGCCAAGGGTGAAATCTGAGAAGGTGTTATCTTCCTTTGCATCTGCATCCTCCATCACCATTCATCATGGTAGTAAGTTGTGTTACCGGACCCTTGACACGGATGTTGGTAAAACCTTGATGATGATGGAATTGCTCAAGTTCTTGAGAGCACGCGCAAGTGCTAGGTTTGATCGTCGGCATTAACTGTATAGCGTTCTCAGTTTCCTCGGCAATGCTATGACCTTTTTAAACAGTGAATTCACTCTCTATTGTTGGGTTCTTCCCCAGTTACCAGAATCATTCCCAGCATTTGCATTTTGTTCCCAGCTTGCACCGCCAATGTGCCATTCTACCATGGGTCTCTTCCATTTCTGGTGATAAGCAAAAATCATCCATTACGTTGTCTTCAACAAGGTAATCCACATCATCCAAGTTCGGGTATGCCATTCTATCGAACCCCTCTAAATGATCGATTATGATTTGCCTTAAGCTGGTATAAAGAGTTTCAAGGATCTTTGAATCAAAAGTAATTCTTTTTGCCACTTAAGGGAATATCTCTACGAGTCACCTTCCCTAAGGTGTATCGTTATGGTATCATGGCAACTCAACTCCTCGCTACGTTGACAATCGTTTACCACCTTCTTAAACGTGAAATTGTTGTCTACCTAGTGAACCTTCGTCATCCGTTTCTTCCCACCCCTCTTGATGTGTATCTCGTGTCTCAACCCGAGAGATGGTCCTATGTCTCATTCCGTGAGTTGTTCGATCTTCGAGAAGATCGACCCTTCTAGAGTCTCCTTTTTCCCTCCTTGTCATGTTAGTTGGAGTTCTCAGAGCAAGACTTCAAGACAATAATGGTGAATGAATCAACGTTCAACTGAAGTGCACCCTGGATCGTGAAGATTATACTAGTTGCGTTTACCTTTCACCTTACCCTACGCTTGAATCTCGAGACGAGATTCTTGTTTAGTGGGGGTGAGTTGTCACATCCCTAGTTCTGACAATGCCTAGTGCATGCATTAGAGTGTTACATCATGTTTAAATTTCATTTAAACCTGAGATGGGGATTGACTAAGCCCTAGCACCAAATGAATTCAACTAGGGTCAAAATAAAACCTTTTTCATTGAACTCAAAATGTCCTCTAAAAATGTTCAACATTTCTGGTTTGAGGTGGAAGCATCTACCAAAAATGGTTTATATTTTTGCAGGACATATTTGGTCACTGAATTAAATCATATAGTATTTTCATTTGGGCATTTAAATGC
>NC_041381.1:386688843-386699713 GCF_002162155.2 Triticum dicoccoides
GCTCGCCGCTGGAGGCACCTGAGGGTGCCACGCACTCCCCTCGACCCTCTCCTACTCTCCCCGTGCCCCTCTCCTCTCTCTTCCCGGAACACTCTCCCCCTCCTCTGTTCTCCTCACCCGAACGGAGCCGCCGCCGCCGACGAGAACCACCGTAGCCACCGGCCACCCCACGCCTCGCCTAAGCGCCAAGAAGCTCCGCCCCGTCCCCCTCTTCCTCCTCACCAAGACGGAAGGCGCCGGAAGCCCTGGATGCTGCCAGCTTCGCCGTTCCCCTCCTCGGCCACCGAGGATCGCCGTCGTCAAATTCGTCGCCGTTCGGCCTTCCCCGAGCTCGCCGTCCACCTCTACGGGATCCACGTGAGCTCCACTCTGTTTCCCCTCCTTCGTTTTGCTCGTTCCTGTGCCGTAGCAGCCCCGCCCACATTCCCAAGCACCGCCGTCCGCCATGGCCGCGTAGCTCTCTTGACCTGAGCCCCTCTGCTCGAACCCGTGGCACCAGCGTGCTTCTGGTGGACCGCGGATGCCATCTGGACCATCAGTTCCTCCCCTAGCGCGCCGCAGCCCCAACCCTGCACATGGCCGAACTCCGGCCGCCGTCTTGGAGCTCGCCGTCGTTGGCTCCGGCCACGATAGACCCGGCCTCCACCACCACTAGATGCGCGCGAGTGAGGGCCTCCTCCCTGTGCCCTTCTCTTGCCCAGCCGCCGTCTATAGCGCAGCCCCGGCGAACATCCGCCGCGTTTCGGGTCGCCGCCGGCCGAACTCCGGTGGCCAGTGACGTGGCGCTGTCATTAGCCACTAATGACGCACTAACCAACCCCCTAGGCCACTGACTGTGGGCCCCACCCCTGGTCAAACCCCAGTCAGTGCTGGGTTTGACCGGGATTAGCTCCTGTGTCACTGACGTGTGGCCCCCACACGTCAGGTTTGACCTGGGGCGCCCAGTTGACCCTGCTGACGTCACCGTGACGTGATGCTGACGCCATAAATCATTTCTGGATTTATTTTTATTCAGAAAATTCCAGAAAATTGTATAAACTTCTAAAAATCATAGAAATTCAACCGTAACTCCAAATTAAATAATTTATATATGAAAAATTATCAAAAAAATTCAAGGAATCCATCTGTACCATTTTCATGCATGTTAGAAAACTTATAGCTGCTGCTTAGCACAAATCAATTAAATGGCATTTGAATAATCACATATGGAGTTTGAATTTGAATCTTGTATTCAAACCAACTTCATTTAATCTGTTGCTAGTTGCATTAGCTCAAAACACATTCATATTGCCATGTCATGAGCATGCATCATATTGTGCATTGCATTGATTGTATCTCTTCTTGTTGCCGGTATCTGTTCCCTCCCGGTAGACGATGTTCCGACGTTGTGATCGTTGACACTGATGAAGACTCAATGTTATCTTCAGAAGTGCCAGGCAAGCAAAACCCCCTTGTTCATTCCGATACAATCCTACTCTCTCGCTCCTGCTCCCTTTTATTGCATTAGGACAACATCGATTCATCTGTTACTTGCTGCGGTAGCTGAACCCCTTTATCCTTTGCATGACCTGTCATTGCCACAGTAAATAGATGAAACCCACTAGCATGAGTAGGAGTTGTTTGAGCCCTGTTGTGCCTACTCATTCATGCTTGCTTGTCATGCCTGCTACTGCTTCGAGTTGAGTCAGGTCTGATTCATCGGGGATGAATCAGAGGTGTGTGAACATGTCCTACTGTGTGTGAGCTAAGTGTGTGAACACGTTTTGGTAAAGGTAGCGGTGAGAGGCCATGTAGGAGTACATGGTGGGTTGTCTCATTGCAGCCGTCCTCAGGAACTGAGTTCTGTGTTTGTGATCCATGATTCAGCTACTACCATACATTGGGCCCTGAAATATGACCCCGCTCGACTTCTTATTCACCCTAGTCCTCTGTCCAGGAGTTGCAAGTAGTTTCTGGTGTTTGTAGCTTACTGGAGGCCGTGGACAGCGCTGACCGTAGGGGTGGGCTGTGATGCGGTAGGTACGTGGCACGGTGTACCGGATGCCCGTTTGGTATCTCGGGAACCCTGTTCACATCGTTTGGGGCTGTGAGCGAAACTCCGGCCGGATCTCCTCATGGATGGAACCCGAATAGGCGATAAACCTGGACTAGGGACTTAGGTGTTTAGGTAGGTCGTGGTCTACACCCATGTCGGCTTACACTTGAAGTCTGCCGAGCACATGTCGTGTGCAGACGCTAAGTGGTGGAAACATGTATGAAGAAGTACACCCCTGCAGGGTTAACATCATCTATTCGAATAGCCGTGTCCACGGTAAAGGACTTCTGGGTTGCTTATATCAGTTCATAGACAAGTGAAAGTGGATACCTGAAAATACGCAAGATAAGCGTGAGTGCTATGGATGGCGTTCTCGTAGGGAGACGGGAGCGGATCCATAGTGGTGTATTGGTTGGTGAATATGTGGACTCGTGTGCGCCACCTCAAAAGAGTTACATTGCAGTCGTAGTTTAGGATAGCCACCGAGTCAAAGCTGGCTTGCTGCAGTTAAACCCCACCACCCCTTTGTTGATAATGATGCATATGTAGTTAGTTCTGATGTAAGTCTTGCTGGGTACATTTGTACTCACGTTTGCCTATTTTATGTTTTTGCAGAGAGACTTCAGTCTCACTAGTAGTTCCACGTGGACTTCGACGTTTAGCTTGTTACCTCAGCTACAATCTTGTGCCCTCGGCAGGATCTGATAGATAGTCAGGCTTCTCAGCCTTTTTCATTTATAGATGTCTGTACCCAGACATGATAGCTTCCACTTGTGCTTTGATTTGTATGCTCTGAATGTTGGGTCATGAGACTCATGTTTGTAATATCTCGCTCCTCGGAGCCTATTGAATAAATTACTCGAGTCATAGAGTCATGCTGTGATGCCATGTTGTATGTGCATATATCGAGCATATTGTGTGTATGTTATTGAAATGCTTGGTATGTGTGGGATCTGACTATCTAGTTGTTTATCTTTACCGGGAAATGTCTCCTAGTGTTTCCACCGAGCCATGGTAGCTTGCTACTGCTCCGGAACACTTAGGCTGGCCGGCATGTGTCCTTCTTCGTTCCTGTGTCTGTCCCTTCGGGGAAATGTCACGCGATGAATACCGGAGTCCTGTTAGCCTGCTACAGCCCGGTTCACCGGAGTCCTGCTAGCCCAGTGCTACAGCCTGGATTCACTCGTTGATGACCGACACGTTTGATGCTGGGTCATGGATGCCTGTCCCTGTAAGTCTGTGCCACTTTGGGTTTACGACTAGCCATGTCAGCCCGGGCTCCTTATCATATGGATGCTAGCGACACCGTCATATACGTGTGCCAAAAGGTGCAAACGGTCCCGGGCTAAGGTAAGGCGACACCCGTGGGAATACCGTGCGTGAGGCCGCAAAGTGATATGAGGTGTTACATGCTAGATCGATGTGGCATTGAGTCGGGGTCCTGACAGCCGGCCTGCTTGAAAACCCAGCATTCTCTGTTGGTGTGATTCGCAGGTTTCTCGAGGGTGCCGTGAATCTGACATGATCTGTCTAAAAAAAATTTAGGCTAGACGGTCCATCTCTGTTGCCTTTAAATGGCTTTTTCTGTTGACCGGGTCAAGAGCCCCTGAATCCGGCGTTTACCGTCGTGTTGTCTGGGCTGTCTTCATTATTTGATGCTTGTTTTTATTGCGTCGCGGCTTCCCATTACTGCCCCTGATTTCGGATGTGCTTGGGTCGCTGGTGCCGCTACAGGCCAACCAACTATCCTCGCCCGCGCAAAAGGGGGTCATAAGGCTTGTTAGGGATGCCATTGTCCTCAACTTTTCCTGGCCGAGGTGTATGGCAAGCCATTTGTCCCGGATACTGTGTTTGAAAGCCGCTAAGGCTTTGGCATCCGGGTAGTCGTCGATTTGGTTCTTCTTGGTGGGAAATATGTTCTGAAGTTTACCGGCTGACTCCCCTGGCTGTTGGACTATGTGACTTTAATCGTCTGCATCCAGAGGTCGGACATATGTCCCTTGAAAATTAGCCCCGAATGCTTCCTCGAGTTCCTCCCAACTTCCAATGGAATTTTTGGGGAGGCTTTTCAACCAGTGCCGAGCTGGTCCTTTCAACTAGAGGGGTAGGTATTTGATGGCGTGGAGATCATCTCTGCGAGCCATGTGGATATGAATAAATAAAGACCTCAATCCAGACTGCCTGGTCTGTTGTTCGGTTGTATGCCTCGATGTTCACAGGTTTGAACCCCTCTGGAAATTCATGGTCTAGCACCTCATCGGTGAAGCACAGGGGGTGTGCGGCGCCCCTGTATCTGGATGTGTCGTGACGTGGGTCCGACGGATGTAGTGTTCGATGTTGATTCTGAGCTGGTAGTTGATCAGTATAGATAGTTTGGTTGCCGTGATCTTGTGTAGGAACATTTTTCCTAGGCCCATAGATGGATCTAGCCATACCAGCTCTCTTGTCAAGGTGCTCATGTAGATCTTGTGCTGACTTGTCTGCAACGTCATCAGCCGCTCTGTCTCGACCACGGGGTGGTCGGTCCGGCCGATTGGTCGTATTGTTTTTCGGCGGGATGGGCTCTACAGCCTCGTCGTCGAATTCGGGCAGCAGCTTGCGCTTTGGGTATCTCTTTGTGAGGCAATCGCCACCGTGTTCTTCGTTAGTGTCAAGCACTTTGTTCCATATGTGGTTGAGCATATCCTGCACGGCCTTAAGCCTTTGCTTCTGCTTTTTCAAGCTCCTCGCGGTGACGATAATCCCTCTGTGGAGGTTCTCTTGTTCCAAGTGCTTCTTCGGTATGGTGCGTGCATCGTCGTCCGGTCTATTCTCCTCTCTGGAGAAGGGTTTATAAGTTTTGTCTTCGGCATCACCGTGATCGGACTGCGGCCCCGGACTATGTTCGCCGTCCCCTGGCTCATCGTTCTCTATCGCTGGGTCTAGGGGTCGTCGTTATTCTTAGAGTCATCCGAGGTATTATTCTTTCTTGTGCTGTTATTGTTCTTTTTGATGTGGTGGGCTTTGGAGCGGCGCCGCTAACATCGGCGCTTTGTTTGCTTTTCAAGGGGATTATCCTCCGTTGCATCATCGCCATTGCTTTCTTTGGGTGTGTCCACCATATATATATCATATGATGAGGTGGATATCCAGCGCCCTATGGGCGGTGGTTCCTGTTCTTCTCCGGCATCGTTACCCATACCGTCGATGTCTTCGGAGTCGAAATCGAGCATGTCGGTTAAGTCGTCGGAAGTGGCTATTAAGTGGGTGGTGGGTGGGTAACGAATTTCTTCGTCGCTCGCTTCCCCCTCGAGCTGGACATAGTTCGGCCAAGAGTCTCCTAATAGGGAGAGAGATTTTAATGAGCCTAGCACGTGTCCCAAGGGCGAGTGCTGAAAGATATCCGTGGAGCTAAATTCCATTATCGGTGCCCAGTCAGAGTCGATGGGCATGGATGCGCGCGGTTCAGAGCCTATGGCCGGAGATGAGTCCGAGGGTCCGATGACACATACCTCATTGGAGGCGAAGTCTGTGTTCGGCTCTATCGCCAATGAGTATGCGGCCTCCGTGGCGGGGTCTATCCACCCGTCCCGGATGGCACGATCTGTTCCGGATTTAGAGTTGGGGCAGCTACAGGTGTGATCTCTTGGACACAGTCCGATGGCAGATCTAGGTCATGCTCATCGTGACCATAAGGCGCACCTGTCATGGGCTCGAATCCGCCGAAGATCAAGTCACCGCGGATGTCGGCAGTGTAGTTCAGGCTTCCAAACCTGACCTGATGGCCAGGGGTGTAGCTATCGATCTGCTCCAAATGACCAAGCGAGTTGGCCCGCAGTGCGAAGCCGCCGAATACAAAGATCTGTCCGGGCAGGAAAACCTCACCCTGGATCGCATCGTTGTGGATGATTGAAGGAGCCATCAAGCCTTACTGTGACGACATAGTGGAACTCTCAATGAAAGCACCAATGTCGGTGTCAAAACCGGCGGATCTCGGGTAGGGGTCCCGAACTATGCGTCTAAGGCTAATGGTAACAGGAGGCAGGGGACACAATGTTTACCCAGGTTCGGGCCATCTCTATGGAGGTAATACCCTACTTCCTGCTTGATTGATCTTGATGATATGAGTATTATAAGAGTTGATCTACCACGAGATCGTAGAGGCTAAACCCTAGAAGCTAGCCTATGATTATTCCTGTCCCACAGACTAAACCCTCTGGTTTATATAGACACCAGTGGGGGTTAGGGTTACACAGAGGAGAGTCCCACCCGGACACGGGACGAAGTCTTCAATCTTGTATCTTCATAGTCCAACAGTCTGGCATAAGCATATAGTCCGGTTGTCCGATGACCCCCTAATCCAGGACTCCCTCAACGACAAAGATGTATTCCACTGTCATATATGAATATGATTTACAAATGCCGATACTCAAATTCAGAAGCTAGAATCCAGTTTAAGGGCAATTTGAATATTTGGAACACTTTATGTCCATCTCAAATGTCACACACAGCATAATGTGTATTCCCATTTAGATATGTACACAAGCGATGTATCAAGATTCAAATACCGAGTCAGTCAACCAAGAACGTACTTAACTAACAGACATATAAACACTTATAGATTATATGGATCAATAGTATCAACTAACATACATAAGCCAGGCCGTTGTACTTTTTTTTCTAGAACAGCATCCTTTTTTAGGGAAGCTACTACAGCATCTTGGCAAAGTTCTGGTTGTTTTGCCATTAAAGTTCTGGTTGGATTCAGAAAAGTTGAAGTTAGCAAAACATCTCAACTGGGAGTTATAACAGCAAACTAGTTAAACAAACAAGGAATTAAAGAGTTTCAATTGGATGTCGAAAAGTAGTTATTAGCATCATTTTAACCGGTTGTTGCAGCAGTAAAGCAGTTAAACAAACAAGTAGCTATTTAAGTTCAGGAAAATAGGTAATTCTTAACAGTAAGTATCAAACACATAGATAGGCGTAGTCTATAATAGGATTAACAGGCTATGGCATTATGTAATCAATAGCAAACTAAATTAAGCCAAGCAACATAATTGACCAATTTTGCAATAAGTGGCTAACTAAAATTCCGAGAAGCAGGTAATTGAACTTACGATAGCTCTTTGTTAAGGCACACTGCAACTTCTTTTTTGCTTACAAGGTTCTATGAAGGAGTCCATGGCATCAATTTCTTGGATACACAGTCCCAATACTTCTTTCTTCCCACACTGCATTGGTAAGTAGAATGGTTAATCTGGTAAGATGGTGCGTCCTTGATATGTTATATGAGGACGTGTAGTCAGACTAGTTGTAGCCACACACATCACACTCGCTTTTACTATATATTTCATGCGATTACATTTGGCATATCGAGATCTAAGCAATCTACAATAGGATGAAAAGACTAACATCCTTCACATTATTGGCGAACTCAGTTCATAGAAACAAGCAATTCAAGCATTCTATGGGTAAATCAAAGGCGCCACTAGAATATTTTTCACTACCCCAATCATACACGCAGAAAGGGGTGACGCCACCATAGGGGCTAGTATGGGTGGCCGCCTCGGGTGGCTGGAAAGTGTGCACCTAGTTTGAGTCGTCCAGGCTGGCCCAGGCTAGTTTTGTTCGTCTCAACGCACGAGCAGGCAATGTAAAAAATGAAGAAAAATGTTTCAATTTGGATGGGCCAATAATATAAGTGCAAGGCAGGCCCTATAGCAAGCTTGCGGCCCAAATGAGCACCTTCCATATCGATTGACAGCAAGAAAAATCCCAATTCATTTGCTCCAGCCTCCAGTCTGGTTTGCTCCTAACCTAGCTGCCGCTGGACAAACCTACATAGCACTTCCTCACGCCCTCGTTGGAGGGCGGTCGCGGGGCTTCAAGCGAACGGAAGGACAAGAAGATGAAGATCCAACCATGGGTGTAGCCTACGTGGGAGGCAGCGGCGGCAGCACGGGCATGGCATCGAGCTTGCACAAATGGACAGTCGCAACCTACAAGAGTAGCATGCGCAACGAGTAGGTACATCACATCCCTGATTATATCTAATTCAACTGTTCAATTTCTGGCCAATAGTTAAACCTGACGGTGTTGTAAAACTGCTTGTATGTAGGGAATCTATGAGAAAATGAAACCAATTTCTTCTTATTTTATAACTCCCCCAATCAATACTGAACTGACTGAATCTGATGTATCTAATCAAGTTTCTGATGCAAACATACAAGCTCATGTTGTCCTTGAGCCTGAAGTGTCTAATGAACAGACTGCTAATGAAGGATTTGATGCAAACATTTTACATACTCCTGGTGATGAACATATAGTGTCTAATGAGGGATCTAATGCAAGCATTTTACAAGCTCCCATTGAAGGATTTAGTGTTTAATGATGATCTGCTATGTTGAGGGAGATATAGAGATTTGTAGGCATTGATGACAAGCAAATTATAGTACATTTTCATGGCTTGAGGAAACGTCGAGGCCATCTACCAGAAAGTCCCCGTATCATGGCAACGTAGCATAAATACTTCTCTAATCTGTTGTTTGAAACTATTTGCATACATGTGCGGGATAGATATATTGATATGCAGTTTGCGCACTGGTTATAGGTGCAATTACACTTCGATATTTTCAGCCAGAGAACGAATAATTCAAGCAGGTACAAACCATGTTTGTAGTCCTTGTACACCATGTTTCATTTTTGTGTTTTTTGGCGCTTGCATCATTTAGTGTTTTATAATCTGAACTACTTTGGATCATTAGCTGGTTTTCAAAGTGCATGTAGCTTCACATTTTTCAAGTTATGTTGATTTCCGGAGTGCAAGTGCCTTCGTATTTTCTAAGTTAAATGTTTGCCCCTGGTAACTTGAATTCGTGGATCCACCACTGCACACAAATCATACACGCATGCCAATAGGAATTAAATGAAATGCAGGGACTTACGCTAGCTCGTTGTACAAGCTCATTGCGGCTCTGCTTGTGCTTGGGATGTTCCATGTACAAGTCCATGTTACCACTTTCTTGGATGTGTAGGCCTTGTGCTCCTTGCATCCTGTCAGGGATATACCCCGCGGCGTAACCCGGCCGGAAGTATAACTCGGCCGGACTTGGCAACTCACTAATGACCTGCCCTGACTAGACGACTCACTAAGTGACCCGCCCAAGCTTGGCGACTCATGGGTGACCCGGCGAGCGGGTCAGAGGAACGACAAGACCCGGTGGCCCAGAAGGCGGTTTATGGAAGGCCGGTTCATGTTATGGTGGGCCGGTTTATGAGGAAAGCACAAGGAATATTCTCCTACAAGGGAAGCAAGACTAGGACTCCACTTGTAATAGAGTAATCCTAATCCAACTAGGACTAGTCATGTAAACTGCCCCTTCAACATATATAAGGAGGGGCAAGGCTTCCCAAAGAGGGACAAGCAACAAGAAACAATCTCTAGGGCCAGACACAACTAGAGGAGAGCCGGTTTACGGCGACTCCCTCGTGATGATAATGAGACCTGGCCACAAACAGCATGTAGGGTTGTTATCGGATGATGTTTCCCAGGGCCCGAAGCTATCTAAATGTTTGTCTTGTGTTGCGTTCTCTCGATTCCGCTCAACCCCTCTCAACCTACCACATAGATGCGTTGGCCTCACGACTAAGTCCTCACACTAGGACATCTGCCGTGACAATTCCACGATAGTTGGCGCCCACCATGGGGCCTGCGCACAGTGGTGTTGAGTTCTTGGAGGGATCTTTTTTAGGGATTGGGAAGCTCGTGATTTGGTCGGATGAGGAAAATTCAGGACAAAACAATCCCACGGGATAAACCGGCATGAGACAAACCTAGGCACAGTGGACAAATTCAAAGGAAACTAGGGTTATGTTTATGTGTGCATCTGCCGTTCATATGATCCGTCTAAATTAAGCTCCAGCTAAGTTCGACGGAAGTTTTTTCACGTAAATCATCATATATATCCGCTGTAGGTTCAGCGGCCGGGTCTGGTTATTACTGATGTTGTTGTATGAATTCACGCGTCCATGTGGTTGCTGCACATGTATGTTTCAGTTTCCCAAGAAATTCCAAAGCGGTGGCTGGAGGCGAACCAAAGGCGATCTACTGTGTTATTTGGATATATGCTCATCGTGGTGGAGAAACTGTAACACCCCGGATGTAACTTTCCATCTTTGTAACTCCAACTCTTGCCATTTTCGGCCATGTGTTATGATATTCCCTCCGTGGTTGGGTTTTGTCTTTTGTTTTGCATTTTATTCATGTCATGCATATCATATCATGTCATCATGTCCATCTCATTTGCATATGTGTTCGTCTCATGCATCCGAGCATTTTCCCCATTGTCCGTTTTGCAATCCGGCACTCCCACATGCACCGGCGCACCCCTCTTGTCTCCTTTAGTGTGTGGGTGTTGAACGTTCTCGGAATGGACCGAGCCTTGCCAAGTGGCCCTGGTATACCACCGGTAGACCGCCTGTCAAGTTTCGTGCCATTTGGAGGTCGTTTGATACTCCAACGGTTAACCGCATAACCGCAAAGGCCTCTTTTGAGTTGCAGCCCAACACCCCTCCGAAACAGCCCAATAACCCATCTAAGTCACTTCCATGCTCTCCGTCGTCGGATCACGATCATGTGGGCGAAAACCGCACTCCATTTGGAGCCTCCTATCTCCCTCTACCTATAAAAACACCTCCTCCTCCGAAATTCCGGATCAAACCCTAGCTACCGCTCCCCTCACGCCGCCGGACACGTCCGGACGGAGCCAGACGCGTTCACCCGCTGCCGCCCGACGAACCGCAGTGCGCCACGTGGCCCCGGCCGCCTCGCCCGCTCGCCCCGCCGCCGGATCG
>NC_041381.1:386700276-386747698 GCF_002162155.2 Triticum dicoccoides
CGCCGCCTCCCCAAGCTCCGGCCGGCCCCGCCGCCGCCGGACGTCGCCCGGATCCGCCGCCCCGGCCCTTCTCCGGCCTTCTCCGGCCGCCACGCGTCCTCTTCTCCGGCGTGCCTCGGCGTCCACGTCCGGATCCAGATCGGATCTGAGAAGAACCCAGGGTTGACCTTGTTTTTTTGCTAAGTCTGCATAATTTCATGTCATATTCATCATGTCATAACTTTGCACCCGTGGCTCCGTTTTGGGTGTGTAGCATACCGAATTGCTCGCCTCGATGAGTACATCAATTTATCTGATTGTATCATTTTCATTTGAGCTCATCTTGGTGCCCGAAATGTTGTGGTAAGAGGGCTATGTGATGTTAGTTTTAGATTCTTATCAGAACCTGCACTTTTGTCATTTTTGCCATGATTGATGTGTGCATCTTATGTACTTGAGCCCTACATGTGTTTTAAACTATGACATGCCATATTTACAAAGGAGCTTACCATGTATTTTTGTGATCAATGTGGTGACTAGCACAAGCACTCAAACTAGGCTTCGTGATGTTGCTGATTTTAGTCCATGTTCTGCTGTTATTTTGATGTCATGTAAACATGTTGCTACAGAGAGATCCATGCATATTTTGAGATACTTCGGTAAGGGTGTTTTGAACATATGGTTATGCTCTGTCCATCCATGCACCTGGTTGCAATTATGGAGTAGTCTAGCATGTCGTTTTCGTGCTCTACTTTTGCTACAAAATGTTTCCTGGCAGATTGTTTACATGTTATTCAATTTTGCCAAGGTTGTTGTAGTTGATCCGTGTATGCTATGATGTTGATCTTGCCATGTATAGCTTCTATGTCATGTCTTCTTGATGGATGTATGCTTAGTTTATCATGAAATGCTCTGTAGTGAGTGCATCGAGCTCGCGAAGATGCCTTCATAATTCTGCCAATGCCATGCTCTATTTGCTGAATCTGTTAACGAAACTTGCTATGTTTACATGGCTGCCATGATATTTTCTGATCCTTTTTGGCTCATGGTCACTAAGGGACTATTGATCTATGCTTTATGTAGAATCATGCCATGTCTTGTTTTGCTATTATAAGTTCCTGCAGCATGTTGTTAACTTGCTCTAAACATTGCTTCCTGATGCTGTTTATGCCATGTCCAACCTGATATTTTTTGCACTTTCGCCATGCTTGTTTGAACCTGTTGTGGTGTGATTTAGCCGTAGCTCAGTGTTCCTCTTTTGTTAAGCATCTCTTGTATATCACTACCATATGCTTTGTTATTATGTTGGGGTGCTGTAGCTTAGTTTCTTGTTGCATGCTATGTAGCATCGTGCTGTTAATCGCAGATTTGTGTCATTCTTGTCTTGCTTGACATTTGCAAACCGTGCATCCGTTTCCGGTGATCTTTATATCGATTTCAACCGAAATCATCTCATCTTTCCAGCAGCATACTTGGTTTGCCAAGTTGATGCCTTGTTCATCCTTTTTCCTCCCGGAGCACGCATATGCATTGCATATCACATCTCGCATATCATGACATGTATTGCATCATGTTGCTTGTGCATTGCACCGTGATTTATTGTGGTTCCTTTGCTTGTGTTCTTGCTTTGGGTAGAGCCAGAAGACGAGTACGTGCACGAGGAACCTGTTGAGTACGCTAACGAGGATCAAGCCTTCGACAACTCTGAGAACCTTGCAGGCAAGATGACCATACCTTCGATATCACTTCTATCTTTGCTTTGCTAGTTGCTCGCTCTATTGCTATGTTAGCTCTGCCTGCCCCTGTTTATCATGCCTCCCTATTGCCATGTCAAACCTCTAACCATCCTGTCCTAGCAAACTGTTGTTTGGCTATGTCACCGCTTTTACTCAGCCCCTCTTATAGCGTTGCTAGTTGCAGGTGCAGATGAAGTTTGTTCCTGGTCGGAACATGGATATTTTGGGATATCACAATATCTTCTGTTTAATTAATGCACCATATATACTTGGTAAAGGGTGGAAGGCTCGGCCTTATGCCTGGTGACTTGTTCCACTCTTGCCGCCCTAGTTTTCGTCATACCGGTGTTATGTTCCTTGATTTTGCGTTCCTTACGCAGTTGGGTGATTTATGGGACCCCCTTGACAGTTCGCTTTGAATAAAACTCCTCCAGTAAGGCCCAAACTTGGTTTTACCATTTGCCACCTAAGCCTTTTTCCCTTGGGTTTTCGCGAGCCCTAGGGTCATCTTTATTTACCCCCCGGGCCAGTGCTCCTCCGAGTGTTGGTCCAAACTAGAGCCCTTTGCAGCGCCACCTCGGGGAAACTCGAAGTCTGGTTTTAGTTGTACGGACTGCTCATCCATTGTGCCCTGAGAACGAGATATGTGCAGGTCCTATCGGGATTTGTCGGCACAGTCGGGTGGTCTTGCTGGTCTTGTTTTACCATTGTCGAAATGTCTTGCGAAGCGGGATTCCGAGACTGATCGGGTCTTCCCGGGAGAAGGTATATCCTTCGTTGACCGTGAGAGCTTGTGATGGGCTAAGTTGGGACACCCCTGCAGGGTATTTTATCTTTCGAAAGTCGTGCCCACGGTTATGAGGCAGATGGGAATTTGTTAATGTCCGGTTGTAGATAACTTGACACTTGACTTCAATAAAATGCATCAACCGTGTGTGTAGCCATGATGGTCCCTTCTTGGCAGAGTCCGGGAAGTGAACACGGTTTGTGTTATGCTTGACGTAAGTAGTTTCAGGATCACTTCTTGATCGCTTCTAGCTTATCGACCGATGCGTTGCTTCTCTTCTCGCTCTCACTTGCGTATGTTAGCCACCATATATGCTTAGTGCTTGCTGCAGCTCCACCATATTACCCCTTTTCCTACCTATGAGCTTAAATAGTCTTGATCTCACGGGTGTGAGATTGCTGAGTCCTCGTGACTCACAGATTCTACCAAAACAGATGCAGGTGCCGAGGATACCGGCGCAGATGGCGCAACCGAGCTCAAGTGGGAGTTCGACGAGGACCTTGGTCGTTACTATGTATCGTTTCCAGATGATCAGTAGTGGAGACCAGTCAGGACGATCGGGGATCTAGCATTTGGGGTTGTCTTCTTTTCATTTGGATTTGACCGTAGTCGGTCTATGAGTGTATTTTGAATGATGTATGACCTTAATTATGTATTGTGTGAAGTGGCGATTGTAAGCCAACTCTCTTTACCTCATTCTTGTTCATTACATGGGATTGTGTGAAGATGACCCTTCTTGCGACAAAACCACCATGTGGTTATGCCTCTAAGTCGTGCTTCGACACATGGGAGATATAGTCGCATCATGGGTGTTACAAGTTGGTAATTAGAGCCATCCCCGACTTAGGAGCCCCCTGCTTGATTGTTTGCTGGCGATGTTGAGTCTAGAACAAAAATGTTTTGAGTCTTAGGATTATATATATCGGAGAGTAGGATTCTTTTTACTCCTCAGTCCCTTCGTCGCTCTGGTGAGGTCTCCTGACGTAGATGTTTTGACTTTCCTCTCCTCAAATTTCACTAAAAAAAATTTAGGATCACGCGGGTATCTTGGAATCGTTCCGATGGTTTTGTGACGAGAACATTGTTCTTGGTGCCTCCTATCTATTATGTGGCATTGACCCGGGGAGTTGAGCTCCGAGGTGTTGTCGTCACAATTTTATCATTGCAGTTCTGGAATACCTGAGTTTTGCCGACATCGAAAATCTCTTTTATGCAGTTGTTGGTGAGATAACCTCGATGCCACCCAGTACTGGGGCGGGAGTTCGGGAGTATTGCCATAACTCGTATAACGGATGCTTTTCAAATGTTGAGGTACATGATTTCCGAAGGTTTCTTGGTTATGTGTTGACGGATGGATACAGCTGGATGTAGGGATTGTTAGTTTGGGTGAGATATATTGCTTCCCCTATATCTCCAACACCTGATTGCATAACCAGAAAGTTTCAGGAGTTTATAGGTGGGATTCAAGTAGCTCTAGCATTTCTTCCCGCGGATATTTGGTTTGTGATTGGGTAATCCTTACCACTTATTTGTTCCAGTTGTACCTTGTTTATTTCATTTATCAATCTCTTATCAAGTGGATTCTCACCTTAATGGATGTGTGATGTTAGCTTTGGGAATTCATTCGTTCATCCTTGTTCGAATGTTTATTGTGAAGACTATATGTTGCAATTTCTATCCGTTGATTCAACTTGTCTATCTGTCTATCAAGATGTTAACGGATGTCACCCTTTTCAGGATGGCTCCGCCAACGCGTCAGAATCCGGAACGCAATGATGGGAGTCAGGCGAACCCTCCACCTCCACCTCCGCCTCCGGAGGCATGGCAAGCTTTGATGGCAGCCACAAACGCCAATGCCTGGATGATGATTCAGCTCATGCAAGAGCGCAACCAAGGCCAAGGCAACCAAGGGAATCAAGGTCAAGGGCAGTTCAATCATCGGCCTCAATTTCCTACCCTCAACCAGTTCCTGGCAAATCAACCGAAGTCTTTCAGCTACTGTGCCGAGGCCACAGACACCGATGATTGGCTCGTGGATATCAACAAGCATTTTGAATGTAGCAATGTCAGGCCTGAGGACTATGTCAAGTTCGCTTCTTTTCAGCTCAAGGATCAAGCAGCTGATTGGTTCCAGCAATACAAGGATTCCAGAGGAGGTCGAGTGATTACTTGGACTGACTTTTGTCGGGACTTTAAAGCTCACCACATTCCTACCAGTGTTGTTGAGAGCAAGCGTGAGGAGTTCCGCAATCTCAAGCAAGGCAACATGTCAGTGTACGAATACAACAAGCAGTTTCAGAAACTTGCTCGCTTCGCTAAACAAGACGTTCCTGATGAAAAGAGTATGATCTATCAATTCAGAGGTGGCCTTAGAGAGGATCTACAGTTAGCTCTCGTTCTTGATGAGCCTACTCAGTTTGATCAATTCTACAATATGGCACTCAAGCAAGAAGGTTCTCAGCTCAAGTGTGAGGCTTCTAAGAAGAGAATAAGGGATGCAGTGCAGTTGTCGGTGTCAAAATCGGCGGATCTCGGGTAGGGGGTCCCAAACTGTGCGTCTAGGCGGATGGTAACAGGAGACAAGGGACACGATGTTTTACCCAGGTTCGGGCCCTCTTGATGGAGGTAAAACCCTACGTCCTGCTTGATTAATATTGATGATGTGTGTTACAAGAGTAGATCTACCATGAGATCAAGGAGGCTAAACCCTAGAAGCTAGCCTATGGTATGATTGTTGTTTGTCCTACGGACTAAAGCCATCCGGTTTATATAGACACCGGAGAGGGCTAGGGTTACACAGAGTCGGTTACAATGGTAGGAGATCTACATATCCGTATCGCCAAGCTTGCCTTCCACGCCAAGGAAAGTCCCATCCGGACACGGGACGAAGTCTTCAATCTTGTATCTTCATAGTCTTGGAGTCCGACCGATGATGATAGTTCGGCTATCCGGACACCCCCTAGTCCAGGACTCCCTCAGTAGCCCCTGAACCAGGCTTCAATGACGACGAGTCCGGAGCGCATATTGTCTTCAGCATTGCAAGGCGGGTTCCTCCTCCGAATAATTTATAGAAGATTGTGAACACCTGGATAGTGTCCGGCTCTACAAAGTAATTTCCACATACCACCGTAGAGAGAATAATATTTACACAAATTCAATCTGCTGACGTATTTCGTGGCGTGACGTCACACCACTACCAAGCCTTTACTCGAATTGTTTTTATTATACCACCTCAGCGCGTTTAGCGAAGCGGTTTCCTTGGCACGTCTTGTCGAAGCAGAGATCGTGTTCCCCTTATTCCGGGATTCCCATTAATACGGACGTGGGTAACCCAACCGCGCCCGTTGCCACGCCCCCTCCATCGAAGGCGGGTTCCAAATGGTCACGGGGACGGCTCTTGGTATTCTTCCTCTTTATAACGAGACCAAGGCCAGTTCTTTTTCTTCAATCTTCAATCGAATCCGCCCCTCGCCCCCGATTTCCAACACCCAGGGCTCCAGATTCAGGTACCTTCGACCTTCGACAATGTCCGGCTCTAACCTACGAGGCCGGTGGATGCCCTCTTCCGTCACGGAAGAAGACGTGCTAAAGCTGAGAGACGCCGGGTACTTGACCTATGAGATTTCGCATAGGTTGCCTGCCCGAGGGCAAGTTATTCCTACTCCCGAGCCCGGCGAGAGCGTTGTGTTTGTGCCTCACCTCCGTCGGGGTTTAGGCTTCCCGATGGATCCCTTCGTGAGGGGGCTCATGTTTTACTATGGGCTGGAATTCCATGACTTGGCTCCGGAGTCTCATCATTCATTGTCGTTTGCGAAGCCTTCCTCCGCACTACCCCTCACTTCGGCTTGTGGCTAAAAACCTTCAACGTGGAGTCGAAGATGATTGAGGGGCGTCAGGCAGAGTGCGGCGGGGTGGTTATAAGCAAGAGGGCCGATGCTCCATGGCCTGAAGGCTCTTTTCAGGAGGAGCTCGGCTCGTGGCAACAGGAGTGGTTCTATATCACCGCTCCAAGGGGCAGCAGGCAGAAGCCACCGCCCGTCTTCCGCTCAGGCCCTCCACAACGGCTGACGTCATGGGTCAACAAGGGGCTTAACTGGGGGCCGTCCAAAGACGTACCCCTGTTGCAGGGCCGGATTCGAGACCTCCAAGAAAGGGAGATCAATCTGGTGGTGGTGGCACAGGTTATGCTGATCCGACGCCTTCTGCCCTGCAAATGTCGCCCCCTCCGCCTGTGGGAATTTAATCCGGAGGGGCCACGAGCTCTCCAACACTTCATGGGTTTGACACCCGCGGAGATGTACAAACTGTTCTTCGGATCGCAAGAGATGCGTCCGAACTTGACCGTGGACGCCGGCCTAAGCTGCAATCGCCCGGATACTCAAGTAAGTAGCCCTGTGTCCGGACATATTGTCCATTTATTTATCATCGGTTTGCCTTTTAACCAGCTATCCCTTCGACAGGAGTGGATAGCGCAAGCAAAACTGATACGGTGTCCGGCCCCCCTCCCTGAGACCACGCCGGATCCCGTGTTAATCAAAATGTTGGAGTTTGCGCCTTCGGAGGAGGGCGAAGGGGGGCACAGGGAAACTACCACCTCCGCCAAGGAGGCTTTCAATAAGGGGGGAATCGAGAGTCCCTCCTTCCAGGGGGAGAAGAGGACTGCTTCCGAAGACCCGGAGGCCAAGGCCTCAAAGCGAGGAAAGATATTTGCACCGGAAGGTCCTCTGCCGGGAAGGGCCCTGTCACGCCCAATATGCGACCCTATCCAAAAGGAACTTGAAGGTCCCACCAAGGATAGACCCGCATATTGAAACGCTTTTGCAAGGTGGATATCATTACATCAACATTACATAATAGATGGGGATACATACAAGAGGCATACAATGCCACAAGAATACATCAATACATCATACATAAGATCAACATCCGACTATGGATGAAACACAAACAGAAACTCAAACGACATCCACCCTGCTAGCCCAGGCTGCCGACCTGGAACCTATCCCCTGATCGAAGAAGCAGAAGAAGAACTCAATGCAAGCAAGCATCGCTCTCGCGTCATGATCATCGCAAAAACCTGTACCTGCAACTGTTGTTGTAGTAATCTATGAGCCACGAGGACTCAGCAATCCCATTACCATGGGTATCAAGACTAGCAAAGCTTAATAGGAAAGGAAGGGGGTAAAGTGGTGAGGTTGCAGCAGCGACTAAGCATATATGGTGGCTAACATACGCAAATAAGAGCGAGAAGAGAGCAAAAGGAACGGTCGTGAAACTAGCAATGATCAAGAAGTGATCCTGAACTCCAACTTACGTCAAACATAACCCAAACCGTGTTCACTTCCCGGACTCCGCCGAAAAGAGACCATCACGGCTACACACACGGTTGATGCGTTTTAATTCGGATCTGGTGTCAAGTTATCTACAACCGGACATTAACAAATTCCCATCTGCCTGTAACCGCAGGCACGGCTTTTGAAAGTTTATACCCTGCAGGGGTGTCCCAACTTAGCCCATGATAAGCTCTCGCGATCAACGAAGGATATACCTTCTCCCAGGAAGAACCGATCAGACTCGGAATCCCGGTTTACAAGACATTTCGACAATGGTAAAACAAGACCAGCAAGACCGCCCGATGTGCCAACAATCCCGATAGGAGCTGCACATATCTCGTTCTCAGGGCAACACCGGATAAGCGAAGCGTACAGGAACCGACGTAACCCAAGTTGCCAAGGGATGGCCCCGCACGGTGCTCTAGTTTGGACCAACACTTAGACAAGCACTGGCCTGGGGGGGCTGTAATAAAAATGACCCTTTGGTTAATTACTCCCAAGGGAAATATAGGTGGTGGTGAGGCAAATGGTAAAACCAATGTTGGGCCTTGCTAGAGGAGTTTTATTCAAAGCGAACTGTCGAGGGGGTCCCATAAATCACCCGACCGCGTAAGGAACGCAAAATCCGGGAACATAACACCGGTATGACGGAAACTAGGGCGGCAAGAGTGGAACAAAACACCAGGCATAAGGCCGAGCCTTCCACCCTTTACCAAATATATAGATGCATTAATAATATAAGAGATATTGTGATATCCCAACCAAAATCCTGTCCACCATGGAGAAATCTTCAACTTCACCTGCAATTAACAACGCTATAAGAGGGGCTGAGCAAAAGCGGTAACATAGCCAAGCAATGGTTTGCTAGGAAGGGTGTAAAAGGTTAGAGGTTCATGGCAAGTTGGGAGGCTTGGTGAGCAAAAGATAGGTAACGCAGCATAGCGATAGAACGAAGCAACTAGCATAGCAATGATAGTAGTGAGATCCAGGGTAGCGGTCATCTTGCCTGAAATCCCACTAGGAAGAAGAACGAGTCCATGAAGAAGACACACGGACGTAGTCGAACGAATCCTCACAATCACAACATTACCGGAACTAAGAAGCAACACCGGAAAGAAACAAAAAACATGGTAAATGCACAAGCATAAACATGGCATGATGCACAAACAAGTATGATGCATGTCCGGTTTAACGAGGCATGGCATGGAAAAGTGCAACAAGCAATACTACAAGTTAAGTGGAGCTCAATATGCAACGAGTTGCATACGGACGAAACACCACATCTGAGTTATTTAGTTCTCTCTCGTTTAGGTACACAACAATATTAAATGTTATTAAACATGGCAAGAGGTGAAACATAATAAAACTACCCATCTAGGCAAGTTTAAATGAGGCCGGAACAACAAACAACAATTCCGGAAGAACCCCATATGCATATTTTAGATTTGGTACTGTTCTGCCTATTACATAATTTTAGAGTTTTTAAACAGGAAAATAAAGTGCACCATGTTAAACTAGGCATTTTTCCACCCCATTACATATAAAGAACATTTAATTCCGAGCTACGGTTATTTAGTTATGAAATAAATCATTTTAACATGGCATTTAAGCAAATTAATCAGACGGCAATTTAAACATTTTATCATGGGTGAAAATGGCATATTATTAATCTACACAAAATTCTAAGCATTTTACATATATAAATTGTTTACATATGATGCACGGTTAATGAGTTTTTATATGCATGAACATGAGGGTGCAATTTGTAAAACAGTAAATCCTGGATAATAGCTAAATTCACAGAGACTGGAAAAAAACACTACTGGGCTGAAACTGTAACTGGAGCAGGCCCAACAGTAAAAAAAAACAAGAGGCGCTGGGGGGCTGCTCATCCATGGGTTGAGGCCCAGGTCGGTGAGGTGGCAGGGGAAGAGGATTGGATGGGACAGATCCTAGTTTTTAGGGTTAGGGGTTTTGCTCCGTTTTCGGACCCTCGGATCACGATCGGACGGCTTCAGACACGAGGAGGAGTAGGCTGGGCATAGGTGGGCTGTGTGGGATGCATTGGGCTAAGAAGAGAGAGAGGCCCGATAGCAGTTTCGGAGACCGAAATGTCCGACGAATATACCGGCTATATCGCGGTTATATATTTAACGGTTGGGCAGTCAAACGAACTCCAAATGCGATGAAACTTGGCAGGCGGTCTGTCTACACTATAATAAGACCGCACGACAAGTTTCATCCCAATCCGAGCACATTTTTATGCCACTTATAAAATAATATTTCGGAGGTGCCGCGGGCGCGTGCGAGAGTGTCTGCCTCAGAACAGACAACGGAGAGAACCGGCGGAACCCGAACGGATGCAAGTTTTGAAAAACATGCGGATGAAAAGCAGATGATGACATGAGATGAGATGCATAACAAGAACAAAATGCAAAACAACAGATAAAACCCAACCACGAAGGAAATATCATATCGCATCTCTGGAAAAGGCAAGAGTTGGAGTTACGAATATGGAAAGTTGTATCCGGGGCGTTACAACACTCCACCACTACGATAGGATCTCGTCCCGAGATCTAGGATGGCACCGGAGGGAGAAAAAAGAGGAAGAGAAGAGGTAAAGCTAAGTTGCTTCTTTGACGAATGAGTGAAACCACAAACCTTGAGAGGTTGAGCAATTTATAAGAAAGAGTACAACAGAGATGAACGAGATTGCAACAATCCGTTAGAAAAGAGGAACAAGGGACATTACAAGAACTTGACGGTTGCAAAGACACGAATCAAGAGTTTAATGAACAAGATAGAATTCGAAACCACTCCGATTAAAACGAGATAAGAATGAATAAGAATGATATAATTTGGACAGCACTCCGACTGTAAATGGAGGGAATTGAACATGAACTTAACAAGATGAGAGGATACTTGATGAGATCAACAACACACTACCTCCAGAACTATTGAAAGAATGGCACAAGGGGTAAGAAAAGATTTCAGACAGCTCTCCGGTTGAGGAAGGAGGCAAAACTAGATAAGATGAGAGAACTCGAATGAAAACACGACACTCCGGCTAAACGTAGAAGCAAGGAGAAGAACATGATCTTGACAAAACAAGATGATGAGTCAACGAGAGCAACATCACAATGCCTCCGGAAGAAAGAATAGAAGATAGATCATTGGAATAACAGAATGGAGAAGGAAAATGCCAACTTCTGCCAGAAATGAAATTGGAAAGCACCCTTCGAAGAAGGTTATAACGAAGTTGTTGGAAAACCAACAACCAAACGAATAAGCTTGTAGTGGGCTTATGGAAACATCTCAACACTTGAGGTGAAATTTTGCCACTAACGAAAAACAATTGCTTGCTTGAGATCAACGAAGAGATGAACACTTCTTCCACAAAGATGATAAAGAGATAACTTGGATCATTGATAAGCACCACAAATAGCAACATTCCCAATGGAAGGCTTTAGGTGAAATATGACACAAGATAACTCCAATGGAGGGATTAGTAGGTTGAAATGATCTCCTAAACGAAGAGAAAATGATGGATTTAAAATATCTCATTCTTGACAACATATGAATCATGAAACATGAAGGAAATTGTCAAGAGTGACATAACACCGCCTCAAAAGTAGGAAGAATTGCACATCGGGTGCAAGATGAAGAATGCTTGAACTCCTCAAAACAAAACATGTGTTGAGCACCATGTTTATTTTTTGAGTATAGCTTGGCGGATCTTAGCTCCGAGAGAAATCTTGAAGAACAAAATGAGAATGAAAGAAATCCTTGATGAACCATCATGTAGAGCCTCCATGAAGAACTCCGGTAATGAAAGGATGATAGAAAGAAAGAGAAGTTGGAAACACAAGGTGAAGCCTTGCAATGATTTAGATGGAGCTTTGCGATGATATAACCGAGAGAACTTGGAACTCCGGAAAGAAAAGATGAATACTAGAACCGAGAATTACTTCATCATGAATAATCTCCGGAAGAAGGAATTAATCACTTGGATGAAACAAGAATAAGAATTATGTCATGCCTATCCTTCACCAATTTAAATTGATGACAAGCAACGGATTTGGCATACTACTTATTCTCGTAGAAAGAATTAAGAGAGATATAGCATAAACTTCAAAAGGTATTGATGGAACCACCGATGGGATTTGGAAACAATGAATAAATTGATACGATAACGAAGGAAGAGAAATCTTGAACGAACCACCGTAAGAATTGAAAAAGAAAGTAGCAAAGGCACAATTCACCGGGAAGAATTGGAAAACGAATGAAGATACTTGAGGGGATTTAGATACATGAGGAAGAAGAGAACATGAACTAATTAGAGGATATTTGAACGATGCATCGGAAGAATTCGAGAACGAGAGTTGAAAGCTGAGAATGAATAATTCTAAGATGATGGGCTACGGAGAATCAATCTGAAAAGACTCTTGAATTGCTCCGGATGGGTGAAAAGAATTCTCACAATCAAAAACAATTATGAGAGGATGGCAATAACGCTAGAACCATGAATCTTGAAGAGAACGGACCAAGATTTAGGAGAAATCCTTCTTCGGTCTTCAAATGTTGAGAATGAAGATGAGAACCACCATGACAATTTATGAGACACTCCGGAGCAAAGAAGAATAGAAATGTTGAACCAACGATGAAAATGTTTTAAAAGCGATCTTTAAGAAGGAATATGACTGATGATAATTCATTCTTACGTCAAACTAGGAAAAGAATTTGGGAATAGCTCCAGGAAATTAGAAGAGTTAGGTAAGATCCTGGAAAAAGACCTGTGGGTTAGGGCCCACTAAAAGATACACCGTTGAACATTTGATTGAAAGGGGGGATTGCACCGGTAGAATAAAATGACTTGAATGAGATAATAATCTCGAAATAGCTTGAACGGATTGAGAATGGAAACACAAGTCTTCTGAGATATCTTGAGCACTCCGGATAAGAATAGAGAGAGGTGAACAATTAAGAGGTGCACCGACGTGGAAAAACATTTGAAACGAGGAAAGGGATATGATCAACACCAAAAGCTTGAATTAAATCCACCGGAGAAGAAAAAAGAACGGAGGATGATGAACTTGAAACTGTTGAGCATCTTCATGGGAAATCACAGGATAAGAACATTGAAAGAAAAGAATGAAGATCCTCCCCACAAATAAAAGGATACATGATTAAGAAATCTGAGTCCTTGAAGAAAAAGGGTGGGAGGGCGGGAAAAACAAAGGCAACTTGGGGCAGATGAAATGGATACCGTTGAGAAAAACTTAGAATTGATCTTGCGGATGGAAATAAAATGATAGGATCATCTCGAAGAGAAGCGCACCGGTTGGAAAAGAATTGACATGACAACCTCAATGATCAAAAGGATTAGTACTCCCATAGAAATATGAGAACACCGCTTGAAAGGTATGGAATCAACACTTGACTTCGAAGCAACTCGAATACCACAAATAAAACAAAACAAAGGATTTGGCTTGCAAAATAAGCCGGAACAAATACATATGATAGAGATTTACCCAATCCCATATCATGCATCTGTCGGAAAGATATTCTAGGAGCTACTTGAATTCCCACCTATAAACTCCCGAAACTTTCTGGTTATGCAATCTGGTGGAGGGGATACAGGGGAAGCAATATATCTCACCCAAACTAACAATACCTACATCCAGCTGTATCCATCCGTCAACACATAACCAAGAAACCTTCGGAAATCGTGTACCTCAACCTTTGAAAAGCATCTGTTATACGAGTTATGGCAATACTCCCGAACTCCCCAGTACTGGGTGACGTCGAGGTTATCTCACCAACAACTGCATAAAATAGATTTTCGATGTTGGCAAAACTCAGGTATTCCAGAACTGCAACGATAAAATTGTGACGACAACACCTCGGAGCTCAACTCCCTGGGTCAATGCCACATAATAGACAGGAGGCACCAAGAACAATGTTCTCGTCACAAAACCATCGAAACGATTCCAAGATACCCGCGTGATCCTAAAATTTTTTTAGTGAAATTTGAGGAGAGGAAAGACAAAACATCTACGTCAGGAGACCTCACCAGAGCGACGAAGGGGCTGAGGAGTAAAAACAATCCTACTCTCCGATATATATAATCCTAAGACTCAAAATAGTTTTTTTCTAGACTCAACAACGGCCAACAATCAAGGGGGCTCCTATGGTCGGTCGAGGCTCTGATACCAACTTGTCACGCCCAATATGCGACCCTATCCAAAAGGAAATCGAAGGTCCCACCAAGGATAGACCCGCATATTGAAACGCTTTTGCAAGGTGAATATCATTACATCAACATTACATAATAGATGGGGATACATACAAGAGGCATACAATGCCACAAGAATACATCAATACATCATACATAAGATCAACATCCAACTACGGATGAAACACAAACAGAAACTCAAACGACATCCACCCTGCTAGCCCAGGCTGCCGACCTGGAACCTATCCCCTGATCGAAGAAGCAGAAGAACTCAATGCAAGCAAGCATCACTCTCACGTCATGATCATCGCAAAAACCTGTACCTACAACTGTTGTTGTAGTAATCTATGAAGCACGAGGACTCAGCAATCCCATTACCATGGGTATCAAGACTAGCAAAGCTTAATAGGAAAGGAAGGGGGTAAAGTGGTGAGGTTGCAGCAGCGACTAAGCATATATGGTGGCTAACATACGCAAATAAGAGCGAGAAGAGAGCAAAAGGAACGGTCGTGAAACTAGCAATGATCAAGAAGTGATCCTGAACTCCAACTTACGTCAAACATAACCCAAAACCATGTTCACTTCCCGGACTCCACCGAAAAGAGACCCTCACGGCTACACACACGGTTGATGCGTTTTAATTAGGATCTGGTGTCAAGTTATCTACAACCGGACATTAACAAATTCCCATATGCATGTAACCGCAGGCACGGCTTTCGAAAGTTTATACCCTGCAGGGGTGTCCCAACTTAGCCCATGATAAGCTCTCGCGATCAACGAAGGATATACCTTCTCCCAGGAAGAACCGATCAGACTCGGAATCCCGGTTTACAAGACATTTCGACAATGGTAAAACAAGACCAGCAAGACCGCCCGATGCGCCGACAATCCCGATAGGAGCTGCACATATCTCGTTCTCAGGGCAACACCGGATAAGTGAAGCATACAGGAACCGACGTAACCCAAGTTGCCAAGGGATGGCCCCGCACGGTGCTCTAGTTTGGACCAACACTTAGACAAGCACTGGCCCGGGGGCTGTAATAAAGATGATCCTTGGGTTAATTACTCCCCAGGGAAATATAGGTGGTGGTGAGGCAAATGGTAAAACCAATGTTGGGCCTTGCTGGAGGAGTTTTATTCAAAGCGAACTGTCGAGGGGGTCCCATAAATCACCCGATCGCGTAAGGAACGCAAAATCCGGGAACATAACACCGGTATGACGGAAACTAGGGCGGCAAGAGTGGAACAAAACACCAGGCATAAGGCCGAGCCTTCCACCCTTTACCAAATATATAGATGCATTAATAATATAAGAGATATTGTGATATCCCAACCAAAATCCTGTCCACCATGGAGAAATCTTCAACTTCACCTGCAACTAACAATGCTATAAGAGGGGCTGAGCAAAAGCGGTAACATAGCCAAGCAATGGTTTGCTAGGAAGGGTGTCAAAGGTTAGAGGTTCATGGCAAGTTGGGAGGCTTGATGAGCAAAAGATAGGTAACACAGCATAGCGATAGAACGAAACAACTAGCATAGCAATGATAGTAGTGAGATCCAGGGTAGTGGTCATCTTGCCTAAAATCCCGCTAGGAAGAAGAACGAGTCCATGAAGAAGACACAGGGACGTAGTCGAATGAATCCTCACAATCGCAACATTACCGGAACTAAGAAGCAACACCGGAAAGAAACAAACAACATGGTAAATGCACAAGCATAAACATGGCATGATGCACAAACAAGTATGATGCATGTCCGGTTTAACGAGGCATGGCATGGCAAAGTGCAACAAGCAATACTACAAGTTAAGTGGAGCTCAATATGCAATGAGTTGCATATTGACGAAACACCACATCTGAGTTATTTAGTTCTCTCCCGTTTAGGTACACAACAATATTAAATGTTATTAAACATGGCAAGAGGTGAAACATAATAAAACTACCCATCTAGGCAAGTTTAAATGAGGCCGGAACAACAAACAACAATTCCGGAAGAACCCCATATGCATATTTTAGATTTGGTACTGTTCTGTCTATTACATAATTTTAGACTTGTTAAACAGGAAAATAAAGTGCACCATGTTAAACTAGGCATTTTTCCACCCCATTTACATATAAAGAACATTTAATTCCGAGCTACGGTTATTTAGTTATGAAATAAATCATTTTAACATGGCATTTAAGCAAATTAATCAAACAGCAATTCAAACATTTTATCATGGGTGAAAACGGCATATTATTAATCTACACAAAATTCTAAGCATTTTACATATATAAATTGTTTACATATGATGCACGGTTAATGAGTTTTTATATGCATGAACATGAGGGTGCAATCTGTAAAACAGTAAATCCTGGATAATAGCTAAATTCGCAGAGACTGGAAAAAAAACACTACTGGGCTGAAACTGTAACTGGAGCAGGCCCAACAGTAAAAAAACAAGAGGCACTGGGGGGCTGCTCACCCATGGGTTGAGGCCCAGTTCGGTGAGGTGGCAGGGGAAGAGGATTGGATGGGACAGATCCTAGTTTCTAGGGTTAGGGGTTTTGCTCCGTTTTCGGACCCTCGGATCACGATCGGACGGCTCCGGACACGAGGAGGAGTAGGCTGGGCATAGGTGGGCTGTGTGGGATGCATTGGGCTGGGAAGAGAGAGAGGCCCGACAGCAGTTTCAGAGACCGAAACGTCCGACGAATATACCAGCTATATCACAGTTATATATTTAACGGTTGGGCAGTCAAACGAACTCCGAATGCGACGAAACTTGGCAGGCGGTCTATCTACACTATAATAAGACCGCACGACAAGTTTCATCCCAATCCGAGAACATTTTTATGCCACTTATAAAATAATATTTCGGAGGTGCCGCGGGCGCGTGCGAGTGTCTGGCTTAGAACGGACAACAGAGAGAACCGGCAGAACCCGAACGGATGCAAGTTTTGAAAAACATGCTGATGAAAAGCAGATGATGACATGAGATGAGATGCATAACAAGAACAAAATGCAAAACAACAGATAAAACCCAACCACGAAGGAAATATCATATCGCATCTCCGGAAAAGGCAAGAGTTGGAGTTACAAATATGGAAAGTTGTATCCGGGGCGTTAGAGGCCCCAGCCGCACAGTCTCCCCTTAGGAATCAGCCCTCCAGCGAGCCGTAAGTAAAAAGGGGGAATTTTGTAATAGGGAACACCCCTATATTATTTCCAAAGGTAACCGAAGTTTTCACCTTGTAGTTCGGATCTCAGCCCATCTCAGCAAAGCTCAACTTCGGGGGACCTTCCTCCGGAGATGATGGAAAGCGAGACGCCTCCATCTGCCGCCCCGTCGGGCGGGGCGGACAACCCTGAGGTGTCGTCACGGAGAGTCTCCCCGAGTCCGGCGGGGCCGGAGAGTCCGGCACCCATTGGAGTACGGCCGGTGGAGCTGCAGGATTTGCTCAAGAGGGCGTCTATCTCGGAAGATCAGTGCACATTAATGAGTATTGTGATTGAAAGGATCTCATCCGCCGAAAGCGGGTTGTATGAGGCCGTCGGAAGCTTGCTGACGGGGTTTGAGGTACGCAAATAATGACATACCTTTTGACAGTTTTGCACATGAAGTGTGCCCTGTATAGATAGTAGCCCCTGAGACTTGGTATGCTGTCGAAAGCGATAGCGTGCCAAGGATCATAATCTCAGTTATAGAATGTCGCCTTTCCTATGCAGGTGGCGGAACGTTCGGTGGCCAGCCGGACTGATGGAGTTGCCGAACTGAAGAGGTAACTCGATGTTGCAGATGCGAAAATCGCGCTGGTCAATAAACGACTTAACGAGTCGCAAGGTAGGTGGTTGCTCCGCGGTTGCCTAGTAAGGGAGCTGGTGCCCGTTCCTTACAATTTTTATGCTTGATGCAGATGGCGCCGCTGCTATGGAAGATCTTCGAGCAGAGCTTGCTCGAGCCAAGGAGCAAGCCAGGATAAGTAATGCGGCTGCCTTGAAGGCAGCAGAAGAGCTAAAAGCCGAAAAGGCTGCTCACTGCCGAAGCAGGGAAGAGTTGGCCGGAATGGCCTTGAAATTAAAAGATGCTACCGACCGTTGTGAGGTTCTTGAAGGAGAACGCCCAGTGGAGCAAGAGGGCCTGAAGAAGGCCGGCGCCGAAGTCAAGGATGCCCGGAGTGAGATGCGGGCTATGAAGGAGGAACTACGTCAAGCCGGAGACATTGCGGCTGGAAAGCCCTTTCTTCTGCGTAGGAAGTTCACGGATCCGAAGTATGCTCAGCTAGGCCAGTTATGTGGTGCGGAGGATCCTTATCTGGATTTGGCGGCGAGTGCGGCGGACACAGTCGTGCACTTCCGAAGCCAGAAGGATCACGAAATGGAAGAGCTTTACTGGTCTCAATTCCATAGTCCGGAGCGTCCACTTCCGTTGACTGATCGGCTGGCTGAGTGGGCTGAGCTGAATAGATTGTCCGGACTTGCCATGACGGATGTGGTCACACAGCTGTGGCCGGAAAGGCCCAAGCAGAAGAGTTATTTTGGCTTGTTGCAGCAATTCCTTGGGGCGGTGCCGCATATCAAGGCGATGAAGCGGTCGGCATGCATAGAAGGTGCACAGATGGCTCTCGCCCGTGTGAAGACATACTGGGCGGACATGGATGCCACCGCTGTTGCATCCCGGGGTTCGGACAAGAGCCGATTACCCGCCGAGCACTATTTTGAGGAAGTCCTGCAGGGCGCTCGTTTAATAGAGTCGCAGTGCTCGAAAGATGCCATGTTCAAATGACGTGTATGATTTGTGAGATCATGTTTATAATGCAATAGCTTTTTATACTTGTGCGTTCAAGTATTGAACTATCTCCTGTGCAGCCGTATATGTATGAATAACCTGAAAGTTGCAGTCTTTGGCTTCAGCCCCCACGCACATGGTGCGGGGGTGTTTGCAAAAAAAGAAAAGTGCTTTTTCACACTTAATCCAACGTCTTGGTCCTTTGAAGGAGGTGATAGCATAGCAAACTAGGCAACCGGACTATAATGCTTTATCACTTTCACTTAGCCATAAGAGCTCGATGGTGGGGCTACTATATAGCCCGTAGAGGCACCGCGCTCTCCAAACTTGGGGCGCGTATGTGCCTGACCGAGAAGCGGTCCTTCATCAAAACGGAGGAATTCTAAACATTCCAATAGTCGATGGAGTGGTTGACCAGTCTCTCGCTATATCATGACAGTCAGTTTTTGGCTTTCTCTACTGAGGTGCTCGCCCGGCCGAACCGGGGCACAATCGTAGTAGTTCTCCTGGTGCCGCGTTAGCCGATGGAGCGGAACGTAAGGCAGCAAAACACAGGAGCCGGGTAAACCCAACATTTGACCAAAGACATGATTCGGAGCTGATGCATATAAGGCCTAACTCGAGACGCCGAACACTCCCTGAGGTGTTCGGCCTTTATGATACCGGGCAGAACAATGCCCTAAGCCCCTAGTGTCCAGGTATAGACGGGAACTTCTGACGCGGCCGATGCCAAAACGCCAGCCTCCTCCTCGGTTATGGTAGGAAACCGGGGAATGTGTATCAACAAGAGATAGTAAGAAAGGTTTACGCAGGGTCTTAATCTGAAAAGAATCCTTGCAACGGGTCCCTGCTGCACGTCTGCGCCTGTGTCTCCGTTGTGTTGTATCCTGGACGGGTGTAGCACGTGCTTCATCTGTAAAAGAGAAGGACTTAGTTTGGAAGAAATGGCGTGCAAAGGTTGTATTTAAAATAAAGTATAATTTGGAAGATGAATAAAGTTGAGCTTTATTGGCTCTCATCGTTTATACGCGTAGCCCCTTGTAAAGGGGTATGCGGCTGGGAAGCCCCTTGTTTATTTACGCCGGACTCGCCTAACCGTGTCCGAGGTCTGAATGACCTGTTTTTAGGGGCTTTGACCTGCAAGGTAAGATTAGTGTGTGGCTGTCAAGGCGGCCTCACGTTCTCCATGGTCGAGGAACACTCGGAGTCACTCTTTAATGAGATTTGCGTTAAAGCGGGCGAAAGCTTCGCGTCCCATTAGAGCTTGAAGGCCACTGTGAAATGGGGCGATATGGAGAGTGAGCTTTTCGCGACGGAGGTTGTCGGATGAACTGGACACAACCTCTAGTGGTACAGAGCCTGTTCAATTGGCTTAAAGGCCTGGTGTCACTCCTTTGAAGGAAGTGCTGCTACGGCGAATTTTGGTAGGGTCTATCCCCATTCTGCGGATGGTGTCCTGGTATGGCAGGTGCCGCACTGTGTTTTCGTGTTATCACATGAAGTGAGTTCATTGTTTTGACCTCTAGTGGGAAAGTCTTCTGTTTTCCGGCATTCTGCTTGTGAGGTTCATCGTCGTCTTCGCTTGGTGTGTCAAGCCCCTTGTGTTCGGCGTTAAGTCGGCCGGACTGTTTGAAGTCCCAACAATCTCTGTGGGTATGGTTTGCAAGCTTCCCGGAGGTACTATGTATTTGACATAGCCTATCCAGAATTTTGTTTAGGTTGGATAGCTCGTCACTGTTGTCCTTAAGGGGCAGTGTTTTGTTATTCGGCCGAGAGCTTTTGAATCCGGCGTTGACCGCCGTGCTATTTGGGCCATTTTCCTTATTCCGACGCCGATCTTTTTTGCGTCATGATCTTCCATTTCCATCCCTGACTTCGGATGTACTCGGGTCGCTGGTGCTACATCTAGCCAGCCAGCTGTCCTCCCCTGCGCAAAAGCGGGTCCTGAGGCTTGTTAGTGCGGCCATTGTTCTTGGTTTTTCCTGGCCGAGGTGTCTGGCGAGCCATTCGTCTCGGACGTTGGGCTTAAAGGCTGCTAAGGCTTCGGCGTCCAGACAGTCGACTATTTGGTTCTTTTTGGTGAGGAACCTGTTCCAGAATTTGCGTGCTGACTCTCCGGGCTGTTGAGTTATGTGACTTAAATCGTCTGCATCTGAAGGTCGGACATAGGTCCCTTGAAAATTTGCTCGAAACGCATCCTCGAGCTCTTCCCAACTTCCAATGGTATTTTCTGGGAGGCTTTTGAGCCAATGCCGAGCTGGCCCTTTGAGCTTGAGGGGTAGGTATTTTATGGCGTGGAGATCGTCTCCTCTAGCCATATGTATGTGTAGGATATAATCCTCAATCCAGACTCCGGGGTCTGTTGTCCCGTCATATGCCTCTATGTTTACGGGTTTGAATCCCACTAGAAATTCATGATCCAGTACCTCATCGGTGAAACATAGTGGGTGTGCAGCGCCCCTATATTTGGGTGTGCCGTTGTCTTCAAACGCTCGGCGGGTTGTGTTGCTTCCTGGAGTCTTCTTTTTTGGCCGATAGATAGACCTGACCGGGTCATCCTTTTTCTGAGGATCTTTATGCTGATCGTGTGCCGGCTTGTGTGCGGAGCCCCTTGCTGCTCTTAGCCTGTCATCTGGTCGTCTATCCGGCCAGGCGGCCTCTTTCTTTTTTGACTGCGGGGGCTCTAAGGCCTCCTCGTCGAATTCGGGCAGCAACTTGCGCTTTGGGTAACTCTTTGCCTGGCGAATAGCGTCATATTTATCTGCGGTATTGTGTACTTTGCTCCATCTCATTCTGAGTGCGTCCTCTGTTGCTTTGAGCTTCCGCTTTTGCTTCTTCAAACTTCTTGCAGTAGCGACGAGCCTTTTATGAAGGTTCTTATGCTCTGGTGATGTGTTCGGCGTGAGATCGTCTAGGCTCTTGTTTTCGCCGGGCATGGGTTGCTTGTCCAGTTCACCGTGTTCGGATGATTGCTTGCTTGCATGTTCGCCGTCCACTGCTTCGCCCTGCTCTAGGGCCGGGTCTGTATGGGTGCCATATTTATCGAGGCGGGACTTTGGGCGGCGCTTGCATCGCCGTTTTGGTTGTTTGCTGGTGGAGTTGTCCTTCGCCATGTCCCGTTGTTCCTCATTATCGCTTCCTTTTGGTGTATCCACCATGTATACGTCGTGATTTGGGGTTGATTTCCAGTGCCCGATAGGAGCTGGTTCTTGGTCGTCCCCGGCATCGTCGTCCATACCATCGATGTCTTCAGGGTCGAAGTCTAGCATGTCGGTTAGATCGTCGACAGTGGCTACCAAGTGGGTGGTGGGTGGGCTTTGAATTTCTTTGTCGTCCGCATCCCAACCGTCCTGACCGCAGTCCAGCCAGGGTTCTCCTGATAACGAGAGATACTTTAGCGAACTCAAGATGTCACAAAAAGGTGAGTGTTGAAAGATGTCCGCTGCGGTGAACTCCATGACCGGCGCCCAATCAGATTCAATTCGAGGGGGCGCGGGAGGTTCGGAGTCCGGCAAGGAGTCCGGCACCTCGGAGTCATGAGCTTCATGAGGGACAAGGTTAGTGTTCGTCTCTATCGTCATAGAGGTTGCAGCCCCCGAGGCGGTGTCTAGCCATCCGTCCTCGATCTACGCATCCGGCTCCGAACTGAAGATCGGAGCGGACACGAGTGCGGCCTCCAGGGTACTGTCCAGCTGCAGAGCTAAATCATGCCCATCGTGACAGTGCGGCGCGCTTGGCTGTGGCCCGAACCCATCGAAGATCAAGTCCCCGCGGATGTCAGCCGTGAAGTCCAAACTTCCAAATCTGACCTGACAGCCAGGGGCGTAGCTTTCGATCTGCTCCAGATGGCCAAGTGAATTGGCCCGCAGTGCAAAGCTGCCGAATACGAAGATCTGTCCGGGGGGAAGGTCTCACCCTGGACTGGTCGTTGTTGATGATCGAAAAGGCCATCGAGCCTATCGGTGACGACACAGAGGAACTCTCAATGAAAGCACCAATGTCGGTGTCAAAACCGGCGGATCTCGGGAAGGGGATCCCGAACTGTGCATCTAGGCAGATGGTAACAGGAGACAAGGGACACAATGTTTTACCCAGGTTCGGGCCCTCTTGATGGAGGTAAAACCCTATGTCCTGCTTGATTAATATTAATGATGTGCGTTACAAGAGTAGATCTACCACGAGATCAAGGAGGCTAAACCCTAGAAGCTAGCCTATGGTATGATTATTGTTCGTCCTACGGACTAAAGCCATCCGGTTTATATAGACACCGGAGAGGGCTAGGGTTACACAGAGTCGGTTACAATGGTAGGAGATCTACATATCCGTATCGCCAAGCTTGCCTTCCACGCCAAGGAAAGTCCCATTCGGACACGGGACGAAGTCTTCAATCTTGTATCTTCATAGTCTTGGAGTCCGGCCGATGATGATAGTTCGGCTATCCGGACACCCCCTAGTCCAGGACTCCCTCAGCAGTCTTCTTCTTCCTCACAAGTGGCAGCTAAGCAGCAGAAGTTCTACCTTCCCCCTCCTCCGTTTCATCAGCCCTACCAGCAGAAGAACTCAGGTGGTCGTGGATCTTCCCACCCACCCAACCCAGGCTATCAGAATAAGTCTCAGTCTCAAGCTCCAAGGTCAAATGCTCCTTATCATTGTCCGCTCTCAGAAGTGACTTGCAACAAGTGCCAGCAGAAAGGTCACTATGCGAACAAATGCTTCAATCAAAGGCGCCTTCCTCCTCCTCCTCCTATGAGATCTTCAAGCAATGCAGTGGTCAAGCATAATCCAAAGCATGCAAAGGTGAATATGATGAATGCAGCGCAAGCAGAGGATTCTTCTTATGTCATAATGGGTAATCTTCCAGTTAATGATATTCCTGCAAAAGTTTTATTTGATACTAGTGCATCGCATTCTTTCATTTCAAGACCTTTTGTGGCTATGCATGATTTGGTTACTCAAGTATTGCCGAGTCCTTTGTCTATTGTTTCCCCGGCTCGGCAAATGACTTCTCGAGCTTTGGTTCCAAATGTCGGTATCAAGATGGGCGACTATAAATTTCTGTCTTCTCCAGTTGTTCTTGGCGACTCTGATATTGATCTAATTCTCGGGATGGACTGGCTTTCTAAGCACAAGGCTCAACTTGATTGTGCTGCCAGGCAGATTCAATTGACACACCCTTCTGAGGATGTTATCATCTATGCCGCTCGTGATGAAACCATTCGGTTGTTTTATCTCAATGAGAAGGGCGAGTTGGATGCTATTTCTCAAATTCTAGTCGTTTGTGAGTACCAAGATGTCTTTCTAGAAGAGCTTCCGGGTATGCCTCCTCATCGGCCAGTCGAGTTTGTTATTGATCTTGAGCCTGGAACTGAACCCATTTGCAAGCTTCCTTACGAGCTTGGACCCACGGAGCTGAAGGAATTGAAGAAACAGCTCGATGAACAAGAGCGTCTGGGTTTGATCAGACCGAGTTCATCTCCATGGGGTTGTGGAGTTCTTTTTGTCCAGAAGAAGGATGGCATGGACCGACTTTGCGTCGATTATCGTCCATTGAACAAGAAGACAATCAAGAACAAGTATCCACTTCCCAACATCAATGAGCTTTTAGAGCAACTCAAAGGTGCTAAAGTATTCTCCAAGCTTGACCTTCGTATGGGTTATCATCAGATTCGCATTCGTGAACAAGATATTCCCAAGACAGCATTCAGAACAAGCTATGGTTCTTATGAATATACTGTCATGTCTTTCGGCCTCGTCAATGCTCCTCCAACATTCTCTTGAATGATGAACTTTATCTTCAACCCCTACACAAATGAACTCGTTCTGGTGTATCTCGATGATCTCTTGGTCTTCTCCAAGAATAAGAAGGATCATGCCAAACATTTGCGATTGGTCCTCGACAAGCTCAAAGAGTATCAATTCTATGCGAAGTTTTCCAAATGTGAGTTTTGGCTTGATGAAGTTCTTTACCTTGGTCATATCATCTCTGCCAAGGGCATTGTTGTTAATCCCGTGAAGGTGTCTGCAGTTGTGAATTGGGAACCTCCTCAGAATGTCAAGCAGCTCCACAGTTTTCTTGGTCTTGCAAGCTATTACCGAAGATTCGTTGAGAACTTCTCTAAGATTGCAAAGCCTCTTTCCAACCTCCTCCAGAAGCATGTCAAGTATGTCTGGACGCCTGAGTGTGACCTCGCTTTCAACACCCTCAAAGAGAATCTAGTCACAGCTCCTGTCTTGACTCCTCCTGATGAATCCAAGCCATTCAAAGTTTTCTGTGATGCTTCTCTTCAAGGTCTCGGTGATGTGTTAATGCGAGAGAAAGAAGTTGTGGCCTATACCTCCCGTCAGTTGAATCCCAACGAGAAGAACTACCCCACTCACGATCTTGAGTTGGCGGCAGTTGTCCATGCATTAATAACATGGAGACATCTCTTATTGAGAAGGTAAGTGGACATTTTCACCGATCACAAGAGCCTCAAGTATATCTTCACTCAACCCAACCTCAACCTCAGACAAACTCGATGGGTCGAAATGATTCAAGAGTACAATCCGAGTATTGAATATACTCCTGGTAAGGCGAATGTGATTGCAGATGCTCTGAGCAGGAAGGCTTATTGCAACAGTCTTATTCTCAAGCCATTTCAACCGGATCTTTGTGAAGCTTTCCGCAAGCTGAATCTTCAAGTTGTTCCTCAAGGCTTTCTTGCCAACCTCATAGTCTCTCCTACTTTGGAAGATCAAATTCGTGAGGCACAACTCCTGGATACCATGGTGAAGAAGGTGAAACGTGGTATTGACAAGGGCATTTCCAAATACAAGTGCTATCGCTTGGATGACAAAGATACTCTTTTCTTCGAGGATCGAATTGTGGTTCCTAAAGGCGATCTGAGAAAAGTCATCATGAATGAGGCACACAATTCCCTCCTATCCATTCATCCTAGAAGTACAAAGATGTACCATGACCTCAAGCAGTCATATTGGTGGACTCGAATGAAGCGAGAGATTGCTCAATTCGTGAATGAATGTGATGTCTGCAGAAGGGTGAAAGCAGAACACCAACGACCAGCTGGTCTCCTCCAACCTCTTGCTATTCCGGAATGGAAGTTTGACCATATCGAGATAGACTTTGTGACTGGTTTTCCTAAGTCCAAGCGTGGAAATGATGCTATCTTCGTTGTCATTGACAAGCTTACTAAATTGGCTCATTTCTTTCCTATCAAAGAATCTATCACGGCAGCTCAGCTGGCAGAGCTATACACCTCCAGAATTGTCTCCTTGCACAGTATTCCACAATTGATATCTTCAGATTGTGGAAGCATCTTCACTTCTAAGTTCTGGGACTCTTTTCAGAAGGCCATGGGCACCAACATTCGTTTCAGCACAGCTTTCCATCCTCAAACAAGTGGCCAAGTCGAGCGAGTCAATCAAATCCTTGAAGATATGCTCAGGGCTTGTGTCATCTCTTTCGGTATGAAGTGGGAAGATTGTCTTCCATATGCCGAGTTCTCCTACAACAACAACTTCCAAGCGAGTTCGGGCAAGGCCCCATTCTAAATTCTCTATGGCAGAAAGTGTCGTACTCCTCTCAATTGGTCCGAGACAGGTGAACGCCAACTTCTTGGCAACGACTTGATCACAGAAGCTGAAGAAATGTGCAAAGTCATTCGTGAGAATCTCAAAGCCGCGCAATCGCGCCAAAAGAGTTACTATGATAGCAAGCACCGTGATTTGGCTTTTGAAATCGGAGACCATGTCTACCTCCGCGTCTCTCCAATGAAAGGCACTCGTCGCTTCGGTATCAAAGGGAAGCTTCCCCTAGATCCGCCCCTGGTTGAATTGACCCTGTGGCCTTGTCATATCTTTCGTCAAAATACATCAGGTAATATCTTTCCTCTGCATTTTATCAGTATTTTAATTCATCTGAGAACAATTACTTGGCATGCAATATTGTTTCGCAGACAATTGTTCATTATAAATGAGGCGTTATACCACGGAGATGGAGGCGTGCCAACATCATTCGGCACAGGTGGTCGTCCTTACTCAACGGACTCCCGCGCCGGCTTACAATGCCTTGGCTGACTCGCCTGTCCGCGCCGCCTTACAACGCCACGGATGACTCTCTCATCTGCCCTCGTGGCGGTTCATGCGTCCGCACCGGTTTACAACACGGAGGACAACTTGCTTGTTTGCACCGGCTTGCAACACTGCGGCCGATTCATGTGTCTGTGCTGCCTCTGCTGTTGCGGTCGTTTAATTGTCCGCCCTGCGGTCCGGCCTATTTAATGTGCCGGGTTGGCTAACGAACATCGATGAGGATCATAAGGTCCAAATGCATCAGGTGATATCTATCTAGATCATTTTAAATAGCACGTATCAACTTTTTTCCTTTTGAGAGCAATTACTCCGGTTTATGATATTATATATGCATGGCATTTGGTCACTGCAAAAGCGATAGCGACTCGCCGCGTCCATACTGCCTCTAATGTTGCGGTTGTTTTTTTTCGTCCGCCTCCGCGGTTTGGCATATATCAACACAATGCGGCTCACTTGCCCGTTCACACGGTTTACTGCGCCATTTCACCATGGTGGTCAACTGATCATCAACTACATGGCAGATAAATACTGGCCTAACATATCAGGTGAAATCCATCCAGTATATTTTAGTTATGTATTGCTTTCTTTAGAAGAGCAATTACTCCAGCTTGCAAAGTTATTTAATGCAGGACCCTAAACTTCCATATTGGTGCAAATTTAAAGGCCATTAGAAAATTGTCGGCTCAAAAAGAAGGATTCCGGTTTAAAATCCGGCTCAAGCGAAAGATATCTCACAGAAAGCTTTGAAGCTCTCAATATCTGGTTTAAGAATTTCCGGTTCAAAAGGATAATCTCTCGCAAGTTTGAGTTCTCAGGAAAAATTAAAGGGACCAAAGAGAGTTTGTTGCACATCACAACTCAAACATAAGCACCCGGTGAGCACAGCTCAGAAATATATCACTTGGGGGCTTGATCGTATTCGAACCATAGCTACACCTCTTGGTCGGCGTAAGGCCACCAGGGAAATCACTTGGGGGCTTGGTTGCATTCGAACCATGGCTACACCTCTTGATCGGCGAAAGGCCAAAAGGAAATCACTTGAGGGCCAAAGAGAGTGTTGCAAAAGCACAACTCAAACATAGGCACCCACTGAGCACAGATCAAAATATTGCTCAGGGGATCTTTGCTTCTCAAAGAACAAAGAGTCTTCACCCTTGTAATAGGCTATCAAGCCAGGCTTGGAAGCCAGGTGTATTCACCTAAAACTCCGGGTTATCCTGCCTTTCTTAAGTAAGCCACTCCGTCTAGGTAATCCTGGTATGACCCGCCGAACGTCTGACAAGTCAATCTCATAGACCCTGAACTTGTCAAAGTTAAAACGACGATTGGTTAATGTGAGGTCCATCTTAAAAGGCTTTGTAAAATGGTTTAACTCAGTAACCTGGTAGGCCATGAAAAGCCTCGATTTTTGGCCTGGCAGCCCATGAAAAGCCTCATGTATTCCCATACTTTTATTTGACATATTTTCTCTTTTTGAGGTTTACAGCATTTTATGATAACACGGTGTCTATTGACCCGGGTTGACTTTCGACTATAAGTCGTCAGTAGAAGATCTGCTACAATCCCGTGTTATTGACCCCGCCTGGCTCTGGACAATAAGTCGCCAGTATGATGACAAATTATCCAGTGTTTATTAACCCGGCCTAGCTTTGGACTATAAGTCACCAGTATACATTTGGATTGCGCCATTGCAATCATGCGCTCATAAATCATTGGATTATATTATTCAAATCTTCAAATAGCCAACATGGCTGGATTTTATTATGGTTATCAATAACCAATATTATGAACAAGGTTTTCAAAGTCGCTTTAGCACAATGGCTATCATATTATCAATGGATATGATTTATTCTACAATTGAAGGAATAGTCCCGAGTCGCTGCAGGCTTACAACCCGGCACTTGGGGGCTACATTAGTCAAGTTGAGATTACATCAAATATGCAAGTCTCATGTCGCTGCAAGCATGCACCATGACACTTGGGGGCTAATGAAAAGTCATTTCTTGCTCATCTTATTGAAGACCCGACTCATCACATCATAATGAGCCGGGCCTTGGGGGCTACCAATTGCTCATGTCAACAATTCATGGTACACAAGTTAAATCCATTATATCGGAGGGTCCATTGCTCAGTTGGTAAAGCAAAAAGCTCTTAACCTTGTGGACGTGGGTTCAAGTCCTACGATGGAGGTTACATTATAAGATGTTATTTTCATTAAAGTATATACCAAGTCCCCGCTCATTATTGCATAATGACCCGGCCCTTGGGGGCTACACTAGTTGAAGTTTTTATGAGCATAAGGCAATTTCAAGTCCCAGGTTGCTGCAAGCATGACAACCCGGCACTTGGGGGCTACATATATGGAGTATTCAGTTTTTTGCTAGTGACTGAGATGAACAACATGGATTTCTTCAAAGTGGCAGTAATTATATGGAAACAAGTCTCAAATCATCACTTTGTTCTATTGAAGACTTGGGGGCTACAGGTAATATGGATATAAGGGAGAAATATCTTCCGATTTTCAGTTTTGAGCAAACCAGATTGACCCGGCATCACCAATCATTATGACCCGGTGTCTGCAACAATAATGAACCGGCGTTGGCAACAATCATGAACCGGCGTTGGAAACAATCATGACCCGGAATTATCAGTCTTTATAACCCAGCGATTTTGGAAATCATAGATCGACAAGTTCTACATCTTCAAGCCGGCTGAATATCAGTTGAATATTTGAAGACCAATATTTTTGTCAAGTCAGAGCATTGAAGGCCGAGTCAAATGGATTCTTTATTTACAATATTTCTTCTACAAGCAAATTGATTATGAAGCTGGTCTACTGACCCGGATTTTCTAGAAGGAAGAAATGACAAGGATTTAAGGATGATCAAGCACCGGTTTATAAGAATATTTAATCCGGAGCACAAGCCGCCAAATTTGTTCTTGTGTTTATGTTGTAGATCAATTTAACATGGATAAATCCAAATTAATTTGGGGGCTAATGTTGGGGATATACCCCATGGCGTAACCCGGCTAGAAGTATAACCCGGCCGGACTTGGCAACTCACTAATGACCTGCTCTGACTGGATGACTCACTAAGTGACCCGCCCAAGCTTGGCGACTCATGGGTGACCCGGCGAGCGGGTTAGAGGAACGACAAGACCCGGTGGCCCAGAAGGCGGTTTATGGAAGGCCGGTTCATGTTATGCTGGGCTGGTTTATGAGGAAAGCACAAGGAATATTCTCCTACAAAGGACAAGACTAGGACTCCACTTGTAATAGAGTAATCCTAATCCAACTAGGACTAGTCATGTAAACCGCCCCTTCAACATATATAAGGAGGGGAAGGGCTCCCCAAAGAGGGACAAGCAACAAGAAACAATCTCTAGGGCTAGACACAACTAGAGGAGAGCCGGTTTACGGTGACTCCCTCGTGATGATAATGAGACCTAGCCACAAACAGCATGTAGGGTTGTTACCGGATGATGTTTCTCGGGGCCCAAAGCTGTCTAAATCTTTTTCTTGTGTTGCGTTCTCTCGATTCCGCTCAACCCCTCTCAAACTACCATATAGATGCGTTGGCCTCACGACTAAGTCCTCACACTAGGACATCTGCCGTGACAATTCCACGACACATCCCCCTCTACATTTTTGACACGGTGAATGGATGATCAAATAAGAGGAATCGACCTTCCTCTTGTACCAGAGGACAGATACTTACAAGGTTATATGGGTGTGCAGGATGTGTACCAGATCCCGTAGTTTCTTCATGCTTCGCTAAAAAATGGTTTTTCTTGTTTCAGATGATATCTCCAGAAGAAATAAGAGATAAAGTCAGAGTTGCATAGGCGTGTAAGCTAAGAGATCAGTGAAAGGATATCCGAACATCGTCGGAACAGTGCACAAGGGAGTGATGTGTGGATACCCGTTTGGGCATGCTCGCCTAGCTAGAGTGCGAGTCACTTCAGAGCCGTTGAGGGTGATGCGCTGGCGTTGGCTGGCCACGCACGGATGCAGATCTTGAGTGGCAGCGGAGCACTACGATGCGGTGGATGAGACCGTTGGTGAATCCCCAATGACCTCAGGGGGCGGAGGTGCAACGATGTGCTTTGTGAAGTAGCCCCGGTGAGGTGGGATACGACGTCATTGAAGCGCACCTGATGCGGTGGAAGTCGGTGTCTATGAGGAACGTCGGTTGCGGTGGCCGACATTGTCGGTGGACCACCCGGTGCAGTGGACGAGGGCATAGATGAGGTAGCTCTGGTGCAGTGGTGAAGCGCGACCGTCGTCTTCGTCGTCGTCGTCCGGCATAGAGGTGGGGAAAGAGACGAGACGAGGGGCGATTCAAACTTTGCTTGGGTTGGCAGTGAATTAGGGATTTGAGCAATCTGGGCGCGGAAGGGGGCGGTGGAGAAGGGAGATTTTGCAGGACCGGAATTGGGGCCGCCAGATATTTCAATCCAAAACATGGATGCGCGAACTTATTTTTTCTTCATCCTTTTTTGGGGGGAGGGAGGGGGTGGGTGGCTGGGTGTTAAGCGTCCATTCGACACAAGCGACCACCACGACACGACCGTGGTCTGCCTGGTGCGCCTACATATGAGAATGCAAATGAATCTTCTTTCATTTGCAAACAAATCTGTATGTATTACCATGTCCGTTTTTTCCTTGCAAATAATTAGTCATTCGAAACGAGATACTATAAATTAATTAAAGAGGAGTTATTTGAAAAAAAATCAAAATGGTGTCCACGATATCCACGCTAACGTGGATTAGAGTGTGTGTCATATAATTAGTTATTTGAATTAGAGTGTGTGTCACATAGCGATCTCCAATTCTAACGTGGATTTCGCATTTCACTGTATCCATGCTACTTTTTTAATACAAATTCATATGTATATGATGAACACCATGGTAGTGAGAAACTTTTGGATGGATTCAAACATATGACCTACAAAATAGCACAACAATCGAGTCAATGTCAACTTTTCCAAACCTAGTACGGCACGGATTCGAAATAATTACCCATATGCAAGGTCCTCAGTTCAAATCTGACAATATACACCGAATTGAAACATCGATATTAAGTCTCGTACTATCTACATTCAAATGTTGTCTTTAGCCCCACCCCCACCCCCGGCACACATGCTACATACTTCCTGTATTGGTCAATCTTCCTCTCCTAACCACGTCAGGAAGCTATCGGTTTCCGACGCACGTTCACTTTCTCTCCATGTTTCGATCTCTAACTCTCTCAACTGCACAACCCCCTTTTTCCACTCTGTTACCAAAAGTATTTACCTCACAGACCCGCCATTGCACCCCATGCCAAGCTCTCTCTCTCTCTCTCTCTCCCTCCCTCCCACCCTCTTGCGCTAGACACATGCATTGCCTATGTAGCCCCCAACCTCTCGTGCGCACGCACGCACGTTGTCTATCTAGGTCACTCCCTCGAGACTGTCCCACTCTTTATTCTGCACGGCGAGCCACACTCGCTCAATCTTGCTCTCTTTATCCGAGTCTCGATTAACCTCGTTTTCTTTCACACACAAATGATATATCTCCCTGTTCGGGCCTGTATCGACACACTCTATACTCTCTCACGCAGATTGTCTATCTAAGTCAGCCCATCCAAGCCGCCCCCACTCTTTTGACCTCATGGCGGGCTACGCTCGCTCAATCTCTCTCTCTCTCTCTCTTTCTCTCTCTCTCTGTCTGTGTGTATGTCTTGATTGACCTTGCTATTTCTCGGACACCAACGATATATCTCCATGTTTGAGCCCATTTCAACATATTCATATTGTATACTCTCTCACGCACATTGTCTATCTAGGTCACTCTCTCCAACCCGTCTCACTCTTTCGATTGCACGACAACCCACACTCGCTCAATCTCTCTCCCTTTATATATGTAATCGATTGACCTTGCTTCCTCCCACGCACAAAACATATCTACATGTTTGTGACTGGATCATCTCTCAAGCCCTATCTTACAGCCCTCGCCCTTCCCAAAAGCTCAATCGGACAATATCTCTCCAGAGCATATATATCTTTTCAGTGAATGTCGGACCACACTCACTTTGTCTCTCTATCTATATGTCTCTTGATTGAACTCGCTTTCTCATGCCATATCTTCCACACACTGAAGCTACCTCTCCATCCCTCGCAAAGCCGGAGCTATTTACATTGCAAGTGGGCCTCCAACCTTGGATTAGTTTGTGTAGGCATTTATTCCGGTGGGTTTAGATTATATTTTCGTAGCATTTGGCCCACAACTACTCCAAACACCGTTGCAACCGTCGCACCTCCCCCAGTTGATTTCCCTCTGGCTCGGTCATCGCTCTCTTACACGTCCTTTCTCGCCTTCAACGTCACACCATGGTATTATTGCAAAAAACTCTGTTGTTCTCTTTAATTATTACAAATAAGCTACAAAACTGCACATCGATAGTCCACCTGGAATGGAACAAATTTCGACCCACAAATTAAAGTGCTACAAACTACACACCGAGGGGTCCACCTGTCATGAAACAAATTTGGACCCATATACAAATTAAAAAATAAAGGGCGAGGATCGAACATGCAACCAGGGCCTTCAAGCCGCACGTCAATAGGCAACATACGTAGAACAGCAATGTTTGTTGTACCCCCCCCTTGTTCATAAAATGTTTTTATATTACCACAGCCTATTTAATGGATAACATGTAATATTATTTTTAGTACATTAGTGGGATGCGCTCGTTAGCACGTACTATTCGCCTTCACTTACTGATGGGTTCCATGTGTGCTCTCTCTCTCTCTCTCTCTCTCTCCTCCCCTTCTGCGTTTAGACGCATGGGCAAACACGAAGAACTCGCGGGCGATGTTGCCGTTGACCATATCTGGACGCGTTCACAAGTTACAGCACCAGTTTCACGTACTAGTAGCACTAGTCAATGTGTACGTGCAATGCACATTAATTTGGAAGTATATTAAGTGCATGCGGATATTAAGTAGGATATTATTTGCGTGTTATTATGTGATTACCACTATTTTTGACATGAAATTAACTGCACGGTGAACATGTTGAGCGCTCGACATTGAAGCAGTCTAGGTCGTTGAATGAGAAGGAATACATGTGGCTTGATGACATTTTATATTAATTTGATACAGCTCTAGCAGAATATTCAATCGATCAAACCATAGATTTCATTCAGTCTGACTCTGACTTTACACTCATATGACGATCGATCTAAAATAAACGCAAATGATAAACATTCAGATTTTAAGCATGGCAATCCGAACGTTTTTCATGGCAAATTTAGATTACGGGGCGGCGGGGGCGTCTTGTGGTGGGAAGCGGCTCCTCTGTCGTGCTCTATGTGTCGTCGGGCCATTGACCGACGGCTGTGTCTTGCGCCGTTGTTGGCATACTCCTGGACGTTGGCCCTAGCTTCAAGGAAGGCCACAATGTTCTGGACTTCGATCTCCAGGAGTGAGTCAACTGGCGGGAGGAGGCGACTAGCGTTGGTGCAAGGAAGCGGTCGACGGCGGCCATCCATGCCACTGAGGGGGGCACTGGCACCCGCGTAGGGATAGGTGCTAGCAATGACGCGACGGAGACATTCATGTGCACGGGCACCGGCACGGGCGCGTATGTCAGTGCACCCGCAGGCACATGCGCTGGCAGGTGCATGGGCACCGGCATGGGCGTTCTCGTCAGTGCACGTGCAGGCGCATGCGCTGGCAGGTGCACGGGCGCGTGAAAGTTGGCGGGGACCTCGTGGAACCCCGTGGCATCAAGCTCGGCGACAATGTGCGGCTCCCAGCCAATCAATGCCACGGGGATGGGCGCTGGTGCAGTCAGGGCGATGGGAGCCAGAACGGGAGCGGGGACAGGCGCGGCATCTTCCCGCAAGGCTGGTTCAAGCTCGTCCCAAAGTGCCTTATGTTCTTGAGACTCCGGCTGGGTGTCTTCCTCAGGAAACTGGAAGACTAAGGGAAGACAATTGTGATGCGGCATGGCGTACATTTAGGTCACGCTAGTTGGAGGTAGATGATAGAAGAATCGGAGAGGAAGAGAGAAGATTGTATCGATACCGGGTAGTGCATGGTTGATATTAAACTGTGGCGCCGGTGACATTAAAAGTGGGAGCAGTTGGGATGAAGGTGGGGGGCAGAGCCTGGTCAAATGGCTCGCCTCCCGATGACCCTACGCAGTGGTCTGCTCGCATGCCTCCCTATCAGCCGGCGCAGCGGTCTGCTCACATGCCTCCCGTCGACTCACACGCTAGCTCGGACGGCACCTGCCGATGAGAAGCGGGACTCGTGGCAGCACGTAAATGCCCACGGTTTCAATAGTGAAAGTGTTCGCCATAACGTGACAGGTCTTTGTTCCAAAATACCTTGGCTCTTCATTTGTGCAACTTGTCATAAGCAGCTTGTTTCAAATTGAAGAAAAAATTACGAAGGAATATTTGTGCCATATCACGTGACCATGCTCAGTTTCATGAATTTCTGGTCACTTTTGGATTTTCTGAAATTTAAAATCCAGGATTCAAAACAATATGATAACCTGCATCATGCAATAAATTTTCAAGCGATACATTTGTCCTGTTGTATTTCTTAAGAAAGGATTTGGTCAAACATTTTGCTTAGTTAGACTTCAGCAAGTTATATATGCAGAGTAAAAGGATAATCCCTATGTACCAGTTCATTGCCTGATATATTAACTCAAGTACTAGGCACGAACAAACGGGCTCAGTTCTGTGCTCACCCTGGTGTAGTAGTAGTAGTAGTAGTACTAGGCAATGCAGTTGACGGGTGACCTTGGGGAGCAGCGACCGAGGGAATTTAACCGTGCTTGGCACGGTAGGTAACGTTGTCTAGTTACTAAAGCATCCCTCCATTGTTCATCGGTAGTCATTATGGACCGGGTGTCGGTGTCAAAACCGGCGGATCTCGGGTAGGGGGTCCCGAACTGTGTATCTAAGACTAATGGTAATAGGAGGCTGAGGACACGATGTTTACCCAGGTTCGGGACCTCTCGATGGAGGTAATACCCTACTTCCTGCTTGATTGATCTTGATGATATGAGTATTACAAGAGTTGATCTACCACGAGATCGTAGAGGCTAAACCCTGGAAGCTAGCCTATGATTATGATTGTTATTGTCCTACGGACTAAACCCTCCTGTTTATATAGACACCGGAGGGGGCTAGGTTTACACGGAGTCGGTTACAGAGAAGGAGATCTACATATCCGAATTGCCAAGCTTGCCTTCCACGCAAAGGAGAGTCCCATCCGGATACGGGACGAAGTCTTTAATCTTGTATCTTCATAGTCCAACAGTCCGGCCAAAGTATATACTTCGGTTGTCTGAGGACCCCTTAATACCGGACTCCCTCAGTAGCCCCTGAACCAGGCTTCAATGATGATGAGTCCGGCGTGCAAATTGTCTTTGGCATTGCAAGGCAGGTTCTTCTCCAAATTCTCCAGAGTACCTTTTGTAACGAGCAGTGTCCGGCTTCCCATCAATGTTGCACTCCTCGGCTTTTGTGCTGTGATAACGGCTATTTCCACGTGTCGAGCAAATGCAAGAAGTCAGGGCATTTTTACATTTGCCACCCTGACCATGTAAGTAAATCGTCTATTTAAAGAGACGGGGATCCTCATATCCAAATCACACCATCTCCCCCCAGCGAGTATCCATCAGAGCGGGCCCGGAAAAATCCATCCCATCATGGTCGGCCGTCGCGGCTCCTCCTCTCGCTCCTGTAGCACCAAGCCAGGCTTTTGGGAGAAGTGTTATGTTCCCCACAGCCGATTAGTAGAATTGCAGACCCAGGGGTTTCTCCCGCCTGCATACATGGTCCCCGTCCGAGCCGGACTAGCCACCTACAATGGCGGGGAGCAAGCGGAGAGTTTTCCCAACCCATCCAAGGGGGATTGGGTATGCCTTGTCCCTTTATTGCTGAGGGGACTTGGATTTCCAATACATCCATTCCTCCATGGGCTCCTGGAGTTCTATGGCCTCCAGCTGCATAATTTCACCCCTGCCTCCATTTTACATATCACTGGCTATGTCGCCTTTTGTGAGCTGTTCCTGGGCTGCGAAGCTCATTTCGAGCTATGGAAGAGGCTATTCTGCCTCATACCTCGTACTTAGGATGGGTCAATATACCAAGTGGGCGGAGCCAAAATATGGCGCATCGCCGGGACCGGATACCTGTCGGGTACTCCGAAGTAGACATCCAAAGACTGGCCTTCGGAGTGGTTTTCTATGGAGGACGTTCCCCTTCCGACCCTATTCGATGGGCCTTCCTGAGTTTGCAAATGCCCCGTTGAAGAAACACCACAGCTGGCGCCCCCGGAGCCCCCAGGAGGAAGATAACAAAGAGGTCCTTTTCCTGATGGAAAGAATAAAAACGCTGGCCAGATCAGGACTGACAGTAATTGAGGTCATGTCAATATGTATAATGCGGGGGTACAACCACTTCAGTATCAGGGGAAACCCATGTGGCACTTCAATGGAGAAGACGACGCTACCCGCTGCGGCAGTAAAGGTCCGGACTTCGCCGCTGCTCTGGTGAAAATATTGTCCGACTTGTTCAAAGGAGAAGAAGAGGAGTTCATCCGTATTAAGCCACGGGATGGATTCTTCATGTACAACCCCCCAACCCTTTTATTCCAATCTTTTCATTCCTCCTCACAGATATTTACCTTGCCAATTCATAGCAGGAACTGCGAAAAGCTATGAGGGAGGTCCACGGCCCGTCTCGACAGCCAGAGGACCCTGACCGAGCCCTCGACCCCGGACTTGAAGAAGATCCAGACATATTTGTGGAGCTCGTCGACAGGACATTTTATCAGTTAAGTTGTGATGGTGCCTTGGTGGCCATCATAGCTGATTATCCTGGCCTACTCCCTGCATCACATGTAAGTAAAACCAGAGTCCCAATTTACAAGAAGGATACCCTCTTTGCACCTTACCCACCGCACCCGTATTGCATTTTACAGGGAAGGCCATCGGAACACCGCACCGAACCCGCGGCAACTCGTCAACAAGGAGCACCGAAGCCGGGTTGGCTTAAAAGGAAGGCAGTCAGGACCGAGACGCCATCGCAGAGGTATGAGTAAAAACCTGCTACGCAATTATCATCCTTAAAATATAACAATGTCCATGAATCCCTAGCAGAAAAAGCGCTCGTTGGACTGTATCCGGAGAGCCTGCGGGTCACGCCTCCACTAGCCGGACTCCGAGGACGGACTCAAGGGCAAAGATTAACGCGGGGACAATGCTGGATGGTCCTCCTACAGAGGATGTGGATAGATTATCCGCTACAAACTCCGAAATGGAGAGCGCCATGAATCACAGGCGTCGACGGGCCACACTACGCGACCCTAATTTCTCTGAAGATGCATTCAATGCCTTCAACTCAAGGGACGCATACATCCGAGCTGCTCAAGATGGCCTCGCCAGAGCTACGGACCAGTATGTAAAGGATATACAGGTAAGAAGATTTGATAAGTATGTATATCAGTAGCCCCTGAGACTTGAAACAGTTGGCACAACTGATTTAAGGATCAATTATATGCATAGGTTCTTACAGAGAAGAATGCCCAGCTGTCTAAAGAGCTGGAGGAGTACAAAGCCCAACTATGGGCCGCAGTCGCCGGAATGGAGGAGTCCAAGAAGGCCTCATCTCGTAGTACTTGTCTTGATCAAAAATAATGTATTGACATATACCAGTTAGTATTCGGCATGTATGCAAATCTAACAATCGATTATGCAAACAATCCCGGAAACAATCCGGAGATCGTATCAAAAAATGAGCAACATGCTCGAAGATAGCAAGAGGCTGGCGAGCGCGTGCTTACACGGGTTATTGGAGAGAATAATGATCTCAAGGATGCCAAGACCTGGCTGAACGCTGAATTAAAAGATGTTCGGAGCCAGCTTGCTGACTCCGTGAAAGAGAATAAGTGGCTTCGACGCGGCATTTTTAGTGAGTGCTCGAATGAACCATTGTAAAGTTCGGTAAAGAAACAAGCTAACAGAATTATATCTGTAGGTATGCTGACAGGTCATCCCGAAGAGGAGATGCCCGGATCTGCAGGCGATCTTCTCCAAGAACTCTTACCGCTGCACGGACAAATTCGGTAGGTGATGCAGGGGATTGCCCAGGCCTTGTGGCCGTCCGCATCCCTGCCCGGAGGCATGGGAGAGCTTGTGGAGATGCTCAAGGGAGCACGGCGGCGCTTCCGATTATGGAAGATATCAGCCTGCCGACAAGGTGCAAGGGAAGCCTGGGCCATAGTGAAGATGTGATACACCAAGGCTGACCCGAACCGTATGGCCGAGGTCGGACCTGTAGGGTCAGATGGGAAAGAGATCCCCGTTAGTCTGGTATATGACCAGGTAGCTTTAGCCGCAAAGTATTCCCAACAGGATTGTAGGCTAGACAGCCTGTTGGATGGTATAGAAGAAGAATTTAGTCAGTCTAAGTGACTTTGTACTTCAAAGGACATATTTTGTCCCTAGCCGGATTGTAAATCATTTGTCTTGGCGGACCTTTTCACTTCAACCTCTGGACCCGACAGTCCGGAGTGTATCCGAATACCCGCTCAGTTATGTGAAAACCGGGGCACGCGTGGAAACCAGGCATAGGGGTCATAAGTGCTTGAACAGACAAGTACCCAACTAGCTATGTTATATTACATGGATAGTAAGAAACATCTTCCAGGGAGAATAGTTCTAGTAAGGGTTCCTTTCCCTGGGTGTGCATGCATTAATGTGCATGTCCGAACTGCGAAAAATGACGCAGGATATAAGCATCTGGGGGCATGTTTTGCAATAAGTAAAAGACATCTTTTGTTCACCGACCGAATATTCCCTTAAGAATGCTAGCTTTCGGCTTCACCCAGTCTGAGGTACACATCCGGCTGACCCGGCAGTAACAATCATAGAGGTGCTCCCCTTATGCCCTAGCCGAATTAAGGGGAACGTAGGGCGTAAACATAAGAGCGAGGCAACCCAGCTTGGCCAAAACTTAAGTCATATCGATGCATATAGTGGTGAAAAAAGGCACATATGGAAAAATGAAGCATATGTGGTGGGCATAAAACCCAGAAGATAATTATATTAAGCTTCTGTATAAGAAGCCCCCATGTATATTGAGCGCGCATAGCGCGGCAGGAGTGTGCGGTCAAAGCATACTTGAAGCTTTTAAGGCTATATATAAAAAGGAAAGAAAAGAAAGAAGGAGGACATAACTTTAAAAAAAGCAGAGGTATGGAGACGAACACTGAGTTCGGCACTAGGTGTAGAATCTTCAGAGTCTGGCTGCGTTCCATGGGTTCGGCGCGAGTCGGTTATCTGATGCATCACGCAGATGGTATGCTCTCCGGTGAGAACCTTATCAATGATGAAGGGACCCTCCCACTTGGGCTTGAGCTTGTCCTTTTTCTTCTCCGATAGGCGCCAACGTTATAAGTTTTCGCCCGTACTTCTCTGCTTTGATACCTTCCATCCTGCTGCTGATAAAATGCGGAACGGGCCTTCGCGATGTCCTGCTCCTCCTCCAGGGCATCTAAACTGTCCTGCCGATCTAGCTCGGCTTCTCTCTCTTCGTACATGCGCACTCGATGTGAGTCATGAATGATATTGCAGGGTAGTACTGCCTCTGCGCCGTACACCATAAAAAATTGTGTGTATCTGGTGGTGCAATTTGGCATGGTCCGCAGCCCCCATAGTACAGAGTCAAGCTCCTCGACCCAGTGCGTATATGATTCCTTCAAGGATCGCACTAGTCTGGGTTTGATGCCGCTCATAATAAGACCATTTGCTCGTTCGACTGGACCGTTTGTTTGGGGGTGATAGACAGAGGCATAATCGAGCTTAATGCCCATCTTGCCGCACCAAGTTTTCACCTCGTCGGCTGTGAAGTTGGAGCCGTTATCAGTGATGATGCTGTGGGGGACACCATAATGGTGTATGACTCCGGATATAAAGTCTATCACTGGTCCAGATTCGGCCGTTTTAACTGGTTTGGCCTCTATCCATTTGGTGAATTTATCTACCATGACAAACATTTATTTTTTCTTACGGCTTCCTCCTTTAAGGGGTCCAACCATATCAAGCCCCCAGACCGCAAAGTGCCAAGTTATGGGGATTGTTTGGAGAGCGGTAGGTGGCATATGGCTTTGATTTGCAAAAAGATGGCAACCGATGCAATGTTGGACGAGGTCCTGTGCATCCGCTCGGGCTGTCGGCCAGTAGAAACCTGTACGGACGGTCTTGCTTACAAGGGCCCGAGCTGCGGCGTGGTGGCCGCCGAGTCCAGCATGAATTTCTGCCAAAAGTTGCCATCCTTCCTCTTAGGAGATGCACCTTTGGAGCACTCCAGTCACGCTTTTTTTATAAAGCTCTCCCTCGTGGACCTTGTAGGATTTAGAACGCCGCACAATGCAACATGCCTCATTTTGGTCCTCAGGGAGTTCTGCCTATTTAGGTAGGCTAATAAGGGTTCTGTCCACGGGGCAATGACAGTCATGATCACGTGGGCCGACGGTGTTATTTCGGTGGCGGAGCCTCCGATTATGTCAGAGTGTTCGGGATCTGGGGTTGTGTTCGGATCCGGACTGATATTGCCAGTCTCCCCTTCCCACACCACGGATGGCTTGAACAGCCTTTCTAGGAAGATATTAGGTGGGACGGGGTCGCGCTTAGCGCCTATGCGGGCGAGGATATCCGCCGCTTGATTGTTTTCTCGGACCACATGGTGGAATTCGAGCCCCTCGAACCGAGCTGACATTTTAAGGACAGCATTGCGGTAGGCCGCCATTTTTGGGTCCTTGGCGTCAAAGTCTCCATTTATTTGAGATATTGCGAGGTTCGAATCCCCATGCACTTCTAGGCATTGAATGCCCATGGAGACTGCCATCCGAAGACCATGCAATAGAGCCTCATATTCGGCTGCATTATGGGAATCTGTGTATAGTATTTGGAGTATGTATTGGACTGTATCTGCGGTGGGGGGTGTCAGGACAATGCCTGCCCCTAGACCAGCCAGCATTTTAGAGCCGTCAAAGTGCATGATCCAATTGGAGTACGCGCCGTACTCTTTAGGGAGTTCGGCTTCTGTCCATTCGGCGATGAAGTCAGCTAGTACTTGCGACTTAATGGCTTGTCATGGTTTGTATGTTATGTCGAATGGGAGGAGCTCGATAGCCCATTTAGCAATCCGGCCCATGGCATCACGGTTATTTATTATATCGTTGAGTGGTACTTCAGAGGCCATCGTGATTGAACACTCTTGAAAGTAGTGTCGTAGTTTTTGGGATGCGATGAAGACCGCGTATGCTATCTTTTGATAATGTGGGTACCGTGATTTGCATGGAGTGAGGATGATGGATACATAGTATACCGGCTTTTGAAGCAGGAACTTGTGTCCGTCCGTCTCTCGTTCAACGACGAGCGCTGCGCTTACAACCTGGTGTGTTGCAGCTATATATAACAGCATGGGTTCACCAATACTTAGCGCGGCCAGGATTGGATTGCTGGCCAAGAGGGCCTTTATTTCTTTCAGTCCGGCCGTAGACGCATCCGTCCACTCGAAGTGGTCGGTGCGTCGAAGAAGGCGATAGAGAGGTAATGCCTTTTCTCCTAATCGGGAGATAAAGCGGCTTAGGGCAGCCACGCATCCAGTTAATTTCTGGATTTGCTTGAGGTCTGTTAGGGTAGCCAACTATGACAGAGCTTGGATTTTATCCGGATTTGCTTCAATGCCTCTATTGGAGACGATGAAGCCCAAGAGCTTTCCGGCAGGTACGCCGAAGACGCATTTTTCCGGATTGAGCTTGATGTCATATGTTCGGAGATTGTCGAACGTAAGCCTCAAGTCATCTATTAAGGATTCGACGTGTCTGGTTTTAATGACCACGTCGTCTATGTATGCCTCCACTATTTTGCCGATTTGTGTTTCCAGGCATGTCTGAATCATGCGTTGATAGGTTGCACCAGCGTTTTTGAGCCCGAAAGGCATGGTGTTAAAACAGAAGGGGTCGTATGGAGTGATGAATGCCGTTGCGGCTTGATAGGATTCCGCCATCTTTATTTGATTGTATCCGGAGTATGTGTCGAGGAAACACAGTGAGTCGTGTCCTGCGGTAGCATCGATGATTTGATCGATGCGGGGAAGGGGGAAGGGATCCTTAGGGCAAGCCTTATTGAGGTCCTTGAAATTGATGCATAGGCGCGAGGATTTGTCCTTCTTTGGTACCATCACCAGGTTTGCTAGCCAGTCCAGATGCTTTATTTCTCTGATGAATCCGGCCTCGAGTAGCTTGGCCAGCTCTTCTCCCATGGCTTGTCGCTTGGGTTTTGAAAAGCACCGAAGAGTCTGCTTGACCGGCTTGTATCCCTTTAGTATGTTTAGGCTATGCTCGGCCAGCCTGCGTGGGATGCCTGGCATGTCTGAAGGATGCCAGGCGAAGATGTCCCAATTCTCGCGCAAGAACTCTCGTAGTGCGGCGTCTATTGTGGGGTTCAGCTGTGTCCCAATTGATGATGTTTTTGTAGGGTCCGTTGGGTGGACATGGAATTTGACTATTTCGTCCGCTGGTTTGAAAGAGGTGGATTTGGGTCGTTTGTCGAGTATCACATCGTCTCTGTCCACTATGGAGCGCAGCGCGGTTAATTCTTCAGCTGTGAGGGCTTCGGATAATGCCTCAAGGGCCAGTACGGCGGTTTTATTTTCGGCGCGGAGTGCTATGTCCGGATCACTAGCTAGAGTGATGATTCCATTGGGCCCGGGCATCTTGAGCTTCATGTACCCATAATGGGGTATAGCTTGAAAGCTCGTGAATGCGTCCCGCCCTAAAAGGGCGTGGTATCCGCTACTGAACGAGGTGTCACGCCCAATATGCGACCCTATCCAAGAGGAACTCGAAAGTCCCACCAAGGATAGACCCGCATATTGAAATGCTTTTTCAAGGTGGATATCATTACATCAACATTACGTAATAGATGGGGATACATACAAGGCATACAAATGCCGCAAGAATACATCAATAAATCATACATAAGATCAACATCCGACTACGGATGAAACACAAACAGAAACTCAAACGACATCCACCCTGCTAGCCCAGGCTGCCGACCTCGAACCTATCCCCTGATCGAAGAATAAGCAGAAGAAGAACTCCAAAACAAGGATCATCGCACTCGCGTCATGATCATCGCAAACCTGTACCTACAACTGTTGTTATAGTAATCTGTGAGCCACGAGGACTCAGCAATCCCATTACCATGTGTATCAAGACTAGCAAAGCTTAATGGGTAAGGAAGGGGTAAAGTGGTGAGGTTGCAGCAGCGACTAAGCAAGTATGGTGGCTAACATACGCAAATAAGAGCGAGAAGAGAAACAACGGAACGGACGTGAAGCTAGCAATGATCAAGAGGTGATCCTGAACTCCTACTTACGTCAAACATAACCCAAAACCGTGTTCATTTCCCGGACTCCGCCGAAAAGATACCATCACGGCTACACGCGTGGTTGATGCGTTTTAATTTGAATCTGGTGTCAAGTTATCTACAACCGGATATTAAAAAATTCCCATCTGCCACATAACCGCGGGCACGGATCTCGAAAGTTTATACCCTATAGGGGTGTCCCAACTTAGCCCATCACAAGCTCTCACGGTCAACGAAGGATATTCCTTCTCCCAGGAAGACCCGATCAGTCTCAGAATCCCGGTTTACAAGACATTTCGACAATGGTAAAACAAGACAAGCAAAGCCACCCGATGTGTCGACAATCCCGATAGGAGTCGCACGTATCTCGTTCTAAGGACACACCGGATAAGCAAAGCGTACAGGTACCGATGTAACCCAAGTTGCCAAGGGATGGTCCCGCACGGTGCTCTAGTTTGGCCAACACTCCGAGGAGCACTGGCCCGGGGGGGTAAAATAAAGATGACCCTCGGGAGCGCGACTCCCAAGGGAAAAGGCTAGGTGATGCAAATGTAAAACCAAGGTTGGGCCTTGCTGGAGGAGTTTTATTCAAAGTGAACTGTCAAGGGGGTCCCATAAATCACCCAACCACGTAAGGAACGCAAAATCAAGGAACATAACACCGGTATGACGGAAACTAGGGCGGCAAGAGTGGAACAAAACACCAGGCATAAGGCCGAGCCTTCCACCCTTTACCAAGTATATAGATGCATTAATTAAGTAAGAGATATTGTGATATCCCAACATAATCCTGTCCACCATGGAGCAATCTTCAACTTCACCTGCAACTAACAACGCTATAAGAGGGGCTAAGCAAAAGTGGTAACATAGCCAAACAACGGTTTGCTAAGAAGGGTGAAAAGGCTAGAGGCTGACAGGGTAATTTGGGAGGCTTGAAGAGCAAATGATAGGTAGCGCAACATAGCGATAGAACGAAGCAACTAGCATAGCAATGATAGTAATGAGATCCAAGGTGACGGTCATCTTACCTGAAACCCTGCAAGGAAGAAGAACGAGTCCATGAAGAAGATGAAGCCATGAAGACGAACCAAGCATAGACGAACGAATCCTCACGATCGCAATGAAATAGGAACTATCGAGAAGAAGCACAACCGGAAAGAAGCAATCAACAAGGTAAACACACAACACATAGACATGGCATGATGATCAACCAAGCATGATGCATGACAAAGGTCATATGAGGCTACTCATGGCAAGAGATGATGCAAACAAGAACAACACATCAAAGCAAGTTTAAATGAGGTCGGAAACAACATATAACAAATCCGGTAAGTCCTCATATGCAAATTTAGAAATTGGTCCAGATCTGAATAAACCTTATGTTCAAGTTGTTAAACAGCAAGTTAAGATGCACCAAGATGATCTACACGGAATTCTAGTCAAGTTACATATAAAGTTCATTTAACTCGGAGCTACGGCCTAGAAGATATGAGCAAAACAAGTTAAACATGGCATTGATGCAAAAGGCATTCAAACATCAAGAACATACTCCAAAACATGGATGCAACATGATAAGATGAAACTACATGCATTTCTAAGCAAGTTTCATATAGAGCACACTCAAAAGGAAGCAACGGTTCAACACATACACTCTATACAAGATATAACAACAATCTGCCTAAAACAGCAACAAGGCATCTAGCAAGCATCAAAACAATATGCTACAGCACCACAACATGGGAACAAAAGGCATGCACATGATGTACAGGTAAAGCATAACAAAACATGAACACTGAGCTATCTCCAGAAATCACTAGAACATGCTCAAAAGGACATGGCAAGATTGCAAATAATAACAGTTTCACAGACTTGGCAGAAATCACTGGACATGGCAGAAATAACATCAGGTTGCAATGTTTAGAGCTATCAAATAATGTGCTACAAGAACTTATCATGGCAAAAAAAGGCATGGTATGCTAATAATAAAGACAAAGAACAAAACTCCCTTACTGAACTAATTCCAAAGATCAACAGAAAACATGATAGCATCCATGCAAACATGGCAAATGATATGACAGATTCAGACATGGCAGGAACAACGAGTAGGCATGTTGGTGAGCTTGTACAACTCACCACAGAGCAATACATGGCATGGAAAGGTGACCAACAGTACGATTACATGTTTATGAAGCTAAGCATGGCAAGAGCAAGTTCATAGGGTACATGGATCACTAGCAAAGCTCATGGCAAAACTAAACTTAATGTTAATAGGCTGACAGCAACATTATTTAGCAATTTGAGAGCAGGATTACAACAAACTACAGCAGGCGATAAATGCAACCAGGGACATGGATGACTAGAGCATGACATTTATAACAAAACATCCTTATTGAACATCTCCAGATTATGCATACAATGACTTGTAGCAGCAGGTTTACATAGCATCATGATATAGCCGATTCAGCCTAACAAAATAGTAACAGCAAGTACCCTACTTCATGAACTCGATGCACTCACTTCAAGACTCACAAAAATACATGGATTCCACCACTGTAAAGATGGCATGATTTAGCTCAAAACTCATGTAGACATCAAGCTCATAGGATGCACACACAAAATGCAACAAAAATGACAAATCCCCAAGTTCTGTTATCAGACAGCAGTTAACATCATATAGCACTCTTGCAACGATCATAATGGCATCAAGATGGACTCAAACAAGCATGGCACAATGGGACAAAATGAGGAGCACCTCATGACGAACATTCTGACATATAACGCACGCACAACGGAGCAGCACACACAAAGTTATGGCATGATGAATAGTGCACCAGAATGTTGAAAACCTGGGGACTTGGAAAAATATACCCCTCCGAAAACAGATCTAGGGTTCGTCAGCACGGATGTCGAGGCAGGGCTGGGCTCGCCGGAGACGAGTGGCGCGGCGGCTGGAGTGGATGGGGGAGGTCGCCGGATGGACGGGGGCGGCCGGATCTGGCCGGATCCGACGCCGGTGGAGGCGGGGCCGGGCGGAGCGGGGC
>NC_041381.1:386748104-386755285 GCF_002162155.2 Triticum dicoccoides
GGCGTGGAGGTCGGGTGGTCGGCGGCGGCGGTCGCTGGCGAGTAGGATCCGGCGAAGGAGCGAGGCAGCGGGGCCGGAGGACGGTGGCGAGTGGCATCGGCGCGGGAGCCGGGGCGCGCGGGCCTGCGGCGGCGGCGGACGGGCTTCGGGGGCTCGCACCGGGCCTGGCGTGGCGGACGGCGGCAGGAGGCCACATGGCATGCCCGGATTGGCTGTGGGCAGCGACGGGATCTGTCCAGTGGCGCCCGGATGTGTCCGGCGGCACGGAGGGACCTAGGCTAGGGTTTAATCTGCGCGAAAAATCGGGGGGATGCCCATATTTATAGGTAGAGGGACCTAGGAGACTCCAAATGAGGAGCGGTTTTCGCCCACACTATTGTGATTGAACAACCGAGAGCATGGAGGGGGTTTGGATGGGCTCATTGGCTATGGTGAAGAGGGGCCGGGCTGCAAAGAGAGAGGGGTTTCGGTTAACTCGGTTAACCGTTGGGGCATCAAACGACCTCCAAATGGAACGAAATTTGATGGGTGGCCTACCGGTGCTATATCAAGGCCACTCGGCAAATCTCGGCCCATTCCGAGAAAGTTTTTCTCCCGCTCACGAAACAAGGTCTGAGAGGGGCGACGGGCGCGTGCGAGTGTGTCTGGGCTCAGAATGGACAACGGAGAGAACTGGCGGAACCCGAACGGATGCAAGTTTTGAAAAACATGCAGATGATGACATGGCAAAATGCAACACGCAAGCAAATGACAGGGCAAAATGCAACACACAAGCAAATGACATGGCAACAACGATGAATAACTGGAAGACACCTGGCGCATCGAATCCGAGGCGTTACACGGGGCCACTTGGAATATGATTTCTTCGGATCTATAATTCTCTAGCGTGTCGAATACCACATCCAGTGTGATTTTTCCTGCACATCGTGCCTCTCGACTAGGGACCCTTTTCACTGTTAGCTTCCCCCTTGTCGGAGGTAGCATCCGTCACCTTGTTAGTGGGATCACCCACTTTCATCGGTGAGGTGGACAGTTTAAGTCCTTCTAGAAATTTAGTAAACATGCTTTCAACCTTGGTCGTCATGGAGTCTTTCAATGTGTCTAGAGCCACATTGGATTCCTCACGAGAGACTGAGGTTCCCCCATCGGCCGTAGACAAGGTAGGATTCACACTGGAGTGCTCCTCCACACCGTCTGTGGTGTCAACCATACTCTTCGAATGGTAAAGTCCTTAATAAAGAGACGAGGCTCTGATACCAATTGAAAGGATCGATATAGTTGACTAGAGTGGGGGTGAATAGGCAACTAACAATTCTTAAGCTTTTCTTTACCAATTTAAACTTTGCAACAATATAGGTAGTCTAGATATGCAACTATGTGAGCAACCTATATGATGCAATAACAACTAGCACAAAGGCAAGCAAGGGATACAACACAAGTAAGCTTGCAAAAGTAAAGGCACGAGATAACCAAGAGTTGAGCCGGTGGAGACGAGGATGTGTTACCGAAGTTCCTTCCTTTTAAGGGGAAGTACGTCTCCGTTAAAGCGGTGTGGAGGCACAATGCTCCCCAAGAAGCCAATAGGGCCACCATATTCTCCTCATGCCCTCACACAATGCGAGATGTCGTGATTCCACTATTGGTGCCCTTGAAGGCGGTGACTGAACCTTTACAAACAAGGTTGGGGCAATCTCCACAACTTAATTGGAGGCTCCCAATGACACCACGAAGCTTCACCATGATGGACTATGGCTTCGAGGTGACCTCAACCGTCTAGGGTGCTCAAACACCCAAGAGTAACAAGATCCGCTAGGGATTAGTGGGGGGAATCGAATATCTCTTGGTGGAAGTGTAGGTCGGGGCCTTGTCACCCAATCCCGAGCAAATGAACAAATTTGATTGGCTAGGGAGAGAGGTCGGCCGAAAATGGAGCTTGGAGCAACAATGGAGTTTAGGGTTGGAAGAGGTGGTCAACTAGAGGTAGGAGACACACCTTTTATAGTGGTGGACAACATCCAACCGTTATCCACTTAATCCAGCCTGCGACATGCGGTACTACTGCTCCAGGAACGCGGTACTACCGCAAGGCCACGCGGTACTACCATGGGGGACCACGATACTACCGCGGCAGCTGCAGAGACTAGAACATGCCCGACTGAGAGCAGTACTACCACGAGTGCGGTACTACCGCTCCCACTAGCGGTACTACCGCGAGGCAGGTAAGTCCTAGACTGGAAAGGGCACAGATGAATAAAAATACATCCGTGCCTACTTCTGCGGAAAAAGAGACGATGCAAACATCCGTCACGGTACTACCGTGCACAAGGAGCAGTACTACCGTGTGGGTGCGGATGTAAAAAATTACATCCGCCCCTACTACTGTGAAGCAGCGGCACTAGGCCTGGGAACCACGGTACTACGGCTCCAGGGGAGTGGTACTACCGTGGGCTCCCGCGGTACTACCGTGCACGACGTGCGGTACTACCGTGGAGACACGGATGTAAAAAATTACATCCGCCCCTACTACCGCGAAGCAGCGGTACTTGGCCAGGGAGCCACGGTACTACGACTCCAAAGGAGCGGTACTACCATGGGCTCTCGCGGTACTACCGCGCATGCACACGGTACTACCACAAGTGCCTGCGGTACTACCGCTCCAGGGAGCGGTACTACCGCAAGCTCAGCAACAGCAGTCCAGACAATCGCATAGAGGATAAACGGGGAATGCTCCAAAGAGCAAGGGAAAGGTGGAGTCAAGGAAGGAAATGTGTACGTGATGATTCCACGTGAACCTTTCCGACGCGGACCCCCTCTTAATAGTACGGCTCTCCTACGACTCAAATCCACCAAAAGAAACGTAGAAAAATGCCGTCTTCAATAGTCTTTGAGGGGCACCGAACCGTCTTGTGCCTAGCGATGAAGCAACTGAGAAACTCAAGGCACACGATTAGTCCGCAAAAGCATTATCATCAATCACCAAAACACTTAGGGATAAATATGCCCTTACAATCCCCCCCCTTTTTGGTGGATTGATGACAATACGGGATTTGCACAAGGGGAAATAATAATGAGCAGAGGCAAACCCCTCCTCTCTAAAATGTAGACGGGCTCCCCCTAGATGTGTCCAATCTAGATGGATGCTTTGGACTGCATAGCACACAAGCTAGGATCAACACTCCCCCTATATTTTAGAGACAAGGCATGTAAGACTAACAATCTAAGCAAGTGCATAAACAAAGGTAGCACAATATAACACAAGCTCACTAAGATAGGTAGAGTGCATATGTCTTACACCATATGAAGGACAAACCAACCAAAGCAACCAAAACAACCGAAATGAGGTTCAAACAAAACACGCAAACATGACACACGACTCGCAAATCCCAACACTCTCTCCCCCTTTGGCATCGAGACGCCAAAAAGGCAGAGAGGACACCTACACACACGGGGTGTCTCAAGTAGAGAAATCATCCCAACGATCCTCGTCAGACCCGGCGGCAGGAACGGTCTCCTCGACGTCCTCCTCAGAATCAGTCCACTTGTAGCCTTGTTTCTCCATCCACTCAGCCTCTGGTGTAACGTGATCCTCAGACCCGCGAGACACGTCCTCTCCATACAGCTTCAAGATCTTCTTGTCGCGGCGGTGACTCTCCTTGGATGCCAAGTAAGTCATGTACTGCCCCTTAGCTTGCATGCAGAAAAGAGTCTTCATCTTGTCCTTCAGCTTCTTGGCCCATGAGGGCACAGAGGAACTATGGGAAGACCCAGCAGCACGGACATCAGCAACATCCTCTGCTTCAACCTCATTGTCGGATTTAGGGTTCCGGCAGACCCTTGAGGTTCGAACACTGGGGTGCGCGCGGAAGTTTCGCCTTCTACCTACCTGTTCCTCACCGAATCGCTAGGATCTAAACTACGAGAAGAAAAACACAAGAGACACAGGATTTATACTGGTTCAGGCCACCATTGTGGTGTAATACCCTACTCCAGTGTGTGGTGTGGTGGATTGCCTCTTGGGCTGATGATGAACAATACAAGGAAGAACAGCCTCGCGAGGGTCTGTTCTTGTGGTCTCTCTCTTTCTGCCGGCCGGATGGGTCGATCAATCCCCCCTACCTATGGGTGGCTAGTCCTATTTATAGGCGAAGGCCCTGGGCCTCTTCCCAAATATTGAGCGGGAAGGGCGCCAACAATTGGCCAATTTGAAGGGGAACATCTAGTACACTTATCCTGACTAAAGTTGGTCCTCGCCTGTCAAAGGCTCTGGTGGTGACGCCGACTTGGGCTCCACGGTGACCTCCATCCTACCGTTGGACTGGTCTTGGTCTTGTTGCACCGAAATGGATGCCTTTGCTTGATGCTCTCGCCTGCGCTTGATCCCCTAGCACCAAAGAGGAAAGAAGGACACTGCGTGGGCTGGCGCCCGGCTGGCGCCCTTGGTCGTCATGGCTTGCGTCATGGGCACCTCGCGAGGTACCCCGCCTTGAACTCTCCGCCTCCTCGTGAGCCAGCCTGACGAGGCCGTGCCTGAGGAAGCTCTTGTCGACCACCCCGCGAGGCTTGGTCCCTCACGAGGGTCTTGAGCTTGTGCTGATGAAGATGGGCCATGCTGGGCCCCCTTTGAGCCACGCCGCAGGCCGCAGGCAGGCAAGTCTGGGGACCCCCATTCCCAGAACACCGACAGTAGCCCCCGGGCCCACGGCGCGCCCGGACTTGGCCGAGCAGAGAGGCAAAAGGGCAAGTGCAAAGCGTCGCGGGCCCTAACAGCCTGCGGCCTTGGGTGCCGCGTGGCGGTTGATTGGACGTGGGCGTCTCCGCTCCCCCACGACGCCTCGGCAACTGCACGAACTGACAAGTCCCTGCATGCAAAAAAACGGGTCATGATTACCTGCGATCGTGGAAGCCGACGGTTGGCCTCCTCCGGCTATAAGTATGGAGCGGCGCGAGCCATTCCAGTTCATCTTCCTCTGCTATTCCCCCTCCTCTTCATCTTTGCCATTGCCCCGCCTTGATGAAATGGCTCCGATCCACCGGTTCTCCGCAGAGGAGAAGGGAAAGGCCCCCCGAGAGGGTCCTAACCCGCTCCCGCCGAAGAAGCGGTTGGTCCTCTGTCGCCGAGATGAGGGTGCGTGGCAGGAGGTGTCGAGGCCTTGGTGCGAGCGACCGTCGCCAGGGTTTCCGTTGCCCTTGTACGCCCACCTTGAAGGCCCTGCAGGAGCTGACACTGAGCGCCAAGGGCGACGCCGCTGTCGGCGCCGGCGGGTCACATCGGTGCGCGTTGTTCCTCCTGGAATCCACGCCGAGGGATCCTCCCGAGAGTTTGTGCTCCACGCCGCCATGCCTCCTCGATCTTGGATTCGCCTCCCTCCTTCCTTCGCCTTTGAGATCCCGTCGAGGGGGCCTTTCAGGCTCCGGCTGCAGCACGCCGACTGCCAGGCCCCCGTGACCGATGCGGATGTCGAGGTCGTCGCTCCAGGTAAGGTCTTTATGACCCATGGCTCGGGCGAGATCGCCCGGGTTTGTGGGACGAGGGGCGCCCTCGTGATCCACCTGGAGTTCGATGGCGCTTACGTGATGCTCTTCAAGGTCTTCGACGAAGAAGGACGCCGGCTGGAGTGCTGCCCCAGAGGCAGCGGCCGGAGCTCCGGAGCGGCGAGGACTAGGCCTGCCGCTCGCCCTTCCAGCAGCTCCTCCGGTGGCAGCGGATGCCTCGAAGGGTCCAGCGACTCCGCCGAGCCCTTCGCGACTCCGGAGACGAGCGACGACATCTACGAGCCCCCGAGCCTGCACCGCTCTCGGAGCAGGACGGGCTCATTAGGCCGCCGCCGCCTCTGATCTGGATGAGGCTGGCGCCGGGCCTTACGCAGCCCACTGTTGATGATGGCGTCTGTCGTCGTAGTTCCTGCAGTTAGGACTCCTTAGGATATGCGTCTTTTGTCCCTGCGAGGAGCCAAGAACACACCCCGTGGGGGCTTGTAAGGTGTCTTTAGTCCCTTTTGTTAATATGATCCTTATCATGAAGCAGTGCGAGATGTTGATTCCGTCTTAGCTTAGTTTCTTCCTTTCGAGCCTTACGAGGGCTTTATGCTCTGCGCCGACAGGTCCCAGTCCCAAGGCGGCTTCAGCCATCGCTGGTATGCTAGGTCGCGATGCCATGGTCAAGGCCAGGAGGTGAGTGACCCGGGGTCCAGTAAGAGCCCCTGAGTCGCGATGCTCAGGAGGTCCCCTTTAGCGCTCAAGCAGCCATCGTTCGGTGAGAAAGGAACGCAATGTTGCTAACACGGGATCGCCTTGAATGTGGTGATGGTGCAGCGATAGCTAGTATTTCCAGAGGGTGACTTATCTCGAGAGTCAGAAACAGCTTCCTGGTGCGGCCCTAGGTCCGCGCATTGCCCAGCGAGGAATTGCCTGGCGAGGGCCCTGCGCGCCTCTTCCTTCTCGCCTTTGCTCCCCTGTCTGCTCTACGTCCTCGGGTCCTGTCTCTCGAGCTGGTCTCAGCCGTCACTGGTATGCCAGGTCACGATGCCGTGGACAAGGTCAGAGGGTGAGGGCTGGAGAGCCAGTAGGAGCCCTGAGTCGCGATGCTCAGGTACCCCCCCCCCCTTCAACGTGCAAGCGGTTCGCGCGGACGAGAGTGAAGAGGACAGCGCGAAGGCCTCGCCGGGCGCTCATCCTTGGAGGGATCCTGCAAGTTCACCACGAAAAGAGCGAAAGTCCGCTATGACAAGCGGCGGTCAGCCGTTAGTTGCTTTGGAGGGGCGGCGAGGCGCTGAAGGCCTGATGAGGTGTTTGGGGGCACCCGCGAGCCAGCGCAGGACTCATGGGGCCCTACCCCAAGGCGGGTTGCGCCTGGCTCTGGGCCTTATCTTGGAGTGTGTTCCTGCAAATTTGGCTAGATGCCGATGCTCTACGTCCTCGGGTCCCGGCTCTAGGGCTGGTCTCAGCCGTCGCTGGTGTGCCGGGGCGCGATGCCGTGGGCAGACCAAAGGGTGAGGGCCGGAGAGGCGGTAGGAGCCCTGAGTCGCGATGCTCAGGCACCCCTCCTTTAACGCGCAAGCTGGGTTAGATGACAAAACTCTATGTCCTTGGGTCCCGGCTCTCGGGCTGGTCTCAGCCGTCGCTGGTGTGCCGGGGCGCGATGCCGTGGGCAGACCAGAGGGTGAGGGCCGGAGAGCCGGTAG
>NC_041381.1:386755669-386793265 GCF_002162155.2 Triticum dicoccoides
CCGGCTCTCGGGCTGGTCTCAGCTGTTGTTGGTGTGCCGAGGCGCGATGTCGTGGGCAGACTAGAGGGTGAGGGCCGGAGAGCCGGTAGAAGCCCTGAGTCGCGATGCTCAGGCACCCCCCTTTAACGCGCAAGCTTGCGACATCCAGGAATAAAAAAGGTACCATGAACCGGCACCAAATAACAAGCATGACGGGTCAAAAACACGGCCCTAAGATAAATGCAAGAGGGATACATGACACTGGGTCTGACCCGAGCGTCTTGGGGATAATGCAGCCCGAGGGGCGCCCCTAGCAGAGTGAGCTAAGAACATGAAATAAAAGAGATACATGCCACAGGGACGGACCCACGCGGCCTGGGAATAATGCAGCCCTGGGGGCGCTCCCAGCTGGGAATGAAACTAGAAAGATGTCACCTGATGATGCTGAAGACGAAAGGATATTGATGCAGCAGACTCGGTGGACTGCGGGAGCAGATCCTCACGAGCCCCCAGGCCCTGGGGCCTCGGGAGGCTCCGGAGGCGCTGGTGGCTCCTCGCGGACCGTCTCCATCTCCACCAGGGCTGCGGAACGCCTGGCCTCTTGAGCCTCCAGGATGGCCCTCATGATGCGCCGGTACGCAGCAGCCGCGTTAGGCAAGCCGTAAGGCATGCAAACGTAACTGTGTGGCGGGCCCTCGCAGCGTCCCACTCGCGAAGGCCAGAGGCGCTCCTGAGACGCGGCTTGGTTGAGCCCTGGTATGTCAATGCAGACGCACAGCCCACCATCCTCGCCTGGATGGGGGACCACAGCGGGTAAGCGGCGGCTGCCTCTCATGACCCTTGACTCCTGTAGCTCCTGAATGGCCTTGCTGACGAACTCCTGAGGGTTTGGCCCTCCTTGTCTTGCTCCTTGATGGAAACGTGCTTTGAAGCACGCCTCCACGTGGTGCCCAGGCGCCTCCCTCGTGACCTTGGCGAGGTCGACGGCCCTCCAGGGGAGAGCCCCCGAGCCTTGCCTGAGGAGGGCGCCGGGCGCGCTTCCCTATGCGATGGCAGGAGGTTCCCCCTGAGCAGGCGCGGGCCTAGAGGGACCTGCCTCCTAAGGGGCCAGGCCGGTCGATGTCTTCTTCTTGGGGGCGGCCTCGGGAAGCCTCCTGCTTCCACGATCTGGGTCTTCCAGTGATGCGTCCTGAAAGGCTCTCTCCAGGGAGCAAACTGCGTCTCTCTCTTCGCAGGGCACCGTGATGACTCCGCCACTTCCCGGCATCTTGAGGACATTGTAGCCGTGGTGGGTTACGGCCATGAACTTGGCCAGTGTTGGGTACCCGAGGATGGCGTTGTACGGCAGGTGAATGTGGGCGACGTCGAAGTCGATGAGCTCGGTGCGGTAGTTGTCGCGTGCCCCGAAGGTGACAGGGAGGCGGACCTGCCCAATCGGGACCGTGGAGCCGTCGGTGACTCCGGAGAAAGGCTTGGTGGGCTGAAGCTAACTGTAGGGTACTTGGAGATTGTTGAATGTTTCCACGGACAGGACATTGAGCCCTGCCCCGCCATCGATGAGGGTCTTGGTGACTAGCACGTTGCTGATGATTGGGGAACAAAGCATCGGGAGGACTCCGGCTGTGGCCGCGCACTTGAGTTGATCCGCTGAGCTGAACGTGATGGCGCACGCCGACCACCTGAGAGGGCGCGTGGCCTCGAGCTTGGGGAGGAATGCATTCACTTCGCGGGCGAACTGCTTCAAGATGCGCTGAGAGGCTGGGGCTTGGGCTCCGCCTATGATGCAGGCAATCGCACGTGGTTCCTGGAAGCCCCCAGCCCCTTCGTCCTGATGACGGTCCTCATTTCTCCTTGGCTGCAGCGGTAGCGGAGGGAGTCCTGCGTTACCTTGCGCGCGATCCTCGCGAGGCTGATCCCTCCAGCCTCCCCCGCGAGGCGGGTCCTGCCAGCGATCCTCGCGAGGTTGGTCGCGCCACCCTTGACGTGGGCCGTGATCTTCCCAGCGTCCTGCGTTCCTTCTCCTCCTCGGTCATAGCCCCGGTCATTGCGGTCGGGACGCCGGCCAGTCCGTCCTTCACGCACGGCCCTGAGCTCTTGGCATTCATTGGTGTTATGGGTGTGGAGGTCGTGGTACATGCAGTACTGACTGCCCTTGGAGGATTCGGGCTGATCTCTGCCCCGCTTGGTGTCTGGTTCTGCCGCGAGTACGGCAGCCCCCTTGCGCTTCACGTCCTTGGCCTTGGGCTTCTTCTCTTCAGGGTCTGCGGCAGGCAATTCGAGGAGGGAGAGACGCCCTTCCTCAGCCCTGGCGCACTTGGTCGCCAGGTTGAACAGCTCCAAGGAAGTGCATAGATCTTCATGCATTGCAAGCTCCTCCTTCATCTTGACGTCACGCACGCCGTCAGAGAAGGCTGAGATGATGGCCTCCTCGGTCACCTTGGGAATCTTGAGGCACGCGTTGTTGAAGCGCTGGATGTACTTCTGCATGGTTTCCCTCGGTTGTTGCTTGATGCGGCGCATGTCGCTCACGGCGGGTGGCCGGTCGCGAGTACCCTGGAAGTTGGCGATGAAGCGGGTGCGCATCTCGTCCAAGGAGGAGATCGTGCCTGGGGCCAGGTTCAGAAGCCAGGTGCGGGCCCTGTCCTTGAGAGCCATGGGAAACCAGTTTGCCATGACCTTCTCGTCCCCATTGGCAACCTCGATGCCCAGCTCGTAGAGCTGGAGGACCTCTGTAGGGTCTGCCATGCCGTCGTAATGAGGAGGCAGGTCTGGCTTGAACTTGCCGGGCCACGCGACGGTGCGTAGCTCGGTGGTGAAGGCGCGGCAGCCCGCTGTGGCCACAGGAGGCCTTGGAGGACGAAGGGCTCGGTCTTGCGGGTCCCCGTGCGCCGCAGCTGGGTGCAGCGCGGGGTGTTGACGTACTGGAGCAGGAGCATGGTCGGGACGAGCCGGAGCAGGGAGCGCTCGGGCAGCTTCTCGAGGGCGAGGGACCTCTTGGCAGCTCTGCTCCTGCCGCGCTGGTTCCTGACAGGGTGGGTTCCACCAAGGGGAAGCGCGCCTTGGAGCCAGGGCGCCTTCCTGAGGAGGAGGCGGCTGAGGCGCCCCAGGAGCTTCATTGCCCGCGCATGGCGGGGCGCGATGCAGCGAGAAAGATGGCGCGGGGGAGCCCCCAGCGGCGCGGACGAGTTTGGCAACTCGGTCGAGCCACTCTTTGTAGACGTCGTCGATTGGGCGGTAGCGCAGGAGCTCGTTTGCCGCGATGAGCACAGCTCGAGCCTCCATGGCCGCGCGGGGCACGCAGGATGAGGAACCAGCGGGGGTGAGCGAGGGCGTAGCGGTGCGGCCGTCTCGCCTCATGGACGGGTGCTGGGACGATGCTTGCTGCACGTTCCCCGCCGGGCCGGTGGCGGCGTTGACGACAGGCGACAGGGAACGACGAGGGCACCCGCCGACGGGAGCCGTCTGGGCGACGCGGGAAGCGAGGGCGGCTCGACGCTTGGCGCGAACCCGGCGTGCGTCAGACATGGTCGCGACGGTCGGAGAAGAACACGGCGATGGAAGACGAAGTCCGGAGCACCCCTACCTGGCACGCCAAATGTCGGATTTAGGGTTCCGGCAGACGCTTGAGGTTCGAACACTGGGGTGCGCGCGGAAGTTTCGCCTTCTACCTAACTGTTCCTCGCCGAATCGCTAGGATCTAAACTACGAGAAGAACAACACAAGAGACACAGGATTTATACTGGTTCAGGCCACCATTGTGGTGTAATACCCTACTCCAGTGTGTGGTGTGGTGGATTGCCTCTTGGGCTGATGATGAACAATACAAGGAAGAACAGCCTCGCGAGGGTCTGTTCTTGTGGTCTCTCTCTTTCTGCCGGCCGGATGGGTCGATCGATCCCCCCTACCTATGGGTGGCTAGTCCTATTTATAGGCGAAGGCCCTGGGCCTCTTCCCAAATATTGAGCGGGAAGGGCGCCAACAATTGGCCAATTTGAAGGGGAACATCTAGTACACTTATCCTGACTAAAGTTGGTCATCGCCTGTGAAAGGCTCTGGTGGTGACGCCGACTTGGGCTCCACGGTGACCTCCATCCTGCCGTTGGACTGGTCTTGGTCTTGTTGCACCGAAATGGATGCCTTTGCTTGATGCTCTCTCCTGCGCTTGCTCCCCTAGCACCAAAGAGGAAAGAAGGACACTGCGCGGGCTGGCGCCTGGCTGGCGCCCTTGGTCGTCATGGCTTGCGTCATGGGCACCTCGCGAGGTACCCCACCTTGAACTCTCCGCCTCCTCGTGAGCCAGCCTGACGAGGCCGTGCCTGAGGAAGCTCTTGTCGTCCGCCCCGCGAGGCTTGGCCCCTCGCGAGGGTCTTGAGCTTGTACTGATGAAGATGGGCCGTGCTGGGCCCCCTTTGAGCCACGCCGCAGGCCGCAGGCAGGCAAGTCTTGGGACCCCTGTTCCCAGAACGCCGACACTCATCCTCATCAACAGCCCTCCTAGTAGCAAACGCCTCAGCACGAGTAGTAGTGTTGGCCCAATTGGGCTTGACACGGAGACTGATGGGATCATGCCGAATCCAGTCAGGAGCAAGGAACTCATCACCAGGGTACTGCTTTTCCCAAGTCTTGGAGATCAACAGAAACAGGTATGGTCCATAGATAGGCACCTTGCGGTTGAACACTGCAAACCGAAGCTCACACCACATGATGTGTGAGACATCAAGTGGCTGAGTCTGAGATACGCGTGCCTCCTCGCACAGGAGCATCATATCCACCATGTAGGCATGAACCTTGTCCTTGTCACCAATGCGAGGGAACAGAGAGTTGTAGAAGATGTGATACATAATATCCAGAAATGAGTTGAGCACCCACGCCGACTTGCTATTGGCAAGCACCTTCTCAACATAGAACGGCTGCAACTTATCCTTGTTAGCAGACTCAGAATTGGCATGGGGGCGAACACCCACTAGTGTGTTGAGCCCGTCATCAGGAACCTGGAGCAGATCCATGAACTCCTTCCAGGTAGCAGTCAACTGACGACCATTGGTCATCCAGGTCATCCTCCGCTCCTCCCCAGGGTGAAAGAAAACTGAGGCAAAGAACTGATAGATAAGCTCAGGGTCATAGTCAAGATGGAAAGAGATCACATGTTCATATCAAACTGCTCCACCAAATCCAGAGCTTCTCCAAAGTACTCACGATACTTGTCCTTCCTCAGGTGGTGCATGTCTATCCACTTGACATCCACGTAGGTGTTTTGCTTGTTCTTGATGACATCCAGATAAGTGAGAGTCTGCTGCTTGGTCCAAAACAACTCACAACCTCTGGCGGTAGCATGAGGATTCACATATGGGTTGATCTGCCTGAGACGGATGAACTCAGATTGGGATATCTCGTCCATGCCCTTAGCGGGTTCCTTGTGCTTGTTAGTGGTGGTCTTGACATGGCGCTTGAGGGCATTGGAGCCCTCTGTTGCTTCACCTTGATTGTGCAGACGCTTGGATCCAGTGTCACGACTGGGATTGGAACGGCGAGAGCCACCACCTGAGACAGAAACCGCAAAACACCCACGACAAGCAAGAAGGATCAATGCAAAGACCACGGCAAAGTGAAAGAAACACGAAGAAAGCATACGTGGTAATTGCCATGAGATAGAATGGTCCCAACGGTAGTACTGCCTGGTGCTGCGGTACTAAAATTTTAGTACCGCTCCTAGTCGCGGTAGTACCGTGTGAAGTCACGGTAGTACCGGGGCTGGGAGCGGTAGTAAGATTATAGTGCCGCAGCTTGTGCCGTAGTACCGCACCGGACGTGCGGTAGTACCGCTAGAGCAGTAGTACCGCACATGCGGCACGATTTTACCGCACCGCGTCAGATCCAAAACCAAACTTTGAATCTGAAATGAACCGCGAAACCACGGCGGTACTACGGTTGATCAACTCTATCACAGGACAACATATCAGGTATAATCCCTACGCAATACTACTCTCCTACATCCTACTCTGGCAAAGACTTAGCCTAAAGTCTCAAGAATCAATGCATCTCCCCAAAAACCTAGAGGCAAAGAAAACAAACAAAAAGAGTGGGATTTGGGGAAGGACCTTGTTCCATGGCAAGAGCATGTGGTGGGGAACGATCCCACCGGACGGAATCGCGGGAGAGCAGCCGTAGGCGGAGATCCGGCGAGGGACTCCGGCCTCGTTCCTGAGCGCGCGAGAGAGAGAGAGAGAGAGACGAAGTGGGGAAAACGGACGAATGGGTATGGGGGAGTTAGAACTCCCCCTACCCGTCCTTATCCCTACGCATCTGCGACAGCGCGGTAGTACCGCATATCATCACGGTAGTACCGCTTGGGCGGAAGTACCGCACCAAAGCGCTAGTACCGCTCTCCCAGGCGGCAGTAAAAAATTACTACCGTGCTGGGGCGGTAGTACTGTGCTCTCCATGCACGGTAGTACCGTAGCAGGCTGCGGTAGTACCGTGAGCTCAAGAAAAGCAAGTTTCAAACACACGAAAAGGAGGTCTTCGCAATGAAACTTCAGGGACAAGGGACACGACAAGAGCACGCTCAACACAGAGGCAGAAAAGCAAACGACAACCAGAAACAACCACGCGACACCACCTCTCAAAAGGAGAGGGCAGTGGCCGGAGCCACCTATGTTTGAGTCAATTGGTATGGCACCGCGAAGAATTATCCTTGGTCCCATGACCAACACTCGTATTTGAAGCACAAGCACCATCAAAAATGGCTAATGTGAAAGAGTTGATCAATTTATGCATAATGGGGGGAGGGAGAGTTCATTGCCTAATATGTTCCCGGATGAAGTGATACTGAATCTCAATGTGCTTCGTCTTGAAGTGTTGCACCGGGTTGAGAGAAATCTTGATGGCACTTTCATTATCACACCAAAGAGGCACTTTGTCACAAATGACACCGTATTCCTTTAAAGTTCGCCTCATCCATAGGAGTTGTGCACAACAACTACCGGTCACCACATATTCCGCTTCGGTGGATGAGAGAGACACACAACTTTGCTTCTTGGAAGAGCAACCAAGAAATTGGCACCCTCTGGAAGTGGACTTCCTATCCACTTTGTCTCCCGCCCAATCAGAATCCGTAAATCCTTCAAGCTTGAAGTTTGCTCCTCTTGGGTACCATAGGCCAAAGTTTGGGGTATGAGCCAAATATCAAAAGATTCGCTTGACCTCCACATAGTGGCTTTCCTTTTCTGCGGCTTGAAACCGTGCACACATTCCCACACTCAACATGATATCCGGTCTAGATGCACAAAGGTAAAGCAAGAATCCAATCATAGAGCGATATACCTTTTGATCCACCGCTTTACCATTGGGATCAATGTCAAGTTGGCACTTGGTAGGCATTGGAGTAGACGCCGACTTGACATCACTTAGCTTGAATCTCTTTAGCATATCTTGAGTGTATTTGGCTTGGTTGATGAAGGTACCTTCTCTTATTTGTTTGATATCAAAACCAAGGAAGAACTTCAACTCTCCCATCGAAGACATCTTGAACTTAGAGGTCATGAGAGTGGCAAATTCCTCATTGAAAGCTTTCTTAGGGGAACCAAAGATAATGTCATCAACATATAGTTGGCACACAAACAACTCCCCTTTGACCGTCTTAGTAAAAAGAGTGGGATCAATTTGCCCAACTTCAAATCCACGATCTTGTAACAACTCGGTAAGGTGGTCATACCATGCACGTGGGGCTTGTTTAAGGCCATAGAGTGCCTTATCTAGTTGATACACATGATCCGGGAAGTAAGGATCCTCGAACCCGGGGGGTTGCTTGACATAAACCAACTCATTAATAGGACCATTAAGAAAAGCACTTTTCACATCCATTTGTTGTAACTTAAAGTTGTGATGGGAAGCATAAGCAATCAACAAACGAATGGATTCAAGGCGAGCAACGGGAGCAAAGGTTTCACTGTAGTCGATACCCTCGACTTGGGAGTAGCCTTGTGCTACCAATCTTGCCTTGTTGCTAATGATGTTCCCATGAGCGTCTTGCTTGTTCTTGAAAATCCACTTGGTTCCAATGATGTTATGGTTCCCCGACGGCCGTGGCACCAATCTCCACACCTTGTTGTACTCGAAGTTGTTGAGTTCTTCATGCATGGCATTGAGCTAATCTGAATCTTCGAGCGCCTCATAGACCTTTTGGGGTTCAACACAAGAGACAAAATTTGTGATGTTCACAATAGTTTGCTAATTGTCTACGAGTGCTTACCCCCTTTGTTAGGCTTCCAACCACATTCTCCATGAGATGGCCTTTGATTGTGAGCTTGGAAGCAATCTTCGCGGCACGACGCTCTAATTCCTCCTCGGATGTGGAAGGAGGAGGATCAACTTGATTATCTTGAGCGCCATCTTGAGCTTGTTCGAGATCTTGAGCTTGCTCTTGATCTCGAACTTGCTTGAGGGGGAGAACTTGACCTTGGGCATCAATTGGTGGTTCACCACCATCTTGAGGGTGATCTTCCTTGGTCTTGTTCATGAGGGTGAGGGCCTTCACTTTGCTCTTCGGAAGCGTGTGGGTCTTGCAGAGGTGATGGCTCCACTTGAGTGGAGCATTGTCCTTCTCCTTCGGCCACAAGGGGTTCCTCAATGGGTATAATATGACCAATACCCATTCTTCTTATGGCTTGGGGAGGAATTTCATCACCTATATCACAAGTACCACTTTGCTCCACTTGGGAGCCGTTATTTTCGTCAAAATCCACGTTACACGTCTCCTCAATGAGTCCGGTGGACTTGTTGAGGACACGGTAAGCATGAGAGTTTGTAGCATAACCAACAAATATACCCTCATAAGCTCTAGCCTCAAATTTATAAAAACGAACACCTTTATTGAGAATGAAACACTTACACTCGAACACCCGGAAGTACTTGAGGTTGGGCTTGTTACCGATGAGTATTTCACAAGGAGTCTTGTTCAAGCCTTTGCGGAGATAGAGCCGATTTGATGCATGACACACGGTGTTGATGGCTTCGGCCCAAAAGTTGTATGGAGACTTGAACTCCACCATCATGGTCCTTGCCGCATCCATCAATGTCCGGTTCTTCCTCTCCGCAACACCATTTTGTTGAGGGGTTATGGAGTGGAATATTGATGCTTGATCCCCTCATCACTAAGGAACTCATCCAAGGTGTAGTTCTTGAACTCGGTGCCGTTGTCACTTCTTATTGTTAAGATCTTTGCATCATGTTGTCGTTGAGCTTCATTTGCAAAGTCGATGACGGTTTGTTGAGTTTCACTCTTCCTCTAGAAGAAATATACACACGTGTATCTTGAATAATCATCCACAATCTGTCGGTGTTCTGGGAATGGGGGTACCCAGACTTGCCTGCCTGCGGCCTGCGGCGTGGCTCAAGGAGTAGCCCAGTGCGGCCCGTCTTCGTCAACACAAGCTCAAGACCCTCGCGAGGGGCCAAGCCTTGCGGGGCGGACAACAGGAAGCTTCCTCAGGTACAGCCTCGTCAGGCTGGCTCGCGAAGAGGCGGAGAGATCAAGGCGGGGCACCTCACGAGGTGCCCATGACGCAAGCCATGACGATCGAAGACAGGAGGGCGCCGGCCTGCGCAGAGTCCTTGTTTCCTCTTTGGTGCAAAGGGGGAAAGCATAGGCAAGGATATCAAGCAAAGGCAACCATTTCAGTACAACAAGACCAAGACCAACAGAATGGCAGGATGGAGGTCATCGTGGAGCCCAGGAAGGCGTCATCGTCAGAGTCTGGCAGGCGAGGACCAACTTTAGTCAGGATAAGTGTACTAGATGTTCTCCTTCAAAATGGCCAATTGTTGGCGCCCTTCCCGCTTAATATTTGGGAAGAGGACCAGGGCCTCGCTCTATAAATAGGGCTAGCCACCACAGTAGAAAGGGATCTGGATTCAATCCTTCCCAAGAGGCATCCCCTCCACAAGAACTCCTCCCCTCGCGAGGCAGTTCTTCCTTTGTATTGTTTATCATCAGCCCCTGAGGCAATCCACCACACCACAAACTAGAGTAGGGCATTACACCACAATGGTGGCCCGAACTAGTATAAACCTCGTGTCCATTGTGTTGTTCTTCGTGTAGTCTAGATCCTTTGCGAGGCGACGAGACGTAAGTTGGTAGAGGGAGTGATCTCCGTGCGCACCCCAGAGTTCGAACCTCAAGGGTCTGCCGGAACCCGAAATCCGACATTTGGCGCACCAGGTAGGGGTGCGCCGGAATCCGCCTTCCGCCGTCTTGTGTTTCACCGTCCGTTGCGTCCATGTCTGACGCTCGTCGAGCCCGCGCCAAGCGCCGGGCTGCCCTCGCGCCCCATGTCGCCCAGACGGCCCCCGTCGGAGGGCCTCCTCGTCGTTCCCCGTCACCTGCCGTCCACGCCGCCACTGGCCCAGCGGGGAACGAGCAGCAGGCATCGTCCCTGCATCCTTCGGTGCGGCGAGAAGGCCGCACCGCCACCCCATCGCTGACTCCAGCCGGTTCATCGTCCCACGCCCGTCGCACTCCTGCGGACACGCACGCCGTGCTGCTCTTGGCGCGGGAGCTCCTGCACTACCTTCCCGTCGACAACCTCTACGACGAGTGGCTCGCCCACATCACCGAGCTCGTCAGCGCCGCTGGGGGCTCCCCTGCACCATCCCTCTCGCTGCACCGCCACCCGCCATGCGCTGGTAACGCAGCTCCGGAGGCGCCTCAGCCGCCTCCCCCTCAAGAAGGCGCCCTGGCCCCGAGGCGCGCGGCCTCTGGACGGGACCCGCTCCGTCCGGCGCCCGCGCAGCAGGAGAAGAGCTGCCAAGAGATCCCTCGTCCTCAAGAAGCTGCCCGTGTGCTCCCCGCACCGGCCCATCACAACCGCGCTCCTGCTCCAGCGCGCCAAGACCCCGTGCTGCTCCTGGCAGGAGCGCGCGGAGACCTCCAAGATCAAGCTCTTCGTCACCAAAGGCCTCCTGTGGCCACTGCAGGCTGCCGTGCCTTCACCACCATGCTGCGTAGCGTGTCTTGGCCGGGCAAGTTCAAGCCAGATCTGCCCCCGCGCTACGACGGCACGGCCGACCCTGCGGAGTTCCTCCAGCTCTATGAGCTGGGCATCGAAGCCGCCAACGGGGACGAGAAGGTCATGGCGAACTGGTTCCCCATGGCGCTCAAGGACGGTGCCCGCACCTGGCTCCTGAACCTGGCTCCTGGCATGATTTCCTCCTGGGACGAGATGCGCACCCGCTTCATCGCCAACTTCCAAGGCACTCGCGACCGGCCCCCGACCATGAGCGACTTATGCTGCATCAAGCAACAGCCAGGAGAGACCCTGCAAAAGTACATCCAGCGCTTCAACAACGCTCGCCTCAAGATCCCCAGGGTGACCGAGGAGGCCATCATTTCAGCCTTCTCTGACGGCGTGCGTGACATCAAGATGAAATAGGAGCTAGCAATCCATGAAGACCTGTGCACATCCCTGGAGCTGTTCAACTTGGCGACCAAGTGCGCCAGGGCTGAGGAAGGGCGCCTTTCCCTCCTCGAGCTTCCGGCTGCCGATCTAGAAGAGAAGAAGCCCAAGGTCAAGGACGTGAAGCGCAAGGGGGCTGTTGTGCTTGTAGCAGAGACAGACACCAAGCGAGGCAGGGACCAGCCTGAGTCATCCAAGGGCAGCCGGTACTGCGTGTACCATGACCTCCACACCCACAACACCAAAGAATGCCAAGAGCTCAGGGCCGTGCGAGATGTGCGTGTCGGCCAACGCCCCGAGCGCAACGACCGGGGCTATGGCCGAGGAGGAGGAAGAGGTGGAGGACGATGGGAAGACCGTGGCCCTCGCCAAGGGTGGCGTGACCGACCTCACGAGCACCACTAGCAGGACCAGCCTCGTGAGGGAGGTTGGAGGGATCAGCCTCGTGAGGATCACCCACAAGGCAATGAAGGCCTCCCTCCTCTACCACCTCAGCCGAGGTGGAATGAAGACCATCATCAGGACGAAGGAGCTGGGGGCTTCCAGGAGCCGCGTGCAATCGCTTGCATCTTGGGCGGCGCTCAGGCCCTAGCCTCTCAACGCATCTTCAAGCAGTTTGCTCGCAAGGTGAATGCAGTCCTCCCCAAGCTTGAGGCCACAAGCCCTCTCGGGTGGTCAGCTGCGCTATCACATTCAGCTCTGCGGATCAGCTCAAGTGCGCAGCCATGGCCGGAGTCCTCCCGATGCTTTGCTCCCAAATCATCAGCAATGTGCAAGTCACCAGGACCCTCATTGATGGAGGAGCAGGACTCAATGTCCTATCCATCGAGATGTTCAACAATCTCCAAGTGCCATACAATCAGCTTCAGCCGACCAAGCCTTTCTCAGGAGTCACTGATGGTTCCACTGTTCCGATAGGGCAAGTCCGCCTTCCTGTCACCTTTGGGCAGCGCGACAACTACCGCACCGAGCTCATTGACTTCAACGTCGCCCACATTCGCCTGCCATACAATGCCATCCTTGAGTACCCAGCCCTGGCCAAGTTCATGGCAGTGACTCATCACGGCTATAATGTCCTCAAGATGCCAAGAAGCGGTGGAGTCACCACAGTGCCTTGTGAGGAGGGGGATGCAGTGTGTTCTCTGGAGCATGCTTTTCAGGCTGCGTCAATCAAAGACCCAGATCACAGGAGCGGAAGACTTCCCAAGGCAGTCCCTAAGAAGAAGAAGGCATCACCTGGTCCGAACCCTCGGGAGGCAGGCCCCTCAGGATCCGCGCCCGTTCAAGGGGCGCCTCCTTCTGTCGCATAGGAAGGCGCGCCCGACGCCCTCCTCGGGCAAGGCTCGGGAGCTCTCTCCTGGAGGGCCATCGACTTTGCCAAGATCACGAGGGAGGCGCTCGGGCACCACTTGGAGGCGTGCTTCAAAGCATGTTTCCCTCAGGAAGGAGCAAGGCAAGGAGGGCCAAACCCTCGGGAGTTCATCAGTGATATCATTCAAGAGCTGCAGGAGTCAAGAGTCATGAGTGGCAGTCGCCGCTTACCCGCCGTAGCTCCCCATCCAGGCGAGGATGGTGGGCTGCGCGTCTGCATCAACGTACCAGGGCTCAACCGAGCCGCCTCTCAGGAGGGCTTCTGGCCCTCACGTGTGGGACGCTGCGAAGGTCCACCCCAAAGCTATGTTCACATGCCTTTCGGCTTGCCGAACGCGGCTGCTGCGTGTCAGCGCCTCGTGGGGAGCATTCTGGAGGCTCAGGAGGTCAGGCATTCCGCAGTCCTGGCGGAGATGGAGATGGTCCTCGAGGAGCCGCCAGCGCCCCCGAAGCCTCCTGAGGCTCCTGGGCCTGGGGGCTCATGAGGATCGGTTTCCACAGTGCACGTCGTCCGCTACTTCAGCATTCCTTCATCTCCAACATCATCAGGTGACATCCTTCGAGTTTCATTTTCAGCTGGGAGCGCCCCCAGGGCTGCATCATTCCCAGGCCGCGTGGGTCTGTCCCTGCGGCATGTATCCCTTTTGTTCATGTCTTTAGGTTACTTTGTTGGGGCGCCCCTCGGGCTGCATTATCCCCAAGCCACTCGGGCCTGACCCTGCGGTGTTTGCATTTTTCTACATCTATCTAAATGGATTTGCTCCTTCATGCTTAACATGCTTGACTTAATCGCCCGCTCGATTGACACCAACTTATGGAGTTGTCCCTAATGGCACGACGCTTGCGCATGGCTCCGTCCCTGCAACATCGACAAACCTAAGTGGCTGAGCTCTGGCCACGGCAACCCCACAAGGCACCACCTCACCTGGCCCTCAGTGCCCTCGTCACCCCTCCAGAGCAACCAGTAGCTGGCTGGCAATTGTAACAGCAAACTCTTGTTTTCCTTGTGATGAACTCGCAGGATCTCTTTAAGGAGCAGCGTCGGGCGAGGCCTTCGCAGCGTCTCCTTCCCTCTCGTCCACGCGAACCGCTTGCACGTTAAAGGGGGGCGCCTGAGCATCGCGACTCATGGGCTCTTACTGGCTCTCCAGCCCTCACCTCCTGGCCTTGTCCACGGCATCGCGACCTGGCATACCAGCGACGGCTGAGCTCGCTCGAGGGCCGGGACCCGAGGACGTAGAGCACGAAGGGGAGTAAAGGCAAGAGGGAAGAGGCTCACGAGGACCTCGCCAGGCAACTCCTCAGCTGCCGACACACGGGCTTGGCGCCGCGCCAAGGAGTGGCTTCAGACTCTCGAGATAAGTCATCCTCCGGAGCTACTAGCTATCGTAACACCAACCTTGCACCTAACGCAGCCCCGTGTTGGCAATGTTGCGCTCCTTTCTCACCAAACGATGGCTACTTGAGCGCTAAGGAGGACCTCCTGAGCATCGTGACTCAGGGGCTCTTACTGGACCTCGGGCCACTCACCTCCTGGCCTTGACCACGGCATCGCGACCTGGCATACCAGTGATGGCTGAAGCTTGCCTTGGGACCGGGACCTGTCGGCGCAGAGCATCAAGTCCTCACGAGGTTCCAAAGGAAGAACTCAGCTAAGACGGGACGAGCATCTCACACTGCTTAACGATAAGGATCATATTAACAAAAGAAACTACAGGCACCTTACAAGCCCCCGCGGGGTGTGTTCTTGGTTCCTCGCAGAGACAAAAGATGTGAATCCTAAGGAGTCCTAACTACAGGGACCATGACGGTAGATGCCATCATCAACAGTGGGCCGCGCAAGGCCAGCGCCAACCGCATCCAGATCAGCCGTGTCGACCGCCGGGCGCGCCGGCTCTGCTTCAGGCACAGCGCGAGCTTGGAGGCTCGTAGCTTTCATCGCTCGTCGCCGGGGTCAGGAAGAGTCCAAAAGAGTCGCTGGACCCTCCGGTACACCCGCTGCCATCAGAGGAGCTGCTGGAAGGGCGGGCGGCAGGCCTGGTCCTCGCCGCTCCAGAGCTTCGGCCGCTGCCTCTGGGGCAGCACTCCAGCCGGCATCCATCTTCGTCGAAGACCTTGAAGAGCATTAGGGAGGCGCCATCGTAATCCAGGTGGATCACGAGGGCCCCCTCCGATCGGCAGACCCGGGCAATCTCACCCCAACCTCGGGTCATGAAGACCTTGCCCGGAGCAACGACCTCGACCTCCTCTTCGGTCACAGGGGTACTGCAGTCGGCGTGCTGCAGCCAGAGCTCAAGAGGCCCCCTTGGCGGGATCTCGATGGCGAAGGAGGGAGGAAGGTGAATCTAAGATCAAGGAGGCATGGAAGCGTGAAGCACAAGCTCGCGAGAGGAGCCCTCGGCGTGGACTCCAGGAGGAACGACGCGCACCGCCATAATCCGCCGACAACGACGGCGCCTCTGGCGATATCGCTTGGCGCATGCGTCTTCAGGGCCCTCGATCCGGGCGTACAAGGGCAATGGGAATCCAGGCGGAGGCCACTCGAACCATGGCCTCGACACCTCCTGCCAAGCACCTCCTTCCCCGCGGCAGAGGACGGGCCGCTTCTTCGGTGGAAGCGGGACAGGACCCTCTCGGGGGGCCTTCCCTTTCTCTTCTGCAGAAAACTGGCGGATTGGTGTCATTGGCGTAAGATGGAGCAAGAGCAAGGAAGAAGAAGAAGGATAGTAGCAGGAAGGGATGGACTGGAAGGGCTCGCGTCGTTCCGTACATATAGCCGGAGGAGGCCAATCATCGGCCTCCACGATCACAAGTAATCATGACCCATTTTGCATGCAGGGACTTGTCAAGTCGTGCAGTTGCCGAGGCATCATGGGGAAGCGGAGACGCCCACGTCCAATCAACTGCCACGCGGCTCCCAAGGCTGCAGGCTGTTGGGGCCTGCGGCGCTTCGCACTTTCCCCTTCGCTTCTCTGTTAAGCCAAGTCTGGGCGCGCCTTGGGCCCGGGGGCTACTGTCGGCATTCTGGAATGGGGGTACCCAGACTTGCCTGCTTGTGGCCTGCGGCGTGGCTCAAGGAGTGGCCCAGTGCGGCCCATCTTCGTCAACACAAGCTCAAGACCCTCGCGAGGGGCCAAGCCTCACGGGGCGGACGACAGGAAGCTTCCTCAGGTACAGCCTCGTCAGGCTGGCTCGCGAGGAGGCGGAGAGATCAAGGCGGGGCACCGCACGAGGTGCCCCTGACGCAAGCCATGACGACCGAAGCCAGGTGGGCGCCAGGCGGGCGCCGCCCTGCACAGAGTCCTTGTTTCCTCTTTGGTGCAAAGGGGGCAAGCGCAGGCAAGGATATCAAGCAAAGGCAACCATTTCGGTGCAACAAGACCAAGACCAGCAGAACGGTAGGATGGAGGTCATCGTGGAGCCCAGGAAGGCGTCATCGTTAGAGTCTTTGGCAGGCGAGGACCAACTTTAGTCAGGATAAGTGTACTATATGTTCCCCTTCAAAATGGCCAATTGTTGGCGCCCTTCCCGCTCAATATTTGGGAAGAGGACCAGGGCCTCGCTCTATAAATAGGGCTAGCCACCACAGTAGAAAGGGATCCGGATTCAATCCTTCCCAAGAGGCATCCCCTCCACAAGAACTCCTCCCCTCGCGAGGCAATTCTTCCTTTGTATTGTTCATCATCAGCCCCTGAGGCAATCCACCACACTACAAACTAGAGTAGGGTATTACACCACAATGGTGGCCCGAACTAGTATAAACCTCGTGTCCATTGTGTTGTTCTTCGTGTAGTCTAGATCCTTTGTGAGGCGACGAGACGTAAGTTGGTAGAGGGAGTGATCTCTGCGCGCACCCCAGAGTTCGAACCTCAAGGGTCTGCCGGAACCCGATATCCGACACAATCACCAAGCAATACTTTCTTCCCCCAAGACTATCAAAAGATGGAGGCCCAAAGAGAGCCATGTGAAGGAGCTCCAAGGGTCTCTTCGAATAGATGATAGTCGTGGGAGGGTGAGCCTTCTCATGAAGCTTTCCTTCGATACAAGCACTACAAGCACGATCTTTGGCAAAACTAACATTTGTTAGTCCACGGACATGGTCCCCCTTGAGGAGACTTTGCAAAGATCTCAAATTGACATGGGCTAAACGGTGATGCCAAAGCCATCCCACATCAACTTTAGACATTAGGCATGTCGCGGTCTTAGTGGGTCGCTTCGAAAAGTTAATCACATAGAGACCATTCTCGACATGCCCAACAAAGGCTACTTTAAGAGTCTTGCTCCACAAGAGGGCCACGGTATCAATATCAAAGAAGGTGGCAAAGCCCATGAGTGCAAGTTGACGAACGGAAAGTAAGTTGTAGGCAAGGGACTCAACAAGCATGACTTTCTCGATCGTTAGATCATGAGAAATGACAACCTTGCCAAGATCCAATACCTTAGAATGTGAGGCATCACCCCACGACATTGGTGGGCATAGATGGGATCTTTTGCACGTCCACCACCAAGTCCTTGCTCCCGGTCATATGATTAGTTGCTCCACTATCGAGCAACCATGATCCCCCACCGAATGCAAACACCTACAAGAGATTAATGCTTGGTTTTAGGTACCCATTTAGTAATGGGTCCTTTGATGTTAGTAACAAGGGTCTTAGGAACCCAAAATAGACCATTCAATGTACTCATAAGAAGAACCAACAAATTTAGCATAAGCATGCCCATCACTAGCACGGCACAACACATAAGAAGGGTTAAAGTCGCCGGCTTTGTTGGAAGAGATGACTTTGCCCTTTTTGGCGTCACCACTCTTCGCATTGTTCTTCTTCTCCTTAGGAGCACCCTCTCCCTCCCTCACAAACGTTTGCTTAAGCGGGGAGGTCATTTGGTCTTGTAATTCTTCTTCTCGTTCTTCCTCTTATTCTTGGACTTGGGGGAGAACCCAACTCCATCCTTGGCCACAACTTCCTTTTGATTGCTCAAAAGGTCATTTAGGTTCTTCTCACCTTGTATGCATGACACAAGGCCTCTCTCGAGTTGTTCCTTCAACTTGGCATTCTCCTCCACAAGATGCACATGCTCACAACACGGGCTAGTAGCATTTGCATTATCAATTAAGATCATGTGAGAAAAGGTGGCCTTCTCCTTGGTTAGCTTAACTTGGAGTTGAGCATGAGACTCCTTGAGGTTAGCATGAGCACCGTTCAAGACCTTGTGGGCCTTGTCAAGTACATCAAACTCCTCCTTGAGTCTAGCATGATCAACCCCAAGTTTAGCCTTCTCGGAAGTTAGCACACGAGACACAACAAGAGCATGATCGAGATCTTTCTTTAACATGGCATGGTCATCATTTTGTGACTCCTCAAGAGCCGAACGATGCCCACGCTCTTTCTCAAGAGCATTAGAGAGATCCGATATCTCATCGGCATAGTCACGACTATGACCTTCCATCTTAGAGATGGTTTCTTCGTGAGCCTCGATCATGTCATTGGCTTCACCAAGTTGTTCCAAGAGAGCAACAAAGTGCTTCTTGGATTTGCCCTTGAGCTTACTCATAAAGGACTCAAATTCATTTACTTCCTCATTAGACCCCTTACCATCATCAATGCCAACCGTCAAAGAAGGATTAGGAATGATGGTGGTTTTGATGTTGGGGGTTACCTTGTTGGTGGCTTTAGCCATGAGGCACTTGGCGATGATGTTCTCATTGGGTGAATCGAAGAGAGACATATGGGGAATTATGGCAATGGCAACGGATTCCATGGCCATTACTTCACTATCTTCATCATCATCGTCATCCTCACGGTATTCCTCTTGAACCACCAGTCCTCGAGTAGGAGTCTTCTTGGTGAAGTTGTTCTTGTTGGGGAAAGAATTGGCTTTGTCTCTCCGGATGAGCTTGCCACCATTGTCTTCCCGCTTCTCGTAAGGACAATCCCCAACGAAATGGCTCACATTGCCACAGTTGAAACAAGTTCTAACTCGTTGCTTTCTCTTGAAGCCACTTGAGTTGTTCTTGTTGAAATTGGGTCTTGAGTTCTTCTTGCTCCAAAATTGCCTTGAAGCAAGAGCCATGTGCTCGTGGTAATCATATTCTGTATCTTCGGGGTTGCTCTCCTCATCTTCCTCTTCTTCCTCTTCTTCCACAATAACCTTGGCCTTCAAGGCAAGGTTGGGCTTCTTTGCCCTTTGAGACCGGAGCACCACGTTATCGGCGGTCTTGTCCAAGATGCTCATTGCAATGAACTCATCCAACACTTCACTTGAGGTCATGGAGTGGAAGTCCGGTCTTTGACGAATGACGGAGGACATGGCCTTGTTGTAGGGCATCATGGCCTTGAGGAAATTGCGTTTGATCCAATTGTCATCCGTGTCCTTGCTCCCATGATCTCGGAGCGAGACCGCAAGCTTGGTTACTCTCCGAAAGAGCTCACGAGGTTCTTCATCTTTCTTCATAGCAAACTCATCGGCTTCATCTTGCACCACTTCATAGTTGGAGCGTTGAATGCTCGCGCTTCCCCGATAGAGAGACACAACACAATGCCACGCGTCTTTGGCCGTGGCGTAGGGTCGAAGATGAGGGAGATCTTCGGGGAGAATTGCCTCTTGGATGATGAAGAGAGAATTCTCATTGAATTGATTATCCACGGCTTCTCGAGGGGTGAAGTTGCTTGGGTCATGTGGATAGAAACCTTCTTCAATGATTCTCCAAAGATTAGTATTCACATGCTTTAAATGACGCTTGAAGCGATACACCCAAGAGTCAAAATCCTCATTTTTCACAATCTTAGGAGGAGGACCGGCATGATTTAAATGAGTAGAGGGAATCCGTCCACCATAAGTTGGAGGTTCCACATGGGCAAAGATGTCGGTGCCATTTCTACCACTAGTAGAAGGACCCTTTTCACTATTAGCTTCCCCCTTGTCGGAGGTAGCAACTGTCACCTTGTTAGTGGGATCACCCACTTTCATCGGCGAGGTGGACAGTTTAAGTACTTCTAGAAATTTAGTAAACATGCTTTCAACCTTGGTCGTCATGGAGTCTTTCAATGTGTCTAGAGCCACATTGAATTCCTCACGAGAGACCGAGGTTCCCCCATCGGCTGCAGACAAGGTAGGATTCACACCGGAGTGCTCCTCCACACCGTCTGTGGTGTCAACCATACTCTTCAGACGGTAAAGTCCTTAATAAAGAGACGAGGCTCTGATACCAATTGAAAGGATCGATATAGTTGACTAGAGGGGGGTGAATAGGAAACTAACAATTTTTAAGCTTTTCTTTACCAATTTAAACTTTGCAACAATATAGGTAGTCTAGATATGCAACTATGTGAGCAACCTATATGATGCAATAACAACTAGCACAAAGGCAAGCAAGGGATACAACACAAGTAAGCTTGCAAAAGTAAAGGCACGAGATAACCAAGAGTGGAGCCGGTGGAGACGAGGATGTGTTACCAAAGTTCCTTCCTTTTAAGGGGAAGTACGTCTGCGTTAGAGATGTGTGGAGGCACAATGCTCCCCAAGAAGCCAATAGGGCCACCGTATTCTCCTCATGCCCTCACACAATGCGAGATGCCGTGATTCCACTATTGGTGCCCTTGAAGGCGGCAACCGAACCTTTACAAACAAGGTTGGGGCAATCTCCACAACTTAATTGGAGGCTCCCAATGACACCACGAAGCTTCACCATGATGGACTATGGCTCCGAGGTGACCTCAACCGTCTAGGGTGCTCAAACACCCAAGAGTAACAAGATCCACTAGGGATTAGTGGGGGGAATCGAATATCCCTTGGTGGAAGTGTAGATCGGGGCCTTGTCACCCAATCCCGAGCAAATCAAAAAATTTGATTAGCTAGGGAGAGAGATCGGCCGAAAATGGAGCTTGGAGCAACAATGGAGTTTAGGGTTGGAAGAGGTGGTCAACTAGAGTCATGAGACACGCCTTTTATAGTAGTGGACAACATCCAACTGTTATCCACTTAATCCAGCTTGCGACATGCGATACTACCGCTCCAGGAACGCGGTACTACCACAAGGCCATGCGTTACTACCGTGGGGGACCACGGTACTACCGCGGCAGCTGCAGAGACTAGAACATGCCCGACTGAGAGCAGTACTACCGCGAGCGTGGTACTACAGCTCCCACTAGTGGTACTACCGCGAGGCAGGTAAGTCCTAGCCTCGAAAGGGCACGGATGAATAAAAATACATCCGTGCCTACTTCCACGGAAAAAGAGACGATGCAAACATCCGTCACGATACTATCATGCACAAGGAGCGGTACTACCGTGTGGGTGCGGATGTAAAAAATTGCATCCGCCCCTACTACCGTGAAGCAGCGGCACTAGGCCTGGGAACCACGGTACTATGGCTCCAGGGGAGTGGTACTACCGTTGTCTCCCGCGGTACTACCGCGCACGACGTGCGGTACTACCGTGCAGGCGCGGATGTAAAAAATTACATCTGCCCCTACTACCGCGAAGCAGCAGTACTTGGCCAGGGAGCCACGATACTACGACTCTAGAGGAACGGTACTACCGTGGGCTCTCATGGTACTACCGCGCATGCGCACGGTACTACCGCAAGTGCCTGCGGTACTACCGCTCCAGGGAGAAGTACTACCGCAAGCTCAGCAACAGCAGTCCAGACAATCGCATAGAGGATAAACGGGGAATGCTCCAAAGATCAAGGGAAAGGTGGAGACAAGGAAGGAAATGTGTACGTGATGATTCCACCCAAACCTTTCCGACGCGGACCCCCTCTTAATAGTACGGCTCTCCTACGACTCAAATCCACCAAAAAGAAACGTAGAAAAACGCCGTCTTCAATAGTCTTCGAGGGGCACCGAACCGTCTTGTGCCTAGTGATGAAGCAACTGAGAAACTCAAGGCACACGATTAGTCCGCAAAAGCATTGTCATCAATCACCAAAACACTTAGGGATAAATATGCCCTTAGATCAGCAAAGTGTGCGACATCAGGCAACTTATGGCATTGAGGATTCCCTTGTCCATGCAGTTTTTGAAAAAGAATGAAATTGCATCTTCCTCGCGACAGTCCTTGACCTTGCTCATTACAAGGAGGAATCTGGCGCAGAAGTGATGTACTGTCTCTTGGGGATCTTGTCTAATGTGGGAAAGATCACTTATATCTGGGTGGGTGGGTAGATTTAAGTCCAAACCCTGACCCGATCTGAAACCCATGGGCGAAGGAGCTCCCGAGCTTGGCATCTCGGACTCCAGGATGTTGCCCAATACTTGTGGCATGTTGCCTGATTCTAAGTTTGGAGCCTGGGCCATTTCCTCCCGTAGACGAGTATTCGGCTCGGAGAGCTCGGGAATCCGGGCATAGTTCATCCTCCAAATAGAGGAAGAATCGTTGTTTTGTTCCTCCACCACCGCTATCTGATGGGTGACCGACGGAATGTTAATCTCCCTTTGGTCGGGTTTAAGCCCGATCCGATCATAGTCCATAGCGACTCCTAGGGCAGCGATGCGATCCAAGAGCTCGTTCAGGGAGGAGAGCTCCATTGGATCCATCTGCTCTGCGAATTCCGAGCTGACGTGGAGGCTATTTTTGATGACCTGAGAAGTCATCATCGACGTAGTGCCGAACAGGCGGCCATGACGAAGCCACTCAACCGGAGAGTCTGGCCTATAGCCAGGGTTCCTCCGGAGGTGATGTTGTCCTTGACAACAAGCCGAGCCATCAAGCCTTATCGGGACGGCACAGTGGAACTCTCAATGAAAGCACCAATGTCGGTGTCAAAACCGGCGGATCTTGGGTAGGGGGTCCCGAACTGTGCGTCTAAGGCTAATGGTAACAGGAGGTTGGGGACACGATGTTTATCCAGGTTCGGGCCCTCTCGATGGAGGTAATACCCTACTTCCTGCTTGATTGATCTTGATGATATGAGTATTACAAGAGTTGATCTACCACGAGATCATAGAGGCTAAACCCTAAAAGCTAGCCTATGATTATGATTGTTATTATCCTACGGACTAAACCCTCCGGTTTATACAGACACCGGAGGGGGCTAGGGTTACACAGAGTCGGTTACAGAGAAGAGATCTACATATCCGAATTGCCAAGCTTGCCTTCCACGCAAAGGAGAGTCCCATCCGGACACAGGACGAAGTCTTCAATCTTGTATCTTCATAGTCCAACAGTCCGGCCAAAGTATATAGTCCGGCTGTCCGAGGACCCCTTAATCCCGGACTCCCTCACCGGGGACATGAGAGGATTTCCTAGGGCTGGAATTCTGGCTGCCAGATATTTTGACTCGAAACGCGGAGGCTCGACTGGTTGGGGTTGCCTAATGTGCATACCACACACGCCACCAGAAGGACACGAGCCCGGGTTTTTTAGGATCAACACGAGCCAAGGTGTGGCTGGTACGCCATTGGGTCCCACCATTCGAGAATACAAAAGGAATATTTTAAATTGTTGAACGAATCTATGTGTATTACAATGCCCGTATTTTCCTTGCAAATAGTAATCTCAATGTGGTAATTGATTTATGACGAGTTCTTGAATTAGAGTGAATTTGTGATATAGTGATCTCAACGTGGATTTCACATCTCATGGTATCCCTAGTAAGTTTTTCATTGCAAATTCAAATTTAAAAGATGAACAATATAGTGGTGAGAAAACTTTGTATGGATCAAGCATATGACCACACGCACGCGCGCACGCGCATGCACACACACACACACACAAACACAACAACAATCCAATAAGTATAGTGCATCTATTTTTCCAAACTATGCATGTATGACACGAATTCAAAAATACTCCTTCTATTCCTAAATATTAGTCTTTTAGAGATTTCAACAAGTGACTACATACGGAGCAAAATGAGTGAATCTACACTCTAAAATATGTCTATATACATCTGTATGTGCCAGTCCATTTCAAATCTCTAAAAAGACTAATATTTAGGAACGAAGGGAGTAAAATGTAAGACATGCATGGTTCTCAATTCAATATTTAAAATGAATAGGAAACTGAAACATGAATATAAAGTCTAGTACTACAGTACATGCAAATGTTGTGTTTAGCGGAGCTGTGTAGATTGTCGGGGGTTAACCCCTCGACCTTAGGTAAAATTGTGAAGCTCTGTTTAGGATTGTTTAGATTATATTTGTCCCCACCCTCCCAAACACTGATTGGTTGTGCTGTTGGAAATATGCCCTAGAGGCAATAATAAAAGTGTTATTATTATATTTCTTTGTTCATGATAATAGTCTTTTATTCATGCTATAACTGTATTATCCGGAAATCGTAATACATGTGTGAATACATAGACCACAATATGTCCCTAGTAAGCCTCTAGTTGACTAGCTCGTTGTGATCAACAGATAGTCATGGTTTCCTGGCTATGGACATTGGATGTCATTGATAACGGGATCACATCATTAGGAGAATGATGTGATGGACAAGACCCAATCCTAAGCATAGCACAAAGGTCGGTTAGTTCGTTTGCTAGAGCTTTTCCAATGTCAAGTATCTCTTCCTTCGACCATGAGATCGTGTAACTCCTGGATACCGTAGGAATGCTTTGGGTGTATCAAACGTCACAACGTAACTAGGTGACTATAAAGGTGCACTACAGGTATCTCCGAAAGTGTCTATTGGGTTGACACGATCGAGACTGGGATTTGTCACTCCGTATGACGGAGAGGTATCTCTGGGCCCACTCGGTAATGCATCATCATAATGAGCTCAAGGTGACCAAGGTGTTGGCCACGGGATCATGCATTATGGTACGAGTAAAGTGACTTGCCGGTAACGAGACTGAACAAGGTATTGGGATACCGACGATCGAGTCTCGGGCAAGTAACGTACCGATTGACAAAGGGAATTGTATACGGGGTTTGATCGAATCCTCGACATCGTGGTTCATCCGATGACTTCATCGAGGAGCATGTGGGAGCCAACATGGGTATCCAGATTCCGCTGTTGGTTATTGACCGGAGAGTCTCGGTCATGGTTGCATGTCTCCCGAACCCGTAGGGTCTACACACTTAAGGTTCGGTGATGCTAGGGTTATCAGGAAGACAAGTATGTGATTACCGAATGTTGTTCGGAGTCCCGGATGAGATCCCGGACGTCACGAGGAGTTCCGGAATGGTCTGGAGGTAAAGTTTTATATATGGGAAGTTGTTAAACGGGCACCGGAAAGTTTCGGGGTCATACCGGTATTGTACCGGGACCACCGGAAAGGTTCCGGGGGTCCACCGGGAGGGACCACCCCTCCCGGGGGGCCACTTGGGCTGCGTAGGGATAGAAGCCAGCCCCTAGTGGGCTTGGCGCCCCCCCCCCTTGGGCCCATGCGCCTAGGGTTGGGGGGGAAACCCTAAAAGGGGCGCACCCCCTTGCTTGGGGGGCAAGCCCCCCACCCCTTGGCCGCCGCCCCCCTAGGGTTTTCCCTAGAGGGCCGGCCCCCCTTGCCCCTTCCCCTATATATAGAGGGGTGAGGGGAGGGCTGCAAGACACCACAACTCAAGGCGCAGCCCCTCCCCTCCCCAACACCTCTCCTCCTCCGTACGTGCTTGGCGAAGCTCTGTCGGAGTACTGCTGCACCAACTACACCACGCCGTCGTGCTGCCGTTGGAGCTGCCTTCCTCAACCTCTCCTTCCTCCTTGCTGGATCAAGACGGAGGAGACGTCTCCCGTCCCGTACGTGTGTTGAACGCGGAGGTGTTGTCCGTTCAGCACTTGGACATCGGTGATCCGAATCACGTTCGAGTACGACTCCATCATCACCATCCCCTTGGCAAGCTTCCGCTCGTGATCTACAAGTGGTATGTAGATGCAAACTCTCTCCCTTGACTCGTTGCTTAGATGAACTCATAGATGGATCTTGGTGAAACCGTAGGAAAAATTTTAATTTTCTGCAACGTTCCCCAACATGTGCACCCCCCCCCCCTCCTCCTCCTCCCCGGAAGAATATCATGTGCATGTTGTATGCTGATACGAGTTGCTTGGAGCTTGTAGATCTGAGGTATAGTAGCTCACGGGATGTCTTAATATTTTTACAGGAAACCTTGATGAGTTTGAGAATTGCACACAATTTGTACAAAAACTACTCAGATGCCCTTGGATCCCATATCCAACGACCTTGAAGCTCGTATCACCATAGCATCTAGGATGAAGGAGGACATCATATTCTCCTGTATGTAAGAATATCATGTGGTACCACACCTTAGATGCTTTGTTGATACAAGCTCTTCAGAGACATTGGATTCGTGAGCCAACAACTCCTCGGTGGTTCAAATGTTTTTTTGCAGAAAAGCCCCCAAAGAGTTCGGCCATTGCTTACAAGCACAAAGACTGCTCAAATGCCACTGGATCTCAGATCAAACGACCTCGAAGCTCATATCACCGTAGTATCCAAGTTGCGAGAGCACCTTATATTTTCTCGCACGGGAGAATATGAGGTGCTCCCGCACCGTAGATTCTATGGTGATACGAGTTCACAGAGTTCTAATGGCCCATAGTAGGAGGTTTGAATGTTTTTGCAATATACGGCTAAGAAAGTTTGGGAATTGCGCAGAAAGTACAAGTACTACGCATGTGCCATCTGATCACTGATCATACGACCAAGATGCTCGTATCATCGTAGAGGCTAATTAAGGTACGGGGAGCACCTAATATGAGCAACAGGGAGCCGTTGGATCCAAGATGCAGCGGCACACATGAGGCCTGAATGTTCTATTTGCAAAAAAAACCTTTGGAGAGTTTGGAAATTGCGCATAATTACAAAGACTACTCCCAAGCCATTGGATCTCACTTCCAACGATGTAAAAACTTGTATCACCATAGCATCTAAGCTGCGGGGTGGATGTGATATTCTATGCCACTGTCATTTTTCTTCATAAACTTGCAAAATACGTGTAACTCATGTCGTTACTTGTCTAACCGCGCAAAGTGTTTGTTCAAAAAAACCATCCTACACTGAAATATCGGAACAACACACGGGGGTCCCACTTGTCATTAATCAAATTTGGACCTAAAACTAACAAATCTAAAAGACAATATTCGAACTGGCAACTTGGACTACAATACATAACTCGATAGCCTGAAACAACAACGGTTGTTGGCTTTGTCCCATAACTTGATTTTATACAGTATTATGTTGAGTAGAGTAGAGGGAGTGCCTCGTCAACACGTGCATTACCGTTGACTCACTTACTGGTGGGTCCTAGGTCTACGCTCTCTCTCTCCTCTCCATCGCCTAACCTTTGCACGGGCACACACAAAGAGCAGCACTAGCTTGCTGTGGTGTTATTATAACTAAAAAAAGCTTGGAAAATAGAACAATCGCCTAGAACAAGAGACGTTGTGACTGGTCGAGACGGAGCTAACCACAACTATCCTTTGTGCCACGTTAGCATGATGAAGTTGTGTGGCTAGTGGGGTGTTTTCGACTGACTGGCTATGTCCCGAGGTCGAACCATAGGTACTACATCTGATATAGTATATTTTACACGCACATTTTTCCTCCGTGCCGAGACGTGGCACACCCTACCGCGCGGTTTCGGGGTAGGCATATATTCTTCCTTGCCGAGACGTGGGATGCCCTACCACACATTTTCTGGGTCCTCCTCGGTCGTAGCGCCGAAGCAAGTAAATGAGTCGTCAAATCACAAAAGACCACATTTCCCGCCGAGTACATCAGTGAAGCAAGGTGGCTACCTAGTTGGGCTAGTGCGACCGATTAGCTAGGCCGCTGCCACATTTGTTTTTTCACCCCTTTTTTATCTCCTTGTCAGTGGGTAAATTTAAATATCCACCACGGCGTTGCTCTAGTGTTTGGGTGTGGTAGGTTTTAATTTTTTTGATTGACGGGAGGAGGCGTGGCAGGATTTTTAATTTTTTGATTGACGGGAGCAGGCGCGGCAGCAATTAGTCATGATGACTCCGCCTGTAAAACCCACTGCTCCCTGATGTTAGAAGTTGTCAACTGGTGTTTTCCCATGGTGAAAACCAAAAGATTCCCTGCTCCTCGGCTGGCTCCCTCCACCTTCCCGTTTCGCCCCTTTGCTTCCTCTCCCCATTTCTTCTACGTGGTGCCATGGCGGCACAGCAGATCACGGAGTCTGAGGTGAGGCGTCTGACATAGGAGCTCCAGTCCAAGGATGCGGAGCTCAGGGCCAATGATGTGGAGCTCCGTGAGCTCAAGGAGGAGAGGAGTGCCATGCTCCTCCGTTATGTGCGGAGTTCACGGAGCTTCAAAAGCGACAGGCATCCACCACAAAGATGCTCGAGGAGTCGGCAGCATTGCTGCAGAAAGCGGGAGATACGATAGGCCGTCAGGGGAGCTGACTGGAGCGTGAGCAGGCCGATCGTGACGAGGTCCAGGATCGCCTCAGCCACTTCGTGGACCAAGTTACCACGCACGTGTTGCGGTTACGTGATACCTACCATCGTGCCAGCTCGGCCATGCCGGCTGTCGGGCTAAACCCGTTCGACCACCCTATTGACTTCAATGAGTTGCGGCTTCCTGACCTGGTCTCCTTCTTCACCTATATCTCCGAGGAGCTAAGTCGTCTCCGCGAGATGGTGTGGGCGGAGCTGGACAAGGTGTCGTCGCCGTTGTCGTTGTCGTTGTTGAGCGAATCCTCTCAGGGCTCCGTCAGCGGAATCCATTCGTGCCATTGGACGTCGTCTTTGACGAGCTGGCTCCCGTCGACCGGGAGTGGGCTCTATGGGCGGTTGCACCCTGCATCACCAACGTCGTGCGCCTCGAGAAGCAGAGGGACTTCGGTGGTGTTTAGGCGCCCTCTGCATGGGCATGTGCATGTCTTGGCACAACATGACAGTTGGATCAAACTCAGATGGTGCAGATCAGTCACTGTAGCACAAAGCGTGTGGGTGTGTTTGGTTGCATTCTCATCTCAATATAGTTGTTCCCTCTTCGTGTATTTGTGTTAACCTACTAGTGTGTACTCATGCACCCTTCATGCACTCTACCAAACACCCAAAAGTGGGTCGAGAAGGAAACTTTTGCTCCCATCCCGTGCACCCTTCATACACCCTGCCTAACACTGGTTCGTGCTTCATATGGTTCATGTTTTGTGGAGTACTGTAGCACCGTACTCTCCATGCGCTGTAGACCTAGTTCTGTTAACATTGATCTCACCGTTCATTCTCAACCGGACAGTCGAAAAAGTGGTACTATGTTACTACATTACTGTTCATATAGTTGACGTGCGCACAACATCATTTTTTATCATCATATCTTACTACACTACCAACAAGATTATGTATTACTAACACATGAACCACTGCACATGCCTAGTAGTAGGAGCACTGTGTATGTTCAAGTGGCTCTCGTGTTTCGTACTCCTCCGTCATAAGAGTGGAAATGCTTGTTGTAATCATTTTTTTCTTCAGAAAAATAGTGGACATGCTCTACCGTGCGGATCCTCCTCCAACCATGCCCTAAATTACTCACTTTTGCCGACGTTTGGGACAACCAGCATTGGGGTCCACCAGCCATGCACTAAATTACTCCGTAGTAGAGTGCCCAACTGCACGGTAGACTACCCTGATCGAAGCGTCGCAGTAATGCCCAATGAGCTGTCAAATCACAAAACCCCCTCCTTTCCAGCAGTAAGTTGGACGGAAGAAGCAGCCATCATTTCACTCTTCTCTCTCAGCTTCCTCTCTTGAAGAAAACCCCCACTCGCTTCGCTTCTCCCTCATCTCGTTCCTCATTCACTCTTCTCTCTTAGCTTCCTCTCTTGGATGGATGCTGGAGCACCGGCCAATGTGATGTCTATGGCTCTGGCCAAAACCGTCAAGGCTCATGGTACGAAGAAGCACAAGCACCCCGCCGAGACTACGCATACAAGCTCAAAGCCATCGCCCTGTCCAAGCCCCCCTCTCCGAGATCCCTCATTAAGCAAGTCCAGGTAGTATCTCTTCTTGACGATCTTTTTCTCGATCTTCATCGTGTTTTTTCATCTAACACGCAGTACTAGAACTAGTAGTACAACTTTCTGGATGATCTTGCATGTGATTTTTGTGTGCCAAATGACGGTTCTAAATTCCGCTTTTGACCAAAACATGCGAGAGGTTGACACTGATTTGTTATAAATTACTTTCAACTAGTCCCTCCGTCCCAAAATTCTTGTCTTAGATTTGTCTAGATACGGATGTATCTAATACTAAAATGTGACTTTATACATCTGTATCTAGACAAATCTAAAACAAGAATTTTGGGACGGAGGGAGTACTTTATGAACATCAATGTTACCATTGAAGAGGGTATATTTGCCTCAGTACATTGTGTTATGGATATTCTAAGTAATCCCTCTGCTCTCATGCCTTTGAAGACATGTTCTAGTGTCTTTGTTCACTCATTTCTGTGCGTATATGTAGTCATATATGGAGAATAATATCGAAAATCATCTTATATTTCTGAACGGAGGTAGAAATAAAATATGGTTTATGTTTGAATTAGAACCAGGTCCGCGGTGGAGATGAAGTTCTCAAAGTCATGTCGTGTCAACTGGAAGACCTGAGGATGAGTTCTACTCCTAAACTATCCCAACTGTTGTGTCCTTGTCGCCACGTGTTCTGAACTAGTGTTTTCCTGTAGCATTGTTGTCGGGCGTGTTCTTGAGGTTGTACTTGACCACAACAATTTCCTAGTTGTGCTTCCGATTACAAAGGGTGTGGTTCTTGTAAAGCTTCCCGACAAATCTGATGCGGCCTATCTTCTTCATCATGTTTATGAGTGGAAAGACCACTTTGTTAGGTTCTCCAAGGTTGACGAGATGGTGATGGTGCAGGTAGACATCTCTCATGAAGTCCATGGCCTAGTCAGTTATGCGGGGTTCATCCCGTAGGTCGGTGGAAAGAAATAGTCTGTAGAGTTTAATTAGTGCAACTTTGCTTCTCTGTAGTAAGTACTATTGTTTAGTACTTGATTTGTGTTTGTGAACCCTGTATTGTTTAGTACTGCCGCTTTCGGTGTGTGATGAGTCCTGAGAATAGTCTATGTTAATGTCTGTCCACTCAATTCAGTCTGTTTATTTTGAAGTATCCAGATCATCTTTTTTGTGAGGATGGTTTATCAATTATGGTTACACTCCAATATCTGTATGCATTGCAGGGTTTATCGCACCCACCAGGATTTCCAGTCCCGTGGATGTTCGGTCCATACGATTTGTCACGACCTTTGGACTGTCCTGCTTGTGGGAGTAGGCGGGGGGCCCTGCATGCCACGTGTAGTTGGACGATCAATCTTCTGTTTAGTACTTCAACATAGTGATTTCCTGGTAAGGATTCACTTGTGTTACCTCAAGTAAATCTTATTGATTTACTGTCTAAATCTTATTGATTTAATGTCATGTTTTCTTTCTTTTCCTGCAATTTTACCATGCAGGTTTTGCCATGTGACATTCATCACAAAATAAACCGTTTGGTTTGCTCTGTGATGGCTATTTTTGCAGGTTTCACTTCTTATGTCGTGTCAGTAACGAAAGCACTGTCCATCACTTATATTACTGGAAAAAATTGGATCAGTCTGTTGTCTGAGTACAAGCTAAATCCCTATGATGAACTGTAGTTTGGTTTAACAAACATGCCACAATTAGTCCTTCTCGCGTTTAAAAGAAATGAAGAAAAAAACTGGATCACGGTCATGGAGCCTAGTCAAGTTAGAAAGCTGATCATAGCAGACCAGACACGATCGCCGCTGTCTCGCACATCGGTACCACCTTCAGCAACGGATCGAGCACCGGTAGTTGCTCTAGCACTAACAGCGGCAGCAGCTCAGTCTGATCCAGTTGAGGATTGGGCACCGACCGCGCCAGCGGATCAGGCTGATCTACCGGAGGATCGGGCATCGACACCGGCACCTGCTCTGACACCGGGACCTGCTCTACAAGCAGCACCATCTCCGGCAGCAGCAGCGACACTAACAATCCCACCGGCACGGGCACTAGCAACGGCTTCGGCACCTGCACCAACACTTGCACTTGCATCTGCTCCGGCCCGTGCAGCGGCAACTGAACAAGCAGTTGCACCGGCAACAGACTGGGGCTGCAATTCGCACTTCGTATAGCAAAGTCCTTACAAAAACCGACATGTCCACCTTCTTGGTAAGCATTGGCCGCCCAAGTGCTTCGTTCTTTTTTCTTTCCATGTTGTTTCACATGATTCATTGTGTTGATCTAACTATTTGTGTACGTCTTCTTGTTTGCAAACAGAGAATTCCTAGAGCAATGAGGTAGTCGTTCAACAATCCGGGCGACCATGGCCAAGTTTCTCTTACCATGCGCAGCCTTGGTGTGAAAGAACCTGCTTAATATACCGTAAGTACAAAGGATGGTCGCATGATGATTGATGCTAAAGGATGGTCAAGGTTCAAATCTAAATCATATCTTGCGGTAGGGGATGATGTCAAAATCGAACTTCCTCGGCAAGAAGAGCTGGTCCAAATCAACTTTGAAATTCTTCAGTAGCAGCACGCAACTGCCGGATCTATCCTCCAAGAGATTTTGATGTAATAATCTGGCATGGTGAAACAAGTGTCATGTATGTATAAGTAGTATGACAGTATTATTTATCACATGGTATATCGTTGATAGAATTGCAACTCTGATTGCTGGTTAGGAACTGTCATTCGATTTCATTCCAACAGCTGCCATGCTTTATTCAATTTTGTGTATTCGCCTTGTGACAGCATCTAAAACCAGCACCGTATGGATCACGTGCAATATGAAAAGCGTTGAGGTAGAACACATGGGCCCCCAAACATGCAGGCCCATCGGACTGTGGCCCAAAGTTCAGAACCGTGAGCCTGTCTGAGTATTATATTCTCAGCTGAACCCCCATAATGCCCGTGCGTTGCACGTAACATCAAGATGCATTTGTATGAGTATTTTATCTTGTGAGAGAAAAGGATGAACGAGGGAAGACCTTATTTGCAAATGTGGAGAGGTGTGTGGGTACCTTTTTGCAAAATTTCCAGTTTCCTTCCTATCCGTCAGATATAAATCGGACAACCTATATTGCAGGATGGTAGGCACACCATCATCACCAACTCGTCTATATTGTGTTAAAAAAAACTCTGTTTTGTATAATTATATATGTTATATATATTCCCCTTGATTTTCTTATGTATAAAGTTGTGATATAAAAGATTTTTATATTTCTTTACAGAGGGAGTATCTCTCTGTCAAAAATATATTTATGTGTAACTAGTTACTCATGTCTTTCTACTTCCTTTTGCTGATATGTGGGGCATTTGGCAACAGGGTCCACGTGCCATATTCACCAAATTAGAGTGCACAACTGCACGGTAGACAGACCCCGGTCGTAGCGCCGCAGTAATGCCCAATGAGCCATCAAATCACAAAACCCCCCACCTTTCCAGTTTTTGCAGTAAGCTGGACGAACGAAGTGCAATATTTCACTGGGCCTGAATCCCCTTCTCCCTTGTCTGCTTGTTCAGAGAAAACCCCCTATCGGCGATTGCATAGGGTTTTCTCATGGAGAACCAGGTACGAATTCTTCATCCATCCCCGATAAATCCAAGTCCCTTGGTCGCGGGTAATCCTAGGATAGGAGCCGCCACTGTTGATGCATTTTTCTTCCTACTGAATCTAGTGTGTTTCATTTGCAGTGCCCAAAGTGCGAGGACCCTATAGGTTTCTGCGCCCTCGGCGAGACACCACACTTGTTCCTTCTCATCCTAACACGGGATTTTAAAACGCGCACAGTATGTTCCTAGAATCCTCTTTTCTATCCAGGAGGGTGGGTTTTTTGAACATGCTATCGACTAATTTGGAAATTTGGATTGCTATATTTGGATAAAAGGTACTAGTACGATGGTCAACACTGACGTGAAGGAGGAAATTATTTCTAAATTTGGATAGGGAATACATTGTGTTCTCATATTATTTTTCCTGCAGTGCATTATTTGCTCTGCCAGAACACATGTACTCAAGATGCTTGGCCTTGCCATAACTGAATACACCAGTTTAATGGTCACAGTGAAGACAATCCATGGATATAAGTTTCGAGTTGGGTTCATGAACCAAGAAGATCGCTGCTTTTTTATGGCCGAACTTGGATAAACTTTCTCAAGTGTTACGGACTGAAAGCTGGCGCACAAATGTTGATGGAAATAGCAGAACCTCGTCTCATCTTCACTACGATCTTCCACCCCAACGCCGTTCCAATTGTTCATCCATGTTAGTTTTGTATCTGGTTCTTTCTTGTTGCTTCGGTTACTTCTTAATCCACCTATTCTGTCTAACTAATCACAATTTAACTTTAGAAGTAGCAACGAATCTCTCATGAAGATGCTACTTCTAACTAATATTTTCTTATAATTGGTGGCACGTGTAGGTTTTTTCAGAGTTAAGAAGGCTGCTTGTTTGTTATTATATAAGAACTCGGCTATTACTGATGGCACTGAAGTTGACTGGGACGACATCCACAAGTTCCTACAATTTATTGATCATCTTGAGGTCCTTGTGGGGTGTTTCAATGGTGGAAGGCCACGTGGGATATGTGTGCCACTGCTGCACTCGTTGAATAGGTCCAACTGTGTCGAGAAACTTATGGTACGAGCAGTTTTCTATTATATATGTTGTTCATAAACTATTGCTTATACACGGTTTTACAGTTGTGATCTTCAGAAACTGCCCAGTTCTATTGTTCCTATACAGATGCCTGACCATGGTCGGGTCAGACTTGCGCTTGGTCACAACATGATGTTTATGTCGACCTACTCCATTCCCCTTGGAGGTGAAAAGATACTTATTCATGGGTGGTCTCAAATAATGAAGGCCCGTCCATCTTGGAGAATAGGACAGAAGATTATGTTCCTGCTTTTCCATGGCTCTAAAGCGAATATCCTGTTTATTGACCACATTGCGAGATGAAGCCGCTTTCAGAAGGTTGTGGATGCGCCGGGTGGTGCCTGGGCCTTGTCCTGGGGCTTGGCGGCCTCACCCTTGGTTAACTGTAGGCAAAGTAGCACTATTTGAGGCGTGCTTTGTACGGTTGAACCTATATAAGTACTCATACTACTTTCAGCTATGGTTGTTAAGTGCCCCTGCTGGTTTCTGTTAAGGTTGTTAAGTACTCCTGCTGCTTTTATAGTCTCTTGTGTTTCTTCACTCATGTCTTCCTCCAGCCGCCAAAACAAAACCAGCACCGGCGGGACCGCCTGCTTCCGCCTCGCACGGCTAGTTGTGCCTCAGCGCACGCATCACCACCCCACCGTCTCCTAAATCGCTAACGCCGACGTCCGAGGCCTCGTTGTCGTCCTCCGCGCACTTTGGTGCACTCGCCGCGGCGCCGCCCTCTCGCGTTGTCAACATGGTCAACAAACAACAGGAATCGGTAGAAGTACGTGGAGAGTATGACAGTAGGGGCCCACCATGTCAGCATGGAAAAAGAAAATGCTTCCTCCTAGTGGTTTCCTGACATTCGGGACCCACGACATTGTGAGTGTATATAGTCAATAGACAAAAGAACAGCACAAGATTGGCTGACACCTGGGACGTAGCTGCTTGAGCAGTATTTTTGTTTGTTATTGTTGAGATGGAGCAGGGTTTCAACTAGGTTGTGGCTCATCTAAACCAGGCTTATATTTTATGTTCACCATATGACCAACCGAGCTACTTTTTATTTGTGAAAATGAGCCCAGTTTATTTTTTCTAAAGAATACCCAATCCAGGCCTACTTATTTTTCTATGCCCTGATGGGCTGCAACTCTTTCAAGACGCCTGCAAACCTTGAAAGTTATGAAATGGGTTGTAAATATAAAAACAGATGACAAATTGGCAATTACTTTGTAATTTCTAAAAAAAATCACATTTTTAGATTCCTATTTCACTGGGCTTTAACCTAATTTAAATATATCTTCACAGTACTTTAAATCTGGCTCGACATTTTGGTATTAAAAATAGTTTGGAACCCACAAAAATATGTGAAATTTCGTTTAAATTTTTAACTCTGGCCCTGGCCACCAAAAAAACGGACTGCAATAAATTGCATAAGAAGTTGCAATGAGCTATATATAAATTATTAAAAAAATAGGGAATGGTCTGACTTGTGGGCCTATTAAGTTGACGCGTATGCATGAACTTTTTATTTATTATATACGTCAACAAACGATTCTAGCAGACGTAACCGTTGGATGTCAATCCAATGGCCGTCGTGTTTCTTCAATCTCTGATCTTCTTGCTCCAGCCGCCAAATCCAGCACCGGAGGGACCGCCTGTTCCCGCCTCTTGTGGCCCGCTGTGCTGCCGCGCAGGCCTCACCGCCCCTACTACTCCCACCGCTAGCCAGGGCATCCCTCTACTCACCCACACCCCATGTTATTCTGCGGCAATGGCATCCTCACACCGCAGCCAAACTAGTGAACCCTCGTACTCCTCTCCGCGCGGGCTTCCACTGTCGCATCTTCCCCGGCTCCGCCTCGTCCCCTTCCTAGGCCTCGCCATCGTCCACCGCCCTGGTGCTCTCAGCGCGGTGTGATCAACATGGTCAAGGAACGACTTCCATCGGAAGAGTACTGTACCTGGAGAGGCTGGTAGCTGGGTCCACGGCCGCAGCAAGGAAGTGCCTCCTTATTATGCGCAAAATAATGATTCCTCCACCTGACAGCAGGGACCCACCGGATGGGACACCGTATTTCGCAAAAAAAGTTTCCTCCCTGACTGCTGGGACCCACCAGCTACATCTTCGCATGCTAGGAAGTGCGTCCATATTACAGGCAAAAAAACAATTCGCCCCCTGACTGCTGGGACCCACCAGCTACATCTTTGCATGCAAGGAAGTGCCTGACAGATGGGATCCACCTGGTCGAAGCATACATAGCATTGTCATTCTGGTCGCGAATGTGTACGTACATATTGGTCGATGTAGAGGCGCTCACGTGTCATAGTAGAGGCGCGCACGTGTCGTAGAGGCGCGCACATAGCATGTACACGTATGTACAGCAGCCAGGGTGCAAGAAAGAAAATACGGCCACGTACGTACATACGGGCAAGGTCTCAAATGCCTACTCGCGCATACGTACGGCTAGGGCTCGTGTACATGGCTGGGTCGGAACGGAGAAACTGTGCCGTCGTCGTGTTCATGGGGAGCCAACCGGCTGGGTCAGAATGGAATGCATCGTCGTGTTCATCGGGAGGGCTTGGACAGAACAACTGATGGAAATGAGGCCTGGCGTACCGTAGAACGGAGGAAATGGCCTTGTGTTCGACCGAACACGGTCGAAATGGGATCCTGTTCATCGGGAGGGGTCTGGGGTATCGCAAAACGGGGGAAACGGACTTCTGTTGGACCTTCTAGGTTGAAAAAGGGTCCTGTTGATCGGGGGGGTGTGGCGTACCGCAAAACAGAGGAAACGGACTTGTGTTGGAGCGCTACGGTCGAAATGGGGGTCCTGTTCATCGGGAGGGGTGTGGCGTACCGCAAAATGGGACTCCACGGGATACTATTCATCTCCACCGTCGACCTCCTCCAGCCTCCATGGGCTAATGTTCATCCACCGTCGACCTCCTCCAGCCTCCACCTGTGACTGTTCATCCACGGGCTCCTGTTCATCCAGCCTCCACCGCGCGCTCCTCCACCAGCTACTGTTCAACCAGCCCTCTCCATGGGGTCCTGTTCAACCACCCCTCCATGGGCTACTGTTCATCCAGCCCTCCACCGGCTACTGTTCAACCAACCCTCCACTAGCTACTGTTCAACCAGCCCTCCATGGGGTCATGTTCATCCAGCCCTCCACAGGGTCCTGTTTATCCAC
>NC_041381.1:386793453-386874914 GCF_002162155.2 Triticum dicoccoides
GCATCGATCGGCTTCAGTTAGCAGCAGTAGCGAAGGAATCGCTCGATCGCTCAGGTTCAGTAATGCATAGCCTACAGTGCAATCGCTCGAGTTCAGTTAGGCGATGCCTCGCTCGGGTTCAGTTAGAGCCCAACGCCTTGCACCCACGCGCATACGTGTACGAGAGAAATGCGCAAACCTCTGTGCATCGCTCGGACCCGACCACCCACCGTAACCGGGAACAACCCAATATTTCTGTCATGATTTTTTGTCATAGAAGTAGGAGCCCACCACATCTATGATGACACCGGGTTTTGTCACAATTATTGTCATAGAAGTGTCATAAGCATGACAAAAAATTTGGTTCGGCCCAAAATGTCATGGATGTGTCTTTTTTTGTAGTGAAGGAAGTGTTCGCATGGGAGCCCAAGGACCTGGTTGGAATCCCAAGGGGGATAATCGAGCACCACCTGAGGGTGTGCCCTAATGTGCGCCCGGTGAAGCAGAAGGCACGGTGGCAGTCCACAGAGAAGCAAGCGTTCATTGTCCAAGAGACCAGCAAGCTGCAGGATGCCGGCGTCATTCGGGAGGTGCGGTACCCGAAGTGGCTGGGGAACCCTATTATTGTCCCCAAGAAGGGCGGGAAGGAGCGCATGTGTGTCGAATTCGCCAACCTCAACAAGGCTTGCCCTCAGGACCCCTTACCACTCTTGTGCATCGATCAGATCGTCGACTCCACCGCCGAGTGTGATTTGTTGTGCTTTTTGGACTCCTCAGGCTACCACCAGATCAATATGGTTGTGCAAGATGTGGAGAAGATGGCATTCCTGACCCCATGTGGGTGTACTGCTACTACTGCATGCCATTTGGACTGCGTAATGACGGGGCCACGTTTCAACAGCTAATGCATATCGCTCTGGGCCAAAAGCTTGGGAGGAACACTTAGGCTTACGTCGATGACATAGTAGTAAAGTCTCGGGAGGCAAGGACCTTGATCGGGGAACTGGAGGAAACATTTGCCAGCCTGCGCAAGGTGGACCTGTGGCTCAACCCTGAGAAGTGCGTGTTTGGCGTCCCCTCCGGCAAGCTGCTGGGTTTCCTAGTGTCACACAGAGGAATCAAGGCCAACCCGGAGAAAGTCAAGGCCATAGAAGACATGAGCCCACCACAAACCCTCAAGGAGATGTAGAAGCTAGCGGGCTGCATGACCTCGCTGGGGCACTTCATTTCCAAGTTGGGGGAACGTGCCCTCCCGTTCTTCAAGCTGATTTAAAGGAAAGGGCCATTCAAGTGGACCCCTAAAGCTGACGCGACTTTCCAAGACCTCCAGAGATACCTCACCAGCACACCGGTGATGGTGGCACCGTGCCCCCTCGAGCCCTTGGTGCTCTATTTGGCTGCCACACCTCACTCCGCTAGCACCGCTCTAGTGGCGCTGAGGGAAGAATTCCTGACCGAGGGCCCACGGTGGGGCGCCTTAGCACCGTGCGAGACGCCGCGGCCTTAGGATGGTGCTCCTGAGGCCTCAACTGCACCACCAGACAATGTCACTCCTGAGGCCCTAGCCGACTCCCCAGCTGGCGGGGCCCCTGAGGCCGTGGCCGATGCGGCAAACAGCAAGACTCCTGAAGGCCAGCACTCTCAAGAGATACAAGACCTTGCTAACGCCTCCTCCCTCGTCGAGCATCCAGTGTACTTCGTCAGCACGGTGCTACGGGAGGCGCGGGCATGCTACCCCATGTCGCAAAAGCTCTTACTCACGCTCCTCGTCGCCTCCCGGAAGCTGCGCCACTACTTCCAGGGCCACCTCATCAAGGTCGTCTCAGCCTACCCACTAGAGAGGGTACTCCGGAGCCCTAATGCTGCCAGAAGGGTCGTGGAGTGGAATATTGAGCTGCAGGCGTTCCAGCTGGAGTTCTGCACCACCAGGGTCATCAAAGGCACGACCCTTGTAGATTTTGTGGCAGAATGGACTGACACCCCTGGCCGTGAAATATGCGAGGATCGCTCCCTCTTGCCCGGAGACGAGGCGTCGGACGGGTGGATTATGTACTTCGATGGTGCATTAGCGTGTCAGGGCGCGGGGGCTGGAGCAGTGCTCATCTCACCCACCAAGGACAAGCTTTGCTATGTTGTACAACTCTGCTTCCAGCAGGGCGAAAAGGTCTCCAACAACATTGCAGAGTATGAGGGCCTGATTGCCGGCCTCAGAGCTACATCGGTGCTGGGGGTGAAGCGCCTCACCATCAGGGGTGATTCTCAGCTCCTTGTCAACTTCTCCAACAAAGAGTACACCCCGAAGGATGAGCACATGGAGGCGTACCTGGAAGAGGGACGCAAGATGGAAAAACAATTCTTGGTCTTGGAATTACAACACGTGCCACGAGGCACAAACAAGGAGGTGGACGACATCGCCAAAAGGGCATCTCGGCGCCTGCCTCAGGAGCCAGGCATCTTTGAGGAGTGGCTCTTCAAGCCGTCATTAGCTCCCCCTGCTATGGAACCAGCACCGCCTTAGGAGGATCTTTCCCGAGCCCCTGCGGTAGGTGCCCCTGCTTGCGGCCCAACCTTAGGGGCCCATCTGCTCCTCGCGCTCGAGCCTCGGGAGGGGTGCTGGACCGAGGAGTTCAGGGTGTACTTGCTTCAGGGGACCCTGTCGAAGAAGGAGGAAGATGCAGAGCGCGTGGCTGGCCAGGCCACCGCATAATGCATCCGGGACGGTGAGTTGTACTATAAGCGGCCCAACGATGTTTCTTTGGGGTGCATCTCCAGGGAGCAGGGGCTCGAGCTGCTGGTCGACATACACAGCGGGGATTGTGGACACCACTCTTCATCACGCACCCTCATGGGCAAGGCGTTCTGCAGTGGGTTCTATTAGCCCACGGCACTCAGCGACGCCACCGAGCTCGTAAGATCCTGCGAAGCCTGCCAGTTCCATGCCAAGAAGATCCACCAGCCCGCGTAGGGCCTCCAAACTATCCCGCTCATAGGGTCATTCATGGTCTAGGGGCTGGACATCTTGGGACCATTCCCTCGAGCGCTAGGGGGCTACCGCTACCTCTACGTCGCCATCTACAAGTTCACCAAGTGGGCAGAACTGGAAGTTGTTTGCACCATCCCGGACGGCTCAGCTGTCAAGTTCATCAAGGCCATCGTGAGCCGGTTTGGGGTTCCTAATCGCATCATCATCGGCAATGGCTCGCAATTCACCAGCAATCTTTTCAAAAATATTGTGCTAACCTTGGAAGGCAGATATGCTACACTTTGGTGGCACACCCCAGGAGCAACAGCCAGGCCGAGCGCGCCAACGCAGAGGTCCTGAGAGGCCTCAAGGCAAGGACCTTCAAGAAGAAGCTCGAGGCCTGCGGCAGGGGATGGCTTGACGAGCTCCAGTCAGTGTTGTGGTCCATCCACACCACCGCAACCAAGCCGATGGGTGAGACCCCATTCTTCCTCATCTATGGAGCTGAAGCGGTTCTCCCACACGAGGTCAAGCATCACTCCAGGCGGGTCTTGGTTCGACGAGGCACGCCAGGACGCCACGCGGGGTGGATCTCATGTTGAGGGAGGAATGTCGCCGTCAAGCCTCGCTTCGAGTGGCAAGGTACCAGCAGGCGCTGCGGCAGTACCACTGTCGCAGGATCCGCCCCAGGATGCTCGAGGTGGGTGATCTCGTCTTGAGGCGGGTGCTCTCCAGGGAAGGGCTGCACAAGCTCTCTCTCATGAGGGAGGGCCCGTTCAGGATTGCCCGTGTCTCCAGGCCTGGCGCCATGCGCCTGGAAACACGGGACGGGATCCCCATCCAGAACGCCTGGAACATCCAGCACCTCCAGAAGTTCTACCCATGAAGCAAGGCTCACGCCTATGAAGGTCTCCGCTCGTGACAGAGTGGGGATGTACATGCCCCAGAGTCTCCTGAGTGTCGCCCGTGGGCCTCACGGGGGCTCCCTCCCACGTCCTAGTGGCAGCACTTAGCTCCGCGCTAGTGAGAAGGCTAGACTAGGTGCCGGACACGGCTATTCATTTGCTTGCTTTCTGTAGTTGGTTCGCAGTTTCTTAATGAATTTGGAATTTGCGTGTTTTGGTTTGCCAAGTTGGGTTTTCTCTCCTCTCGCTTCACTCGTTCTTAGCCTTGGCCAGGAAAGGGCGGCAGTTGCCCATCGCTCTTCCTCGCGCGTCCCGCGTGTGGGGGCTAGGCAGGCGTGTGCGCTCAGGTCCACCCGCATGCAAGCACGCCTCGCTGAAACCCCGTTGCCCTGGTGCTTTGGCTTTCTTAATCCTCGTGAGACACCCTCGATCGAGCTTGTGAGCATGCGTGCCCCCTCATGTATGTGCCCCTGGGGCAGCGCGACGCGGTGCATTAAGCCACTGCTAAACCCGTGGCAGGGGGCTCGCACAAGGAAGAATGAGATGCCCCGTTAAGGTTTTTTAACAACTCTGCATCAGCTCTACGGCGCCTCCGAGGTCTGCATCGCCTTCCGAGATCAACGGCTCCCAAGTCATTATGAAAGGGGGCTTTGCCAGGCATCAAGGGTCGTGCCCTCGCGAGGTGGGAAGCTACCGTGAGCATGTCAAGTCAAGTTACCCTACCCGTGCCCACTTGGAATACAAATATCACGGCATAGCATCAAGATAATAAGCATAGGATAAGGGCATAACTGCCACAGTTCATTACACACCCCAGCGGGGCACTCTACTTTTTTCAAATTGCAAAAGAAAGGAAAGGTTAAACAGAAGTGGCCTGCGAGACCGCAGTGGATCCTGAAGCCAAGCTCAACAGCCCCGAGGTCAGTTCGGTCCCTCCTCCTGCTTCACCGGGGCACGGTGGCGAGACGACCCGCCCCTTCCTTGATGCGAGCTCGACAACGTGGAGATTGGTCGTAGCCTCCGCTGCTGGAGCTCTCGCCTGAAGAGGAGCCGCCGCTGCTGGAGTAAGTGCGGACATCGTCAAGGGCAAGCTCACCCTCGTCGCCAACGCGGCTGACGTGAAGGCCAAGCTCATCGTCGCCGATGTCGTCTTCTGGGAAGCACCCCGCGTGGCGGCCGTCCTCCCCGAACACCCTCACGAAGAGGGTCGCAAGGCCATCGTACTTGAAGTGGAGGGTGCACCTCCCGCTCAGGCCTCGCGCGTGGGCAAAGAGCTTGCCAGCCGTGGGCCAAGACCACACTGTCTGCCATGGTGACCTTGATCCCGACCCACGAGGCCCTGCTGCAGCAGCCGTCAGCCTGCATCCAGAGGTCGTCGAGCCCCAAGGCTGGCAGCTCGCCGGTGAAGAAGCATGGAAGCCGGAGCAAGGTGCCGGCGGGCTTCTCCGACAACACGACGAACTCAGGGAGGGTGTCCACCGAGGGGAAGCGCGACCGAGGAGGACAGGTGACCATGGCGCGCCTCCCCTCATCGCAGGGGCTGCCCCGTGGCCGGTGGCCCCTGCCACAAGAAGAAGCACCACTGCGGACGCCAAGGGAGACACCAGCTCCGGGAAAAGCATGCATGCGCCCCCTGAAGGCCACCGCTGGGGTTGCAGCATGATTGCGGGGACGGTCGCGGCCCCTCTTGGGCGGTAGCAAAGATGGCCCCTCCTTAGGGGCCTTCCCTTTCTCAGCGGTCGTGAACCTCCTCGTCGGTGCCATGAGCTTTGCAACTACGGCAAGGCAAAGAAGAAGAAGGAACGAGCAACAAGAAGATGAAGATAGAGACGGGCAGGGAGGGCGCTGCCCCTCCCACCTCATTTATAGCCAGAGGGAGGCCAACCGCCGGCCTCCATGATCCCGCGCAATGATGGTTCTCTCTGCATGCACCAGCGACTCGTCAAGTCGGGCAGTTGCCGAGGCAGCGTGAGAAAGCGGAGACGCCCACGTCCCATTAATTGCCACGCGTCTCCCAAGGCCGCATGCGGTTAGGGCCTGCGGCGCTCCGCACTTGCCCTTTGGCTTCGCCGAGAAGCCAAGTCCGAGCGCGCCTTGGGCCCGGGGGCTACTATCGGTGTTCTGGATACGGGGGTACCCAGACTTGCCTGCCTACGGCCCGCAGCGTGGATCCATCGACAGCCTGGTATGGCCCAGTTTCGACATCGACAACCCAAGACCCTCGCGAGGGGCCAAGCCTCGTGAGGCGGACGACACCAAGACCTCCAAGAGGATCAGCCTCCTCAGGCTGGCTCTCGAGGAGCGGAGATTTCTATGCAAGGCTCACCTCATGAGGTTTGGGTGACGTGAGCCATGACGATCGAGGCCAGGCGGGCGCTAGCGGGCGCAGTGTACCGGTTTCTTCTTTGGTGCAAAGGAGGCAAGCAGCGGGCGCGGAGTCCCGAGGAAGCAGCCAAAGGTTTCCATTCCCGTGCAACAAGACCAAGACCGCTAGGACGGCAGGACAGAGGTCATCGCCGAGCCCACCGCAGCGTCACGACCAGAGGCTTTTGTAGGCGAAGACCACTTTAGTGAGGATAAGATGTACTTGTTGTCTCCCTTCAAATTTGGCCATTATGGGATCCCTTCCCGTCTTCATTTGGGAAGAGGACCAAGGCCACTATAAATAGGACCTAGCCACCACCATGGACGAGGGAGGAACAACATCCACTCCACCCCCACCAGCTCACTTGAGCCCAAGAACACACCTCCTGAGGTTGTTCTCCACTGTACTAGTTCATCCTCACCCCCTCGTGGCAAATCCACCACAAAGCAGGAGTAGGGTTTTACACCACAAGGTGGCCCAAACCTAGGTAAATTGCCATATCCCATTTCCTTCGAGCTCGACACGCTAGGTTGTGAGATTGTCGAGTCGGCAGACAGGGGAGTGAGATCTTCGCACGCACCCCAGAGTTCGAACCTCTCAAGGGTTTGCGAAACCCAAAATCCAACACACTAGCACGGAAGTGCGCCGCTCCACGGATGGGGAGTGGCTCGACGTCAAGGGGGGCCTCCTGAAGCCAGGCCGAATCGTGTTGACGAAATCCACCACCAAGAGGAAATGGGACAAGGACAATCCACCACCAAGAACGAAATCCACCACCAAGTGTCACCGAAAAGTGAGCACGCCGAGACGGATCTCGCGGCCCAAGGACAATCCACCACCGGAAACCATGTTGACAAAAATCGAAGATTGCAACCTCACCGGAAGTCGCTAAGACGCCTGCCCCATGGTGGGCGCCAACTGTCGTGGGAACAGACCTGACAGTAGAGAGAGGGGTACGTAGGAGAGGGAAGAGTCCTAGCTACGGCAAGGTTGTACACTCAGTTTTACGACTTTAGGCCCCTCACAGAGAAGGTAACAACCCTATGTCTTGGTGCCTCTGAGGCTTGTCGATTGGAGTGTGAAGTTACAGGGGGTGTGAACCCTTGTGCCAGAGGGGAGGAGTGGCTTATATAGAGTGTGCCCCCTGGCTGTCCTCCATTACGCAAGGGTTCAATGAGGAAGTAAAGTCCTGAACGTTACTGGTAACGCCCGTATTTAATTATCTTTATGGTGGCAGAGTGAATGACCGACCGTTGCTATCTACAAGTGACCTTAGGCCTTCTGTCTTCTGAGTGGATTCCTGTCTTCCAAGTGAGGTAACGATGGTCGAGTGGAATTGGGGTATCCAAGTGGAATCGTCTGTCGAGTGGATTGCACTTCAAGAGGACTTTAGTCGGTATCTTCTGTTTAACTTTGTAGGCCTTGGCCTCTTGTGTGATGTCCTTGGGAAGGGCATATAGGTCAGGCCTAAGACCCTACCCTAGGTACATGCATGTCATTGTCAATGACCGATGCCATTCAAAATATGTTGAATAGACCAATTCATAGAAAAAATTGGTGAGTGGGTTTATGCTTTGATTTAGTATATATGATTTGGCCTATGAATCATTCATGTCTATGAGAGGCCAAATCATTGATGCTTTATTATTGAACATCGGATTTATGACATGCATAATATTGATATTAACCTTGTCTTTCTAGTAATATGGAGATTATGTTTTGATGGTTAAACTCATAACAATAGCCAAGGTGTTGGTGTTGTTTATATATCTCCTTATGGTGCTATTTTGTGAAGTCTCATGCCGCTTAAAATATTTTTTGCACAATAATCAAACCCGAATATGCAATGTTATTAGGTTTGGAGCTTTTTGGTGCCATAGGTGCTACACACATTGAGGCTTTCGATGATTCGTTATGAGTAATGCAACAAATATCCAAGGGTTATCAATGTTTTGATGAATCACTTATTGTTTGCCTTGAGGTATGTCTAGATATAGAATTTACCTTGTGTTGCTTTAGTATTGCTCATATATTTCGACATGCAATTGAAGAGCAAATGAGTTGGCACAGTAAGCATCCGGCTACCATGTTGATCATGGTGCATTGCATATCTATCAATAGCTGATGCTTGGTCTCACCGACATAGGTAAGGCCGAACCAAAGCCCACCGCTTCAGCCACTAATGAATTTTTTTTATGCAAGCGAAAGCAAGGATTAGAGAAAGTTCATTATTGGCTATCCGTAAAATCCTAGCAAAGGGTGAACAATATGGTTTGGTGGATGGCTTTGAGATACGTATCTATGAAACTTTATCACCGGATTGTTAATGAAGTTGAGAAGATTTTGCCCAAGTTTGCATCAAGATGTTCACACAAGCAATGGTCAATATATACTTATCTCCCTAAGCAGACATGGCCGATGGAGTGTTGACATCGTCCTTAGAACCAACACGGTACAAGTTATTTTCGGCACGCTAGCTTTGCTGAAAAACAGGGGGGCATGTATTGACGCTCAAAAGTGGCACGATCATAAAGAGTAGCTTGAAGCTATGTCAAGATTAATTCAGACTTATTATTGAAAGTCACCATGAGATGGCTCTCTTCGAGAAGATCAAGATGGATATGAAGATGATCTAAAACGGAGCTCGGATGCAAAGGTTATTACAAGTTCAGAAATGCTCATGTTGACACGAGATTAAAGAATGGCATAAAACTCAAAGAAGATGGCTTCTGATAGAAAATGCTTCAACACTAAAGTTGTGCGTCTCCTCGAGACTGTTAACTTTGGTATAAAAATTGTCTTAATCTGAGGTCTTGGCCGGTGGAGGCAAAACAAGATCAGAAACAGAAGCTACAGAGTCATTTCGGAAATTACAGAAGGATACAGAGAGTTGGGAACGCTCACTCGGTGGCTCCGAGTTGATCCGGAAAATTACCAAAGATTCCTATCCGAGTTAGGTTAGGGTTTTTGATGTTTTGGACGGAATTTTTAGTCATTTTTTTGTACAGGAAGTCCATCCGCCTCATAAATAGATGAGAGATGACGGCCGATTGAACAACACACAATCGATCAATTCATTTACCACTTTTTACCTTTATTTTATCCCTCTCCCTTGTTCTTCTTCCTTCTCGTTCTTCGTTTGTACGGCGGCGAACCTCGAGGCCCTAGGGCGATCAAGTTGACCTAGGGCAGCCCATAGTCGTCGCGCGTCCTGACGGGGTCCCTCCCGGGCGTGTGGGGTTTCGGGTGCTTACAAGCGTCCGACGGAGCTCGCGTACCGCGCTTCCGGATGGGTCCCCTTTGACGTGAGTTACGATGCATCACCCTCGGCGTTGGAGGTACACGGTGACGTGTTCGTGTGCGAACACATGCACATACGTAGCCTAAATATACTGCCTAATAAGACAAAACCTATGAAAACTAACCAAGCAATTAGCCGCATGCACGGTCACGATCGCCTTTCAATTCTTCGCTTAGTCACTACTCGTAGATGCCTCCTTCTCCTGCCAATGGCAGCATCAATCACTATTTGCCACCTTCTCGGCAGCACGGATAGCTCAGCTGGGCCTTTGGCTCAGCCTTGATTAGCCGCCACACATGTGGCTCTTCCCAGACCAAGCATCAGGCGCGGCAAGGACCTTTTTTTTACTGTATCATCAGCCCCGACTAAAAGCAGGAAAAGAACGGAGTTTACGGCCACGCGGGCCCCTGAACGCACGAGCCTCAGAAAAGGAAGCCATTTATTTTCCTTTCTCACGTAGAGGGAGATGGAGAGAGGTGAAGGTGACTGATTGAGGTCGAGAGATCTCTGCCTCGGTATCTCAGACACCTGTTACAGAGACCGGATTGGTCCGTCGCTGAACGGCTGAGCGTCACAATGTGATTTGTGACAGAAGGCCAAAGCTTCAGTCAGTCCATGCCACGTCCAACGAAGGCAATCTTCCAGTTTCTGGGTGACTTTGTTGTTTCAGCACTTAAGCCTGAAATGTTTTCAGATGAAAGACGGTACCGCAACAAGTGCAGGGAACATGAGATGCGAGGTTGGTTCAGTCAGTTAGAGCGAGGCCTGCACCTGGCCTGCTGTTCGTTTCTAATAGTGCGGCTGGTATTAAAAACGGCGAGGTGCCAAGGACGTAACCATCAAGAAATCCCCCTCGTAGTACGTTTCTGAGAAAAGAGAGGTGATCAGTGCCGGAAGTCCCAGGTCGATCCGCGCCAAATGTTTCGGTTCTTCACGCAAGCAAAGGTGGTCAGCTCGATGGATGGGACCGGACTGGCGTTGTTGTTTACTTGTGACTGCGAGCTTGTTTAGTTTTGACGTGTGTGGACTCTGCAGTCGGATTGTCCGGAGTCAAAGATGAACAGCGCCACGTTTTGATGTGGTTGATTGCTACTAAGGCAATAGGGTAATTAATGACTTGGGGCTCGTGGTAACTGGTAAGGACCGTAGGACTGGATCGTGGAAGAAAAGATTAGGTGTTGCCGCGTAGTTGATCTCCCCCTGATTCAAGGTCTTCAGATGCACGTTTATATTATTTTTGTTGGTCTCTGTACGCAACGCTGTGCAAACGAGTCACTTTGCTTGCTGAATCCGTGTTCTGAAATTACTTTGCTACTAGGAGTACTACAGTAGTATATTTTGTGCTTACCTCTCAGTGGCAGCGATCCTCTAACAAGTATGCGTGACGTACTGACGTGAGAGTGGTATATTAAACGTGCAGTGACTGATTGAAGCCCAAGAGAAAATGACGTACGTGCGCGTGCAAACGGTGGATTGCTAGACAGCTTTGGCCAAGGCGGGAAGGAAAGAACAGGTCGACAGGATCTGCCATGACACTTGCATGACTCGACGGAGTAGTAACATGTTCCGCTACAGTGCCCACATCCACGACTCTGGAGCAAAAGTTAAGCGCAAGGGTCACCGTTCGTGTCCATGACCAGGGCTCGTCCTACACATAAGAAGGCACCTGCTGGTTCTCGCCATCCGGCATGGACCGCATTCTGCATTGGGATTAAGCAGCCAAGAAGCAACGGAGTTGCATGCCATATGCAGCCCATCATCTTACGTGCAAGTAAGTAGGGTAATTTGGCCTCTGCCAACTGCATGCCAAGGTTTTCCACGTTTGGAAGTGTTGACAGAGCTTTCGGTGAAGCTCAAACAGGCCGGCTACGTTGTCCACCGCATGGACGATACGGAACGCGGCCACGCGTTTCCTTTGCAGTCACGCATGTCAGTTCCAACCGCCTCGCCTCGTCTTCACACAAAACAGATGCGCACCTGCACACCTCTCTGCAGTAGATTCTTACCAAGCCGAGCGAGCTGTTTCGTGTAAAATCCTCGCGTCCGTCACCAGCCGTCTGTCTATTCTTCTCCGAATAAAGTCTCGGCGTGCCGGTAAACTCCACACCGAAGCGCAGCCGGCTCCGGATGTCAAACCAAATTCTACTGGTTGGCCGTCACCGTATCTGACAGTAACATCGCCCGGTCACCCTGCTCTGCTCCCCGGCCGGCCGCACGCAACGAAAAATATTTTTAACTCCTTTCATCCAAAATAAGTATTTTTTTTTTTGAATTTTCACCGGGGGCCACCACCTGAATTATATTCATTTGCCTATAAGGCTTTGCAGCCTTTTTGCATGATGGGTTCAAATGAACCAGAATTACAGGGGGACACGGAAAAAGAGATAAAGCAAAAACAGAATACTCCAAACATACAAACAAGGGAGAACAAAGAGGAAAGACACATCCCAGCACAACACAAAGCACCACCAATGTGATCGAACGGCATTGGCCAGCCGACCAAGCCAAGACACTGCACCATCGACGCAATCGAAAGGCTTCACGCATCCGAGAGTGCACAACGCCACAACATCACCTGTGCCGGGGGTGCATTCGAAAGGTCACGCGAGGCCGAGACGACGCCACGGCGCCTATGTGCCATAGGCGAAGTCAGCATCGCCAAGCAAACAAGACCATGACACTGCACCGTCGACGCAATCGAAAGGCTCCGCGCATCCGAGACTGCACAACGCCGCAACACCACCTGTGCCGTGGGGCACATTCGAAAGGTCACGCGAGGCCGAGACAACGCCACGGCACCTGTGCGCCACCGCCGCTGTCGCTTGGCATCACCTAGCAGAGAACACACTCAGGAGTGCAGGAGCAAGAACACGAGAAGAACACCCCCGAAGAAGAGCTTAAACCACCGTCGACCCCAACCCGGCCGCACCACCACCATCCAACCGCCAACACAAACACCTCAACGCGGCCAAAGGCATGGCCGAGCCAAGATTACGAAGACAGAGCACCACCTCTCCACTGCTAACGCCCACACGGACCGCCAACGGGACCACCTCGAGCCACTGGTCACCCTAGCCAAGGCAAGCTCAAAGACGAAGCCCCAAGTGGGAGTGTGACGTTGAGCGCCACCATCGTCCGATCCGGGAGACCCAAGATCCAAAGTTTCCTCCGGAGCAATTTAGGAGGGAAGACGAACACCAGCAGCACGACGCCTTCAGCAAGGATACAGCGCCCACAGGCACCGCCGTCGTTGGCTCCAACCGAAACCGGAGCCCGGCTTTACGCCGGCAGTGTCACGCCCCCCAACCTGCAGCCTGCTAGCCAAACCAACACACCAGCAAGAGCACTCGCAGCCTGACCACGGAACAGAGGCCGCCGCACCATGCGAAGCCTCCAGATCGGGAGAGCGAGCAGAGCTCGATCTAAGAGGCAGCGAGAGCTGCACCTGCATCACGCCGAGTCCGCCGCACACCTCGTGCGTAGAAGCCCAGCGCACTCACCCCACCCATCCCGAGGGCCAGCTCACCGGAGAGAGCAGGAATCGGCAGATCCGTCGCAGAAGACAGCAGACGCCCAGGCCCGCCGCGACCGTCCAAGCCGAGGCAGATGGCTCCGCCGCAGCCCCACGCCGCCCTCACGGCCGGGGAACGACCAGCCGCCACGAACGCCGTGAGGCACCGCAGGCAGCGGCCCAACCTGCCGGATTGGGAGGCGAAGCGCATCGCGCGGGCCAAAGATGGCCGGAGCACGGGACGCCCACCCCCCGCCGCAAGCACCGCCGCCCTCCCACCGCCACTGAGCACGAACGGCGCGCGCGGAGGAGCGCCGCGCCGCCGCTGCGGCACGAGTCCCCGCTCGCAGTCGGGCCGCTCCGGCGCGCCAGAGCCCCGCCGCCGCCGGATCCGCGCGGGGCTTTGCCCGGCGGAGGCTAACGGGCGGCGGCGAGGAGGGGGGAAGCAGGGGGGGCGGCCGCTGTGGTGGCGAGATGCGCCGCCGCCCGAGTCGCCCTGGGGAGGACGACGCGGGGGCCAGGTTGCTTGGTCCACGCATTCATCCAAAAATAAGTATCTTAATCTTAATACAACTTTGTACTGTACAACATTCGAACAGTTACCTGCTAGGGCGAAACAGCATGCGGAAGGTGAGTTGGAGACGACTCCGAAACGATAGCAAAATGGCAGCATCTATCACCAGGCTGCAAATCCCCGGAAGGAACACGAGGGGAAAAAAAATCCATACACAGACACGACCCCTATGTGGTCCTCTGATCAAGATTTTAGGTTCTGTCCAGGGGCAGCGCTAGGGGTATTCTTGGGTCTTCATGTGAATACTTATGAGTTTTACAATAGAGTGTCGATTTTGGCAGAACAGTGACAATTTTCAAAAAACAACAATGATTTTGGCAACACCACTGTTCTGTCTAGCTCGCGACGGTATCGAATAACTCGCCACGTAATAGCGTGATCTCGGAGGATTTGGTGTTGGTGGCAGCAGAACTTGGTTGGCATGCAAATGTTGTTCCAAAAAGGATGGCATGAGCTTTGCATGTATTCCCTGAAGAGGGATAAGGGTTAAGGTACATCATCAGCTCGCCGCTCCGTTGGTACAAGCCCTGAAGCTCGCCTTTCTTTCAAATCATATCCAAAATGAAAAATAAATATAGCTACTACTCTAGAAGCCAAAGCTGCCCAGGCTCAAGTTGCATGGAGCATTGGCACAGTAGCTTTGGGAATTTGTTAGGGAGTACCTAGAATTCATTTAGATGAGATATAATTTGGTCTCATTCACTTTTAAAACAAAAACAGATACAACCCACGTCAGCACACACGCATCTTATAACATCACATTCAATGGCTATAAAAGGTGAATGAGATCAAATTATATCTTATCTAGATGAGTTCTAGCAAAACTGAATTTGTTATGTCCCTTATCAAATCGACAAATAGATTTTAGCCGAGACGCAACTTCAGCAATCTGATAGCATTCAAAGGTATACAATGGCATGCTTTGGCTGGAAATGTATACTCGTACATAGAGAAATTCAGCGAAATCACTAATTAAGGAGTACTTCTTGCGGAGATCACTCCAACTCCCTCAGGTTGTGATAAGTGGCGCGTTGCATGTGCGCCACTTGTCGCAATCTGGGAGTTTTCCTTTTTTTGTAGATCCGTTTATTCAAAATGTTTATCTCTTAAACCGTGCATCCAAATCTCGAACCGCTTTCGCCGTTGGATTCCACGTGTCGAGATCTTCAAAACTAGATCCCATGTTGATAGGTTTTGACAAACTTTTTTTTCATGAAAAAAAAAATTGGACGAGAAAAATCGGATGAAAAAACCGAACCGGGAGCATGGGTTTTTTCCCTTTCCGAAAGAGGCACGGCCGTGCCTCTGACAAAATCACAACCGTGCCTCTCGCAGAAGAAAAAAAATAAAAAATGCGTTTTTTTTTCGTTTCCGAGGAGGCACGGCCGTGACTCTCGCGAAAGCACAACCATGCCTCTCGCAGAAGCAAAACCGTGCCTCTCGTGAAAAGAGAAAAATACAGAAAATCTTGTTTTTTTGTTTCCAAGAGGCACGGCCATGACTCTCGCGAAAGCACAACTGTGCCTCTCGCGGAATCAAAACCGTGCCTCTCGCGAAAGAAAAAAAAACAAAAAATGTGTTTTTTTCTGTTTCCAAGAGGCACGACCATGCCTCTCGCAAAAACAAAACCGTAACTCTCAGGAAAAAAATGTGTTTTTTTATGGAATTTTTTTTTGAATTTTTTTGTCAAAAAGCTAGGAAAGACCGGTGGGAAACCAAAACGTAAAAAAAAGCCGGAAAAAAACTGTTTAGAAAGCCAAAAACGCGTGCGAAAAAATAAAAAAATAAAATCTGAAGGGAGCGCCCAGAGCGCGATACGTGGCGAATGACTGAGAGCGCGACACGTGACGAATGGCTGAGAGCGCGACACGTGACGAATGGCGAGACTCCCGAAGGAGCGCTCGTTAATTAGTTGCTCCCGAAATTCAGAATATTAACCATGAAAAAGACTAGTCCACACTAGGGCCAAATTCTTATGCAATCATGGGCCAAGTTCTTTTCGAAAAAACAATTTCGGAAAAAGTCATGGGCCATATCTGAAGCCAAGGAAATTTCGGTGCTATTATCCAGGAGATCAAGGCTAGAGCATCTACCTTCATTTCATGTTCCTTTAGTCATGAGTATAGGACCACCAATACGGAGGCCCATAATCTCGCAAAGTATGATTTATCTTTAGTTTGGCCGTCACATCTGGCTCGGCCAGTCCGGTGATCTTGTATTTGTACCCATGCACATTATTGAGTAATAAAGCTTTGCGAGATTCTCAAAAAAAAAAATCTGAAGCCATCAAGGAAATGTCAAGCATCTACAAATATATATGAACTGAACTAGGTGGGCCACGATGGGCCTCAAACATTGGGAGATGAATAATCTGGCAGACCCTAATCTACGCCAAATCCTATTCGGCGCCATGGCGCCGAATACGGCCTTTTCTATTTGACGCATTTTGCGTCAAGTAGTCAATCCTTTGCACACACCAGATCAAAGTTAGCGACCGAACTGGGCCGGCCCATCGGAGACGCTAACGAGCACAGGCATCCGGTTTTGGGAACATTCTAGAAGGTTCCAAACTGGTTTTTCTTGTTTTGTGAAGATTCTAGAATGTTCCTGAACTATTTTTTGCTGGTGTTTTGTTTTCTTATGTTTTTTACTAATCTTTCTTTTTCGGTTTCTATTTATTTTTATTTCTTGTTCAATTTTCTTTTCTTTATGTTTCTGTTCAAAAAATTTAAAACGTCTTCAAAAAAATTTGGGGATTCCAATTAATAATATGTTCTTCGCTAATTTCAAAGAATATTCATGTTTCCAAATTTTGTTTGGAATATTAAAAAATGTTCTCATTTCAAAAAACTGTTCACAAATTACAAAAGAAATCATAAATTTCAAAAATTGTTCATGTCTTAAATTGTGTTCTGGAGTTTTAAAAAATGTTTCGTTTCAAAAATTATGTGCATTTTCCAAGAAATGTTCATGTTTTGAAATTTTGTTCTAAAGTTTAAAAAAAACTCCAGTTTTCGAAAAATGTTCTCTTTCCAAATTTAGTTTTGGAATTTCGAAAAAATGTTCTGTTTTTGAAAAAATGTTTGTGTTTTCAAATTTTGTTCCAGAGTTTCATAAAATGTTCATGTTTTCCCAAAAATTAAGAATTTTAAAAAATGTTCAGGTTTTATAAAAATGTTCACGTATTCTTTTTATCCCAGAGTTTCAAAAAATTGTTCAGTATTTTCAAAAAATGTTCCCATTTTTGAAAATGTTTGAGTTTTTTAAAATTTTGTTCACAGATTTAAAAAGTGTCCTCGTTTCATTAACATTTCCTTTTTAAAAAACGAAAATACTCGGATCTGCGATGGTTTTGGTTCTTGATTTATTCGCACAGCCCATTAATCAGATATGGTCGTCAGTTGAAGTGGTAATAGTATGTCTTGGCGAACTGGAGCTCTTGAGTTTGATACCTACAGAACACGACATGTGCTATTATTGTTCTTTTCTTTCTTTATAAAATGCGGAAAAGGCAACTGTTTTGCCTGTTCCCTTTTCTTTCCTTTTTTCTATCTTGTGTTTTTCTCTTTCTTAAAGTGCGTGAACTATTGCAAAGGCAACCAAATTTTCCCAAAATCGGTGAACTTTTTTTCAAATTTGATGAACTTTTTTTAAATCGATGAACATTTTTTCCAAACTTGTCGTACTTTTTTCAAACTTGATGAACTTTTTGTACAATTCGATGAACTTTTTTCATTTTTGTGATTTTTCATCAAAATTGATATACTTTTTTTTAGGGATTTCGCAAAAATAACTTTTTTGAGAGGAGTTCGATCAAGAGAACGTACCTGTGCTGCGAATCGAGGGAGCGATGCTGTCCTTTTTTAATGGGTCGGCCCAATCGCTCATGCGTGTAGGCGCCAGCAACGAAATCGGGCGCCGAGAGCGCTGATGAGGGGGTCTCCTAATCTAGTCCCTACAGTGTTTCATGGGCTTTATGCATATTTTCTGCCGAGGTGAAATGATTACCTTGCAGTAGTACAAGGCACACCTGATCAGTTGCAGCCTTCAAGATTTGAATGTTGGAGATAGTATCTGAACTAGATTTTCCATTCCATAGCCGTCAAAACTTCAAGTAAGAAATGGAAATATTACCTTGGGTGTCTGGCTCAACGAACTAAGGAGCTGAGATAGTACCTTAGTGCTTGTTTATCAACCTGTGAAGAGTAAGAAGTTTCATGTGAAACTTACCATGCCCCTGTCGAAGTCCAGAAGATACACAAATTGTAAACTTGCTTAAAAAAGTTGTTAACATAACTAAGATGGCAAAAAGGGTATTTTTATTGGCAAAATTACTCTTCAACATCATATACATTAATACATGTTTGTTGATATGGCATTTGTTTCTTATACTGTGTAAGTGTGATCTTTTCGGTTATTTCCGACTCTATGAGCATGATGTTGTCGATTTTATGGTTGCAAAAATGCACGGTACCGTAATAATATTATTGCTATGACCCCATCAGACACTATTCCTTTTTTTCTTTCAAAAAGATCATACACTCTTCAGAATTAGGATGATATATGCCTCTCAATCTTAATGGTGTAGCAAAATGATCTTTTTGGTTTGTCCTCTAGATGTGTACTGCAGGTCTACAGCCAACTTTAAATCCAGCTCATAATGCTCACCAACCATATATGTCTTCTTTATAAATATACTTTCCAGTTCTCATATTGCTTCTACCTGGTTCAAGAAAACCCTTTTACCAAGGAGAGCCTCAATAGCCTGCAATACATGCCCCATAAGCATAAATGTGGAAATAATAGTGTATAGTCATGCGAATTTCACAACTTTTAATCGTCAAATTGAAAATAAATTACATACTAAAACTGGTGATAATAATGTCAGTCTAAATATGAACAGACTTGAGTGAGCCATAATTCAGAATAAAAAGCACCAAATGGAAACGGACCACCCCTCCCCGCCCTTTTTTTGGACAAAGCACTACACACGTAAAATATCAATTGGAGTAAACTAACATACTGAACTTCCTGAATAATGACAGCCTAATGACCGATTAACTAGTGAATATATAAGACAAGGTATACCACAATCAGCGACTATTGAATTGATCAACAGTTTGTAAAGAAAGGAGAGCTTATGTCAAAACAAGAGAGTGGTGGGCTACTAGCAGAGGGTTTTGGGGACCATCCTTGGCCACCGCTCAGTTTTCCATACTAAAACCTAGATTTTTGAGCTTTTGGCCCCATTAAAATTAGTAAATGTTGTCCCAAGGTAGACAAGTTCCTTTTTCGGCCTATGCTAGCACTTTGCTTTGAGCAATCGGCCCCTCCTAGCTTTGTTGTCATGCTCTGCCACCAGGTTTGGGAGGGAGGGGGGCGCTAACTACCAATTTACCTCTATTTAATTTTCAATTCAACTTGTTTGGATGGTCAAATAAGTGAGAGCAATGTTAACTGTATTTAATGATGTTCACTAAAATAGATGGAAGGTCCTGGTTCATGTAGGAGCTTGTATGGAAGAGGAGGGACTGAAAGAGTTCACCACATAACAACCAAACAGAGAGACTTGATTGGGAAGCAAAGAAGGATCTGGAACCAAGGCACATACGATCACAACTCCTATGCATCTGAACATTAGAAACACGCATGAACAAGTAGATAAACCAAGTTAAGAAATTGTTTTTCACACTACTGCAATACAATATAAACACCTGGGATAGACTATACGAACAAGCAGTAAAAAGAAATTTCCGCACATGCGGATATGAAAATTCCTCATGAGTTGCATTAGGAAATGCCTTTCGCTTCCGTTTCCCTTTTCCCCCGATGGAAAGTTTTCGTTGTATATACCTAATTGCACAAAAAGTGATGATAGAAGGGTATAACCAGGCAAGAAACTTTTATACTAAAATTCTAAAAGAATCGACTTAATCAGACATCTTCACACAGGCATCCAAAAGCATTTCAGAACACAAGTTAATAATATTGAACTGTCAATAGTTTTTGCTAGCAAAAGAGCCCGCGCGTTGCAACTGGTATAAAGGAATGCATTTCACTACGAAGGAAACATCACAGAGCTAATTGTAACGTTTTTTGGCAATATTGAATAATCTCATAATACCTATGCATATGCATCAATAACAACAACTCGAGCGGTGAAAGGTGGCATTTGTTTTAGTCATGGAACTCCATTTCATTTATGTTTCCATCATCAACGAAAATAAATATGGACAATCTCAAGATACTGTTTCCCAACCTGAAGACATCAGGATCCTGAGTTGGAGTTATCTGTATACAGGGCGAGATAATGATTCACAAACTGAAATGAGCCCCCCTAACAGAGTTCACACGTACTTCCATACAAAAGTGTTTTATGCTATATCATCAAAAACATGAGCATCACTACTCAGCGTGTTAAACAGTTGGATAGCATGATTGCTGTTCCTAATCTTATATGGTTAAGTATCGCATATGTCACATGATTGGGAAGAATACCAACTTTACCCATCAATTGCAAGAGACTGTAAGCATCGTCCATCTTGCTTGCTCTACAAAGGCCATTGAGCATCCAATTATAGATGTGCAAATCCGGCATCATCCCATTTTCTGCAAAATCCTGTACTATACTTAGAGCAAACTCAATTGTTTTCTTCTGTAGACATGTGCTTGCTCCTCTCTTTCCCCTTGTGCTAAAAGTTATTTGGAGCAGCAGTCTAAACAACATATACCTTGCTCCCTACAGTTGTGTAGCCAAAAATGGCCTAATGTCTCGATGATTTATAGTTCATCGAATGCCATTAACTAGTGCCCCATAGTAATCATGTCCGGTTCAACGTGGTTTTCCATCATCATTTCAACAAGATCTAAACCTAACCTTAGCTCTCCTTTCCTAAAGAACTGACTTATAAGCATTGTATAAATAACAGTTTGGGTTGCAAAACCTTCCTCCAGTATTCTTTCCAGATAATAGAGAGCCTTGCTTTTTTTTTGTGTTATTTAATCAACCCATTTATTAGGGCACCATAAGCATGGGAACCAGGTTGCAAACCTCGCTCTAGCATTTCAGCAAAGACACCGCAGGCGTCCTTTGTTTGCCCCATAACAAAATGTCCATAAGTGATGTGTTAACCTCATCAGGTATCAGTCCAGCCTTAATAATTTGGCGTAGAGTAAATTCTGCTTCTTTAAGGCGCCTCACTCTACAAAGGCATGTTATGATGGAAACATAACTGCCATAGAATGATCTAGCCTGTCATTGCCATACCGTCAATTAGACCACGCACACTGTCATCACCAATCTTACAGTATGTGGTTACCACAATTGAATTCATGGACATACCAGATCTGACACCTCTGCTATGCATAAAACTAATTAGTGTCCTAGCATCATCCTCGCGCTTTTGTCTACACAGACATTTCATCACAATGTTATATGTTAAGACTGCAGGTTTACAGTCATAAGCCACCAACTTGTCCAATAGATAGTACGACACATCCAGTCCACCCTCTGAGCACATGTCAATTATCATCATATTGGAAACATCATCAATAGGGAGAAGATTACTTCTCACCATCTCATTGAGAAGGCCCTTGGCCTCCTACTGCAAACTCATGTTTGAGCAACCACTGGCCTGGGAAGAAATTTCCAGTAGCCAGCCGCTACAATCCAACTTGGCAACATCTTTCAATGCTTTCCACACATAGAACCTTCAAGCCCTTGGGTAAGAACTTTGCTACTGAAATGAACATCACATGATAAGGGAAAACACCTCTCTCCAGTATCTTATCGAACATCTGCTCATCTTCTACAAAGTTTCTTTCCTTGCAAAGCGATGCTATCAGAATAGTGTAAGACCTCAAGTACAACGGCTAACCATTGCATAGAGTGCCATTGCAGCACCAACCCACTTGCTCTTGCAATACCACTGCATCATCACGCTGTACATCACCGGGCTTGGCTCATGCCCATGGGCCATGTTCTTCATCTGCTCATACAGCTCCCAACCATGGTCTGCATACCCATGCTCAGATAAACCACCGTTCAGTGTTGTATAAGCATATCCATCCAACCCGACAACTTCATCCACCCGCATCCTATGAAACACACCCAATGCCAGTTCCAGCCGCCCCTCGCGGCAGAAGGCCCTGACAAGCGCGGTGCCCGGCACGTCTCGTCTGTCTGAGGCGAGCGCCTTGCCTTGCAGTGCGCGAACCCAAGTGACTTAGAGCATAATTGGTTTGCTACCAATATTTGGCTTGCCAAATGTTGGCACTGCCAACTATTGGCAATACCGAGAATTGCCAACTATTGGCAACTTTATGTGAGAGAGGCAAAACAACTCGTAGCCAACCAAGTAGTTGCCAATATTTGGCACAATGCCAAACATTGGCATGCCAATTTTTGGCAGCAAACCAATTATGCTCTTAGACGCGAACCGGCGGTGTCAACCCCGAACCCTGCATTGCATCGAACAGGAAGCGGGCCTTGTCGATTGCGACATTTGAACAAAGCCCCGAAACGAAACTACTGGGCGGACGACGAGCACCAGCCGAACTATCACGATGCATGATTGAACGACCCTACCTGATGCATGGACGGCTTGATGTGTACGGTCGTCTGAAAATCATCCAACATATATCGTGTGTGTAGTAGCACTCGCCCCGGAACGAGGACGTGGAACTTTGGCACTGGCAGCGGCGCGGGAGCGCCCCTCCAGAGCACAAATAGGTCCGCCGCTTCGGAGTACATGGAAGCGGCGCTCATTGCACGGAGGAGGGCCGCACTGGAGGTGACCGAGGCGATGGAAGTAAGAGAGGAAACGAACTTGTGGCAGCTGGCGAAGAGGCGGAGCGACGAGTGTAGCATGCGGCGGGCATGGCCGAGAGGAAGCAAATTTGTGCGGAGTGCGGACTCCAGCAGCGGCGAGCACACGAGACGAGACCACCGGTGGAGGGAGAGGCAACCGACAGGGTCGTCCGCCCCACGAGTGTGGGTCCCACAGGTCAGGGTTGGGAAGCAGAAGCTGACATGTAGGCCGCTCACGACTACGGGTCCATCGAATCAGTGACGGAGCCGGCCCACGCCCACAGGCTCCGTTAAAAACTGACCAAACCCTCTCCCCACAATCCCTCGAACAATCTCCTCCGAGCTCGCGAATCAGCCGCCGCCGCCGCCGCCGCCATGGGCGACTACGGGAACGCGATGATGCGGAACCAGGATGCGGGCGTGCAGTCCCGCGTGAAGGCGCAGAGCCGCGCCAACCTCCTCCAGCTCAAGCTGGTAAGCCTTCGCCCCGCCCCCTCTAGACCTAACCCTAGCCTCTCGCCTTCTCCGTTCGATCCGTCTTTCTATCTGAGATTTGATTCTGTGTTGCGGTTTGGTGGCAGATCGGGCAGAGCCATCCGACGGGGCTGACGACGAACCTGCTGAAGCTGTTCGAGCCACGGCCCCCGCTCGAGCACAAGCCGCCGCTCGAGAAGCGCAAGTTGCCGGCTTACTCAGGTAATTCCCATCGGGCATCTTATCAATTTCAGTACTCCGTAATGAAATTGGGGGCCAACCCCTTAATTCAAAAAATCCCCATCGTGCAACTCTATTTGTGCTTGATGCCAGCGGCCCTGCTGATGGACTGTTTTTGATCGGTTTGCAGGGATGTCGCAATTTGTATCGCGGTTCGCAGAGCCTGGTGACCCGGAGTATGCTCCGCCTGTCCCCACGTGCGAGACTAGGGTATGTTTTTGGCCTTGTTGCTGCAGTTTGCGCTGAATCAGCGGGCATGGACATTCTGCGGCGGTATCGTTGTCCCAAGTTGTGTAGTCAGTAATCATATAGATATAGTACCTCTTGTGTGCAGGCATTCTGTAGTGGCACTGGTATCCTTCCCCCCAAGTTGTGTGCTCATGATCATATAGTACCTCGTGATGTGCAATTATGCCAGTAGGAGTTTGCAGGGTGGAGGGGGGGGGGGGTGGGTGGTACTTGGGCTTTTTAGTGCACCTGAAATAATCAAATAAAAAATAAATTACAGTGGTGAGCTCCCAGTAATTAAGTTGTCAATGCTGTCATGTGAATTTTGATAATAAGGCTTTCTAAACAGCATGGACTTTGTGATTGATCCAATGAAATAATGCGAAGTTAATTTCTTGCATGACTACATATAAATTAGCGAGCTATAGATTCAAATATTACTCAAGTTTTATACTTATTTATTGCTAGTCTATGTATATTTTAGTATTAAATTTTATGTAAATAGGCTGAAAAGAAGGATAGAATCCATCAACTTAAGCTTGAGGAAGGTGCAGCTAAGGTTGCTGAAGAGCTCCAGAAGTGTAAGTTGTTTCTGAAGCCACACTGCCCTTTTCGTGTTATATATATATGTACTACTAACATTGTTATTTTTAAACTATTTTATGTAGATGACCCACAAAATGACCCCAATGTCACTGGAGATCCATACAAAACACTCTTTATTGCACGACTTGTGAGTATTTTTACCCCATCATTCAAATTTTCTTAATTCCTGTGAAAACAGTGCAATCAATAAGTTTTGTTTTGTAACTTAATTGTCACTGAATTTGTGAAACTGTTGCAGGGCTATGAGACATCCGAGCAGAAGGTTAAAAGGGACTTTGAAGCTTATGGGCCTATTAAAAGGGTAAGTGTACATGGTAAATCCCAGTACAGGTGATGTTATTCCTCATTGGTAAGGTTTTCAGTTATTCTGGTTGCTAAACTATCGTCGGTGAAATCTGGGGAAAATTTGCTTTTGCTGCCTTATATAGCTTCTTGGCAGTTGCTGTCACAAAGTGCTACTTGGAAATGAGGTCATTCTGCATGTTCTCTTGTTGCTTTCCACCAAGTTGGGAACCTTTCATACCAAGATAGAAAGAACCTTCGAAACACAAAACATAATATAAAGCTGTTAGTTAGCTTTGTTCTGTTTAGTGTTTTTTCGGAAGTATAGCATGTGTTCTTTGGAACTTTTTCCAAAGAACGTTGAAAAACTATCTTTCCATGTTTTATTTCCTTCCTCTTTCTTGTTCTTAGCAAATTTAGTAATGCGAGCCGACATTATATTTTCTCTTTGCTGCGTATTGGTGTACGTTTTTTTGGGTAATATATCGAATAGGCATCTTTTAATTTTGGGGGTCATGATACCATTTCTCCCTGTGAGCCATAGATGTCCATATGGAAATCGATGCATTCCTTGGTAGATAATTAAACAGAGTTCAGACGAGGCAGCAATCAGTTTGGTATACTGTATGAATCCTTGGCAAGCCATTTAATCTGTGCACTGTTAGTAGAACATTTGAAGACTGTAAATTTCTCTGGTAAAAGAAATGTGCACGCAAAGGTAATTTTGATGCTTGATTTCTTGAGAAAAATCGTGAGGAACAGAGCAAACAATTTGCTTTTGCCATGGCACCACAAGGTAGTGTTGCTTTCATGATTGGTTCTTTCCTGCCCCACAAAATCTCCCATATTGATTAACTGGAGCTGACAAAGCATGAAGATTCTTACAATGGCAGAAGTGTAGATCACTTTTGTCTTAAAGAGCAGCTTATCTGCAGGCGATTTCTATGCCCTGAGACCTAATTGGCTAGGTCCACTGGTGAGTAGTATTTGTAGTTACTTTCCATGAGCTGTTATGGTACTAGCGCTGCTGCCAAGTTCTGCTTCTCATGGAGGAAACAACACAAAAGTATAATGCATATGGCATCTCTCAACTCCTAGAGTTGAAGAGTATTCCATTTCCATATGTGTAAGGAATACTTACCTACCCTGCACTATTATCACCTTGATTCATGTAATTGCTTTGGCTATTTTGTTTTCTTCGCCACAAAGGTTGAACAAATTATAAGCAACAACGGTGAGGGCAACTTGGTATAGTATTTAGTCTCTGCAGTACATTTTTTCCCTTTGTTAAGCAAGTTCCCTGGTAAGGGGGTGTGGGATGTATTTTCCAACGTGCGCGAATCGGCGAGACTTCATGTTCATGTGTGCTGGATTTCAATCCTTATGCGGAAGCTCTACATATGCAAGGTTAGCACGGCTAGTTAGGCTAGTGCCTTCCTGTCGTGCAACAATGAAATATGTTTTTAGCAACAAACTAGTGTATGTATTGATAGCCAGTAGTATTTCTTAATTTGAATGCAGGTTCATTTCTAAAAAATCTTTAATTACTGTTTTTGAGCTTTGCAGGTACGGCTCATTACTGACAAGGTAACAAATAAACCTAGAGGATATGCATTTGTAGAGTATGCGCACACTCGGGACATGAAAAGTAAGTTCATTGGTCATTCAAACTCAATGTAGGCTTGCATGGCTTGTTGATGCCTGACCCATTTCATGCTTTGTTGTCACCAGGTGCTTATAAGCAAGCTGATGGGAGAAAAGTGGATAACAAAAGGGTGCTTGTTGACGTAGAGCGTGGTAGAACTGTTCCAAATTGGCGTCCTAGGAGATTGGGTGGTGGACTTGGATCAAGCAGGATTGGTGGTGAAGATGCTGCCCAGAAGCATTCTGCTAGGTAAGAATACTTAATTTTCTTGTTACTGCATTTCTCTACTGTCTGATATACCTTTATATGTATTAATGGTCTGTAATGAGTTTGACATTGTTCATCCACACTGATGTTTGATACTGCATTATTGTTGATATATCAGGGTATAACACGGTATTAACATGCGTATGATAATAACCTTGGTTCTGTTTCTGTGTATAGCTGGTGGTGCAGAACGTTTTGGGGGGCTTTAGGGTATTATGGATGTTGTCCGTATGTTACATGATGTAATTAGTATCTTGTGCTAATATGTTTTGGTTACCACTTATCAGAGAGCAACAGAACGCTGCTGGGCGACCCAGATCAGAAGAGCCTAGGAGGGATGATCGTCCTGCAGATCGGTAAGCATTTTATATCCTTATATATTGCTCACTGTTACCTTGATGATTATATTATTTGCTTCAGTGACATAATACTTTTGCTGCAGGGATCGTGAGAAATCTCGTGATAGGGTACGGGAAAGAGATCGTGACGAGAAAACTCGTGAACGCTCGCATGACAGGACCCGTGATCGTGATCCAAGGGAAGATAGACACCACCATAGAGATCGTGAGAGAACTCGTGATAGGGACCGAGAACGGGACCAGGAGAGAGACCGTGGGCGTGACCGGCGGGATAGGGATAGGCACAAGGATCATGGCCGGGATAGAGACCAGGATAGAGACAGGAAACGTGAGCGCTCTCATGGCAGGGGTAGAGACCGTGACAGAGATTACGAGCGTGCAAGTCACGAACAGGACCCTGGCAGGGACCGAGATTACAAGCGTGCGCGCCATGAACATGATCGTGGTCATTTGCAGGAGAGTGAGGCTGATTATGGTAATGGTGAGCTTGGCTATAACCAGCATGAGCACCACAGAAGTCATGAACAGTATGGTTATGGCCTAGATGGACATGAGCGCTCAAAGCGACATGAGCATTACCGGGATGATCCACACAGTAAAATGGCAACCAACCATCAGGGGCAACCTGAAAATGCAGAACCTGCAGTCCCTGAGGAAGGGGAGGCATATGAAGAAGGGGACTACCAGCATATCCAAGTGGGTGAATACAGGAACTAAAACTTGATAGTTGTGGTAAGGCTTTGTTAACGCAGTAATATTCGTATCATTTCAGCTGTTCCCAGTGGTTCTCTCGCCTTTTTCTTGTTGGCACTTCCAGTCTTATCCTACTTATTTTTGGTGTGTTTGTTTGTTGTATGCTATTTGTAATAATTTGCTGGATAATGCTTGTGGTTTGCGTTCACTTGTTAGTGATGTTCTATGTAATTTTGAAGCCAATGGCCAATCAATGTGAACTTGTTACTTGCCTAATGTGGATTAAGTTTATGCATTTTTGTGGGTTTCGACAGTTCCTGTAGATGCAAGCGTAACATGGGCGTGGTTGCTGGTTATAAAGTGGACTGTGGATCAAGTTAATCATTTCTTTTACTTTGTTTCTCATTTCCTTGTAAATGATTTTGTTGATCATCTGAGGAATGAAGTTTTTGCTGTTGAAAAAAAGGCTATGGACTTTTACTATACTAAATGTTCTTTTTTTTTGCTGTTGCGTTTTTGCAGTTTGCTCCTGTAAACATTGTAAATAATTACAGGCCTCTGAGAAGTCAGAGGCCTTGAAATGGCAAACGGAGCTTAGAGCATCTGCAACTCCTTTTGAATCCTATAATAGGCTAAGCAGTGTAGCCTGATTTCTCTACTGTTTTGCTGAACTTGCCTTTTGGGGCCTTTAGGGGGAACTTGTCAAGCCTTTGGGCCTTCGCTGTTTTTTTTTTGAAGAAAATGGTAGTAGTTGTAGCCCGATTTCTATGGTTTTGCTGAACTTCAAGCCTTTGGGGCCATTTAGGGAATTTTGATGGATGGTGGCACTAAGAGCACAAAATTGTGGTTGGAGTAAATTTTGGGGCACAAAAATGTGGTTTTTAAGGTACTCCCTCCGTCATAATTTAGAAGGCACAGTTAAATTTACGTGCGTTTCCACAATAGACAAGGTTTAGGGCGCATTGCATTTATTTCTAGTAGCTAAGCAATATTCCGATATACTATTCTTATATGTATGTGTAGTGCGAATGCTATTTTTTAATCCATCTCACAACTAATAGATAACCACTAGGTCCCAGAGAATTTCCAAGTGCGTCTTCTAAACCGTGACGGAGGGAGTATAGGAAAATGTACATCTCCAACACAGCCCGAAAATTGGTGCCCCAAAATGCGCTGTTAGAGCAATGTAAACACAAATAACCGTTTTCTCGTGGTCCTACGTGATCCTCCGCAACAAGCAAAGTTTTTATATTTGTAGCATTAATTGTTGCATTTCAGGGCTGTTTCACAAATAGAACAACATTTGGATCTCCTTTTTGGCTCGAAAAGTGGGAAACCATGACTACTGGGTACTTTGGGCCCTTCGAACTAAGTTATTTATAATGAGGGATTTATGGGTTTCTCCTGCTAATTACTTCAAATCATGAACAGAGGAAAACAAGTGCCTGCGATCCGTTATCTGTGGTCTCTGAGCTTGATTGCACATCTTTTCGCTTGAGACCTTCTCTTGTGCTTGGCCATCCGAGGAAAGATGTCTTACGAGGTGGTTAGACAACATACGTAATTTTCAGGATTGTGTGTGTGTGTGTGCGCTCTTGTTCTTAAGGAAATGTGCAAATCACCCAATCATATTAGGATGGATCCAATGGGTGTGATTTGGCTGTATTGATCTCTTTTACCCATGCTATAAGAAGGGCGCCATGGAAGAGTTTGGGGGGTCCAAAGCCACACCTACTTTCTCCCATAGGAATATAGGTCAGGAGCTGCCGGCAGGGTGCTACATTCAATCTGACTGATGGCTCAAGATAAGTGAAAGTGCAACTAATCCGCTAAAGATAAGTGAAAGTGCAACTAATCCATGAGTGTTTTTAGTAATTCATAATAACATATATGTCAGTGAACTAATGCTTATTCAAGATAGATTTCAGAAAAGTTTAATGATTGACATGGCAAGGACATGTGGACCCCTCAAAATACTAAGCACATGGATTGGCAAAGCTTCCACACTTTATATTTTTGGTTAAGTTATCCAAGATCACATTGAGTTTATAGGAAAGTCAATACTATTAAAAGGGGATGCGGTTTTGATCATGACTCAAACTCAATTGCTAAGTACTTGATGATGTTGCTTCAAAAAACCCTCTACCACTTTCTCCAAATCATATATGTCCAAAACCCTAAATAGCCAACTCGGTGCCATCAAAAACATCTACTCCGGACCCACCAAGTTGATCCTATACACTGCCAGAGCCAAACCCTAGAATTTTGGTCTCACCAAGATTGCGATCGGTCTCACCAAGTTGCAGTGACCAAGTTTCTGTAAGCCAGTTCGTTCACTTCGCAATCATCGAGTTGAACTGACAGGAACTACCGAAACCAAGTCTTGCCTAGGTCATCGCATTTCGGTCTATCCGAGATTTCCACTTCGGTGCCACCAAAAATCCCAACATTCATATCTTTTACACAGGTTGGTCTCACCGAGTTTTTGGATCGGTGTCACCGAGTTTAGTCAAAAGTGTGTAACGGTTGAATTTTCGGTGAAGGCTATAAATACCCCTGCACCGCCTCCTACTCTCTAAGAGAGCCATCCGAACGTATCTACACTTTCACCATTGATTTTTCGAGAGAGAACGCCCTACTCACGTGTTGAGATCAAGAGATTCCAATCCAATCATTTGAACCTTGATTTCTAGCCTCCTCAAGTTGCTTTCCACTCCAATCCTTCTCCTACCCAAGCCAAATCTATGAGAGAGTGATTAAGTGTTGTGGAGACTATCATTTGAAGTACAAGAGCAAGGCGTTCATTGTCAACACCACCATCTATTACCTTTTGGAGAGTGATGTCTCATAGGTTGGTTAGGTGTCACTTGGGAGCCTCCAAGATCTTGTGGAGTTAAACCAAGGAGTTTGTAAGGGCAAGGAGATCGCCTTCTTCATGAAAATCTACCCCGAGTGAGGTGTAAGTGCATCAAGTGCCCCCTTAGTGGTTTTGGAGTACTGAAGACAAATAGGTTGAGGGACTAACGTGTTTGTGAGTGTACACAGGAGATGTAGTCCCTGAAGATTTGGTTTGACCCATGGAAGACGACCCCTAAAAATGGATTTCTTCAAGTGAAGAATTTGGTGATGAAATTGGTACGACCTTTGAGGAAATTGATGTGAAGACTTGAAGCTTGGAGACTTTTGTTTTTGTAGTTTCTTTCTTCTTATTTTGAGTCATAGGAAAAACCGTACTGTTAAAGGGGGTCTAGGTGAATCATAGTTCACATTTTGAAAGTGATGCTCAAACCTATACATACACAAGCCGTTTCAAGTGAAGCCTTTGGAAATCTCTGGAACAGCTGATGCATTTTCTAGCAACAGTGACAAAGTTCATCTGGTCGTTGATGAATTTGGCCAGGCTGAGGAGTTAGGATTTCGCCAGTGTGGTCTGCCTAAAAGTGAGGAAATTGAGTGCCCCGATAAATTTTAGAGTTCAAATTTTGACCGTTGCTACGTCACGGGCCATCTGTCGAGTGGATTCTTATCCTGATAACGGTCATATCAGAGAAGGGCATTTATGAAAATTCATGTTGAGTTGCCCCTGGCTATAAATAGCCGCCCCCACAACCACTTGTTGGTTGGCTGCTCAAAGAGAACTTGACACTTGTCATTTGAGAGGAACCCATCCTCTGACGACTTTGAGAGAATCCTAAGTGAGGAAAAACCCAGACCCAAAGTGATTGAGCATCACTTAAGAGATTGATCGGTGTGATCCGACGCCTTTTACCTTTGAAGACTGTCATTCTTCCAGATGGTTAGGAGTCATGTTCTGAGCACCCATGAGTCATTCTGTTGTGCCAGTGAACAAGTTTGTGATGGTTTTGGAAGTCTACCTTGAAGACTTACCACGAGTGATTGGGCGAGGTCTAAGTGACCTTAGCTCAAGAGGAATACAGTGACGACTGTGTGTCCTCTGAGTTCGTCTCAACCGCCTCAACCAGACGTACAGTTGATACAACAACTAGAACTGGTCTACCGAATCATCGTGTCTTCATCGAGCCAACTTGGTTTCAAATTCCTCACCCTTCCTTTATATTATTCCACCGATGAAGAATTTGTGATCTACTTTCTGAAGAACTTGAACTGAAGACTTTCATCATGTTGTATTTTATTTCTTCATTTCATCTTCCTCATGCTTGTATGCCTATATGATTGCATGTTCTTCATCTGTATGTATCTTGTATGCATGATTTTCATTTCTGTGATGATTTAGTTCCCTCGTGTTTCTGTTTCTTCACTTTAATCTTCGTCAAATTCTTCAGAGTTTGACGAATTTCTAAAAATCTCCCATTCACCCCCTCTGGGAGTAAACCCGCGCTTTCAATTGCTATCAAAGCAAGGTACTCTCTTATTCTGTGTGATTTTGGTTTAACCACCTGGAGTTTTAGTTATGTCGACCGCATGTATGATCAAGGTCTCCGCTACGTGCCCCATCTTCGATGGCACAAACTATTCTTACTGGAAGAACAAGATGCGCATGCATCTTGAGGCAATTGACAACAATCTCTAGTTCGTTGTTGAGAATGGCGTCCCACCTGTTGGCCCTAGCATCAGCGCTGCAGATGTGAAGAGATTCAAGCAACTCAATTGTTTAGCGAAGCACATCATATGTGGACATCTCAACAAAGGACAGTATGGTAGAGTGAGTGCACTGGAAACATCAAAGTTTATCTGGGATAGGCTCTCCAAAGTCAATGAGGGAATTTCCACTCAATGTGACTCTCAAGTTGATGTGCTTCACAATCTCTTCAACCCCTTCAAGAGGCTCGACAATGAAAATTTTCAGCAAACCTTCGATCGCCTCACTAATATTTCCAATGAGCTACATGCTCTCGGTGCTACTGACATTACTGACCACGAGGTGGTGAAGAAATTGATGAGGTCTCTTGACAACTCCTTTGACATCTCGGCCCGGATGATTCAAGAGCGTCTTGATTACAAGTCACTTGATCTCGCTATTATTATTGAGAGGCTCAGCACTCATGAATTTCAGCAAGCTGAGAAGAGAGATATGTATGGTCCCAGCTATGGACGACCCCGTACTCTAAAGGCAAAAGCTAAAGCTAAGGTAATTTCTTCATCTGAAGAAGAAGAGTCGGAATGCAATACTGATAGCGCCGAGGAAACTGGCAAATAACTGGCCATGCTTGTGAGGAAGTTCCAGAAGTTTACCAAGAGGAATCTCTTTGGAATGTCTTCAAAGTATTGACATACAATTCTTTGATGCTTTGCAACCCAAGAATTTCTGTATCAAGTTGTGAGAGTAAAATATGGTGTCTAGACAAAGCATCGGGAACAACATTATCTTTTCCTTTCTTGTACTTGGCAATATAGGGAAAAGATTCTATGAATTCACTCCATTTTGCATGTCTACAGTTCAATTTTTGTTGACCCCTAAGGTGCTTTAATGATTCATGGTTGGAATGTGCAAATTCTTTAGGCCACAAATAATGTTGCCATGTTTCCAAATATCTCACAAGTGCATATAATTCTTTGTCATAAACTGAGTAATTTAGAGTTGGACCACTTAGCTTCTCATTAAACTATGCAATAGGCCTACTTTCTTGCATTAGTACGCCTCCAATACCAACACCACTTGCATCACATTCAATTTCAAAAGTCTTACCAAAGTTGGGTAGTGCAAGCAATGGTGCAGATGTCAATTTTTCATTCAACTCTGGGAAGGCCTTCTCTTGTGCGTTTCCCCACTTGAAGGGAACATCTTTCTTGGTTAGCTCATTCATTGGGGCACCAATGGTGCTGGAGTCCTTCACAAACCGACGGTAGAAACCAGCAAGGCCAAGAAAGCTTCATACTTGGCTTACATTTTATGGAGGCATCCACTCATGGATGACTTTGACCTTCTCTTCATCTACCTCCACACCTTTACCTGAAACAACAAAGCCAAGAAACACAATTTTGTCTATGCAAAATGTGCACTTTTCCTTGTTAGCATATAATCTCTCCTCTCTTAGGACAACAAGCACACACCGGATGTGTTCAACATGTTCATTCAAAGTTTTGCTATAAATCAGGATGTCATCAAAGTAAACAACCACAAACTTGCCAATGAACATTATAAGCAGATGATTCATTAATCTCATGAAGCTACTAGGTGCATTTGTCAATCGAAATGGCATAATAACCACTCATAAAAACCAGACTTTGTTTCGAAACAATTCCATTCATCACCCTCTCTCATTCTAATTTGGTGGTAGCCACTTCACAAGTCAATTTTAGAAAAGATGGTGGCACCACTAAGTTCATCAAGCATATTATCAAGCCTAGGTATGGGGTGCTTATACCTCACGATGATGTTGTTAATAGGCCTACAATCACAACACATTCGGGAAGATTCATCTCTTTTTGGTACTAAAAGAATGGGTACAACACAAGGAGAGAGACTTTCCCTTACATAACCTTTGTTTAGTAGGCCTTCAACTTGTCGCTGAATCTCCTTGGTTTCCTCCGGGTTCGTGAAGTATGGTGGTCGGTTCGGCAATGGAGCTCATGGAACCAAATCAATTTGGTGTTCAATACCTCTTTGTGGTGGCAGCCCTCGTGGTATTTCCTCAGGGAACACATCTTCATACCCCTGCAAAATTTCAAGAACAACACTAGGAGTGGTAGAGGATGATTCGTTAGTAGAAAGAAAGTTGTCCTTGTACAAAAGTACAAAGAACACGTAATTGGGTTCTCTCAACTCTCTCATGTCCCTTTTCCTAGCCATCATAACTAATCCCTGTTTTCCCATGTCTTGGTCAATTTAAGCTGTGGGGTTTTATTTGGCTTTGGATTCTCTCACTCACTATGCTGGTGGATGTCACTCAAGTGTTTCTAGCTCACTCTCTCTCTTTCTTTTTCAGATCATCCATCAATATTTCTTCAGGTGTCTAAGGGAGCAAAGATATGCGCTCTCCCTCGTATTGGAACGATAGACGATTAGCACGACCGCTGATTTGCACATCACGATCATACAACCAAGGTCTTCCCAACATCAATTGGCATGCTTGCATTGGCACCACATCACATTCCACTTGATCTCGGTACTTCCTAGTGGAAAACCGAATGGTGACTATGCTGCTTACTCGAAGTGTACCACAATCATTGAGCCATTGCATCTTATATGGACTTGGATGCCTTCTTTGTTTCAGTCCCAATTTCTCTACTCAATCTGAACTTGCAATGTTGTTGCAGCTGCCATTGCCAATGATAATTCTGCAAACCTTGTCCTTGATGGTGCCACGGGTGTGAAAAATATTATGGCACTGCCCTTTATCTTCTCTAGCCGCATTGACACTAAGCGCATGACAGGAAACAAGGCAATCTCCGATGTCGGCTTGAATATCACAACCACTCTTCTCGCTTTCTTCATCCTCAGATCATCTGGTGCTCCACTATCTTCATGTTCACTCTCAGATTCCCGTTCACCTTATTCATTGATAAATAGAACTCTCTTGTTTCGACATTCAGAAGAAATGTGACCATGCCCTTTGCACTGCCAACACTCAATATCTCGTCTTTGAGATGATGGTACAACTTTGGGTTTAGAAGTACTTCCAGTAGTAGAGGGATCATGCTTGTCAACATTCCTAGGAGCCGGTGATGATGCCGCTGTTCGCTGGGTGGTAGTAGGGTGTGAAGTATGCTAAAACTGAGAACCACCATGAGACACACTTGGCTGCAACGTTTTCCATGGTGCGGTGGTGCGGTTATGAGATATTCGTCCATGACCACTCCGCTGCACCTTCCTCTCCGTGCGCTTTGCTTGCTCCAGAATATCTTGTAGAGTGTCAACATATCCACAAAATTAGAAAATTCATTGTTGAGACCATGCAGAAATATCACCATCTTTGACTCCTCAGCTTCATGAATACGAGTACGAACAAGCAGTAATTCCATCTCTTTATAGTACTCATCCACCGTGCACGTACCTTGGCTGAGGTGCTGCAATTTGTTGCGGAGATCTCTTTGATATTGTGAAGGAACAAACCTTCGCCTCATGGCTTGTTTCATCTCTTCCCAAGTGTCAACGTGGTCACGGCCTAGCAGCAACTGATTTTCTTGTAGTTGATTCCACCAAGTGAGTGCATAACTAGAAAACTCAACACAAGCAAGATTTACTCTCTTTGGATCAACAAGGTTATGGATACGAAAAATCTGATCACACTTTTCTCCCTAGTAAAAATATGCATCAGGGTCTTCCTTTCCTATGAACTTGGGGACGTGCAACTTGATTCTTGCCATGTCATCTCGACCATCTCGATCACAACGTTCTACACGACGCCCATCTTCAGCAACACGACGGTATGGGACACCATCATAATCATCAAAATCATCTCCATGACCACGAGCAATACGCTCATGAGGGTCATAGTAGTGCCCACGAGGACCATGGCCCTGCCCTCGAAGTTGTCCTCCTCGCTGCCCCTCCATGAGCAGCAGCACCACACCCATGAGCAGCAGCCACATGTCCACCATAGCTGTTGTTATCATCCTCAAGGCACCGTCAACAGCAGCATGCACGGAATTCTCATCGCCAATTTTCGCAAGTGGATCAATAGGGCATTTTCGGTGTCGAACCCTATCACCACCTGCTGGAGGATGCTCACGAAGCATCCTTTCCATGGCTTGGAGTAAGTTGTTCTCGAGTCGCTGCAGCTCGACACATGTGACCGAGGCATCTTCTTCCCCATGGTTTTCTCCATGAACACTTGATCTAGATCCTGCCATGTTAGTAAGACCAAAAGTGGAATAGGATAATTTTGTGGAATTACACAACCTCACCTCTTACTCACCAAAGTTCTTATGAGTTCACATCACATTGTGCTTCTCCCGGATGTGTTAAAGCGATTGAAAGATAGGGATCAAAGAACTAGCTTCGGTTTTCAATGGAGCTCAGTGGGGTAAACAAAAAGGGGGTTGTGCTGAAATCAAGTTGATGCAAACCAAGAAAATATGGGGATAGATCTGCTGCACCTTTGCACCAAGATTAAAAATACACAACACACAAGCTTCTGAAATTTTTCTACCAAGCTGAAACTTTTGGATCTTACACAACACTTTCTTTTTCTCTCTTGATTTTTTCTGCCACTCTTTTCTTCCTCTCTTTGATTTTTTGCCACTTTTTTCCCTCTCTTTTTCCAAGGCACAACAACCAAATATGAAAACAACTATGAAGACGAACTTGGTGCAGATCTAAAAGATGAAGAACATGCAAGGTATGCAACGACAAGATCTCAGCACCAACAAGGCTTGGATTTATTTTTGGCGGGGCTTTGGACTTCGAACTTATAAAATATAGCATGAAAAACACTCGATCTAAAGGGATGATAGCAAGATAAACTTGAATAACAGATCCTACCGTGTCAACAAAGGCTCTAATACCAGATGATAGGTGGGAACCCGATAAACTTGAATAACAAATCCTACCGTGTCAATGAAGGCTCTGATACCAAATGATAGGTGGGAACCCAATGAACGAGTTCATGCCCGAGGGTGGCCCAATCTTCATGTCGTAGGATTGAATCGGGAGGGATAACTATCTGTAAGCAGTCGGGATAACTAGCATTATACCCGCCAAGGTTGGATGCAACCCGTAAGTTGGGGATGGGTGATCGGAGCTACAAGAACTCCAACCCGTTGTCCGAGCAATCTTAGAACCACAAACCGAGACTAAACCACACAAAATGGCCAGAACTATAGAGCACGAATTGGGGGGAACCAGAGGCTCCTTCTCGCTAATCCAGATGAACTCACAAGAGCAAAGTTAGCTCAGATCTCTCTAGAAGTCTTGCTGCATAAGCTTGTACCTGAATGGTTTGACAAAAGGTTCCGAAGAGGAAGGGGGAGATGGGGTTTTATAGCAGGGACAACCCACATTAGCTAGGTGTGAAAATGGTTTCAAAAGTAAGCAGGTTTGCATGGCTTCCTTGGGGGAATAAGAAGTCAACTTTGGGAGTTGTTGGAGAGTTCCTCGGAAATTCGCAAAGCCTTGACAGCCTAGACACCTTATACAAGAATGACCAGAGCTTTTGACTCACGATTCCAAATGATGTGAGGTCTTTTCATTGGAAAGAAAATTTGATATAGCTTTTGGTGATGTACCCCTATGGCCCCGTATCTCCACCACATGGGTGTGGCACAATGAAACATCAGAGGAAAAAACTGATAGCATCAACTTCACTTGAAACTTGTTCCTCCAAACCGGTTGCTTCAAGTGCTCATAGGTTGTTGGATTCTTCCATGTGATACCTAAGTTCAACCAAAAACAATGGGGATGAAAGCATAGTTGCGTCATCAAGGTTACCTGGTAGACTTAAGTTAGCATTCACCTAGTCACTTATTAGTCTAGTGTGACTTCTTGTGATTCGACCTATAATTGTTGGAGTTTTGTCGATGGTTCTGGTGTCCTCATCACTTCCTAGCAAAAAATTACTAGGGGTATTGAATTGTAGTGGATTCAGTTCACTTATCGACATTCATGAGTGACAAACAACTCAGAACATGGGGAAAACCTATAATTGGCGAGAAGCAATACTTGATGAAGAACTCATAAGAAGTAATGCAGTTATGTAATATTCTCGAGATACCAAAGGGGTAATACTCGAAGGTAGATCATAATATAAGTTGAACTTTGTCTTTGACTTGCGACAAAAGATACTTTAACCTTGTCGAAAAATAGATGAGGCACTGGAATGGATTTCTTTCAGATATATTGAATAAGGTCAGCTTGGTCGAAACCATAACTGCACGGGATCATATTTAATGATACCAGAAGGATTAGTCGAATGATTAAATATTTTACAAGAAGCTTCTATCACGGTCTACATCGTTTCCATGGGCATGAACACAAAAGGTCAACTCCCACTTCTTCAACACATAACCTTTCATTTACTTCCTTCTTTCAAATAAGTTGTAGTGTTGAAATTTTATTTGTCGAAACAACAGTAGATTATGACCCATAGACGTTTCCGGGTTCACACAGATTAGGGAAGGCATTGGTTCAACCCATCAGGGCATCTCAGGAACATATACCACAAACTTCAAGAGTAAATAACACAAGGTCGATAGTAGAGTATGGTTGTCAAAAGTAGAGGATACAATTTACCAAAGGCATTATGTATCAAGAGGAAGAACTCACAAGATTTTGAATGTGAAGGAAACTGTCGGAAAATAACCCAGCAATGGGTCTTGCAGTCCACAGTGGAGCTGATGTGAGTACCGGTACTCAATCAGAGGAAGAAAGAATGCAAAGGAATCAGATTATAGAAACATCTGAATAATTCAATGCTTTCATACAAAGAAATTATGATTTCCAGATTCGTGTGTTAGAATCAGAAGCTCTGGTCAAAGATGAGTAAGTTCAATAGACTTAGAGGCACAATCGGTCAAGGTTTGATTGGTTGAAAACCAGCTCATATCCGAAATGATGTCAGAGCTGGAAGGATGAATTCTAGGATTCGATTGAGGATTGCGAGCATTTGCAACATATTGAATCAAGGAACTCAAAATGATAGAGACAAAGGATGCCAATAACACTAGATATATGGGATTTACCACAATGCAAGCAGGAAAGAATTTTAAGAGCAATATGTTGTAGAGGATTTCGTAATGATCGGATAGTATTTTGAATAATTTTGTGAAAGACATGATCAATTGTGGATGAATGAATCCCCGGTAAGTGTGAGGAATTATTCTTAGGTGTATTCATGAGGAAGGAGCTGCAAGGCAGTAGGCATTATGGATTCTCAGAATATAGGAAAATGTTTCGGGGTATCTTGTAATAACAAGAGCAACGGGAAATGATTGTATGAATGGCAAGTGTATGTAGTTACCCATAGAGACTTATCAGTGGTAGGGAATTGCAAAGGCGGTGGGCACAAGGGTCTCGGGAAAACATCAAGGAGTATCTTCGGAATTCTTCTGGCGCACCAAGTGATCATCCAGAATGAGGGAGATCAGAATCACAGAGTATATGAGAGGAATAAAAGATCATAATACCACCAATTTGTGATGTGGGCCCGTAAGCCACACAACAATGTCAGTAAAATAGTTTTTCAAAGACTAGACTCAAGTTCAGCCAAGGAGTTAGAAAGGGGCTTCCCACAGGCAGTCGGCTCTAATACCAAGTTGTGACGCCCCCGACTTAATCATGCACTAATCATACAAGCAATCGCACATGATCAAGATCAGAGACTCACGAGAAGGTATTGTCGGTGTCAAAACCGGCGGATCTCGGGTAGGGGGTCCCGAACTGTGCGTCTAAGGCTAATGGTAACAAGAGGCTGGGGACACGATGTTTACCCAGGTTCGGGCCCTCTCGATGGAGGTAATACCCTACTTCCTGCTTGATTGATCTTGATGATATGAGTATTACAAGAGTTGATCTACCATGAGATCGTAGAGGCTAAACCCTAGAAGCTAGCCTATGATTATGATTGTTCTCGTCCTACAGACTAAACCCTCCGGTTTATATAGACACCGGAGGGGGCTAGGGTTACACAGAGTCGGTTACAGAGAAGGAGATCTAACATCCGAATCACCAAGCTTGCCTTCCACGCAAAGGAGAGTCCCATATGGACACGGGACGAAGTCTTCAATCTTGTATCTTCATAGTCCGACAGTCCAGCCAAAGGATATAGTCCGACTGTCCAGATACCCCCTTATCCAGGACTCCCTCAGTAGCCCCTGAACCAGGCTTCAATGACGATGAGTCCTGCACGCAGTTTTTATTCGGCATTGCAAGGCGGGTTCCATCTCCGAATACTCCAAGGTAAATTTTGAACACGAAGACCGTGTCCGACTCTGCAAAATAAATTCGACATACCACCATAGAGACAACAACTTTCCACAAATCTAATCTGCTGACAACCTTAGGTAACGTGACATCACACCATGGCCAGGTCATTATTCAAACCGTTTTCCCTACAACCAGCAACCGCACATATTGCGAGGCGGTTTCCCTGGCACGTCTTGTCGAAGCAGAGATCGTGTCCTCTTATCGCGGGATTCTCATCAATACGGGTATGGGTAACCCAACCGTGCCATCAATTGCAGCGCTTGGAAAATGAGTGATTTTGACAGGCAAACGGGGAGGCACGCAGCTTCTACCGCCTTTATAAAGGGATAGGATCCCCCGTTTTCACCCACGCCTTCTTCCTCCTTTACTCATCCATTCTCGCATCCTGAGATCCAGCGCCCAAGTCCTCACCTTCTCCGTAAGACCATTCGCTACATGCCCGGAGCGGGAGGCAAGTGGATGGCCTCCTCCGTCACGGAGGAGGACATTACCAAGCTTCGAGAGGCCGGATACCTGGCCGCAAACGTCACGCACAGGCTTCTGACAGAGGGGAAGATCACCCCCACTCCAAAATCTCGGGAAAGAGTAGTGTTCCTCTCTCATTTCGTCCGCGGACTGGGATTTCCACTTCACCCATTTGTCCGCGGGCTCATGTTTTACTATGGGCTAGATTTTCATGATATAGCCCCAAATTTTGTCCTCAACATCTCGGCGTTTATCGTCGTGTGCGAGGCCTTCCTCCACATCAAGCCCCACTTCGGCTTGTGGCTACAAATCTTCAGCGTGAAGCCAAAGATAGTAAGCGGCCAACAAGCGGAGTGCGGAGGAGCCATGGTGGGCAAGATGCCCAACGTCACCTGGCTCGAAGGCTCCTTCATGGAGACCATGAAGGGGTGGAAATCGGGGTGGTTCTACATCACCGAACCACGCAACGCCAACTGGGTGGCGGCCCCCGAATTCCGATCTGGCATCCCCATGCGGCTCACCTCCTGGGAAAAGAAGGGCCTGGCCTGGGGCGCACCTGCGGAGCTGACCGGACTCCGGAGCTGCATCAAAAATATGAGAGACAAGAAGATTAAGCTTGTCAATGTGGTCTAGGTCATGCTCGTCCGCCGGATTCTCCCGTGTCAAAGACGGGCGTTCAATATGTGGGAGTTCGACCCGGCCGAACACCAGATGCTACGAGAGCTTTTTAACACGACGCATGAAGACGTCTGGAAGGTGCTGTTCAAATCTGCCGAAGTACCTCCTCCCACTTTCGAGGACCGCGGACTCAGCGCAAAGCACCCCGCCAATCCGGTAAGTCCTCTAAACATCACAAGCTGTACCTTTCCCAACATATTCGTGGGAGGATTTTAAGTCACCATGCTGACAAAACAGGAATATGTGGCAACGACGGAGCGGATCGACTGTCCGGCTCCGCTGCCCGAAGACCCAGCAATCGTACTCCTGACAGAGATGCTGGTTCTGGCGTCGTACAAGGTGCCAGAGAAGAAGGCTATGAGGACCGGGAAGGGTCTCCGACACAAGGTTACATCGGGCGCCTTGTCCAAAGACGAAGAGGCGCACTCCTCCCACGAAGACGAGGGGGAGGAGAAGAAAAGGAAGGCCGCCCCATATGGGGAGGCCGAAGGGTCCAAGAAGGCGGCCGCGGGGACCAGGAAAGGTCTCCGGCGCATGGCCGTAATTGACTCATCGTCCGAGGACGCCGAGGTAGATTCCTCCCACGGAGACGGGGGGAAACATGAAGAAATTCCCCCTCCCCGCATTGGGGAGGAGAAGAAAAGGAAAGCCGCGCTGCAGGGGGTGGATAGGACGCCGAAGAGGGGAAAGACATCCCTCCCGGACTACTCCACCACGACCGCCTATAGCGAGGAGGAGTGGCTGCCCAGGGGCAAGCCCGTGGCGAAATCGTAAGTCCGCACTCTATAGTACTTTTAATGTGTTTTAGCTTCGCTGTTTGTCATAACGCCAAACATGCATGTGCAGTCCGGCCGGGTCCCATCTTGAGGTATCCTCTTCGGATGGGTCCCTGAGTGAATCGAAGATGAATAGCGATTCATTCCCGACGGCCACCTCCCCACGACCCGCGGACGACACCAAGGTGCTATCCCAAAGGATACCGGAACAGGGGGTGACGGTTCTGGAGATGCCCAAAGGCGAAATCCCAGACGCCGGGCTCATGGGGGGTAAGATCCCCATGGATTATGCTGACGGGATTCGTAGCAAGTCTGGCTCCTAGCCGGATACTGTGCTGGAACCTCCAGAGGTTCCGGATTCAAGTAGGCAGCCCCTCACTAAGGAGGGCAAGTTGGCCGTGCCGATGACCTCCGTCCAACCGGAGGCATCGGATAATTTGTTGGAAGTGCTTCACGGCGCTTCCATTGACGAAGAGCACCGTACTCTTATGAGTACGGTGATTGAGAAGGTTCAGTCCGTCAAAAGCGGATTGACCGAAGCCTACGTCAGCCTCCTAACGGGCTTTGAGATAAGTAATCAAAAGTGTGGGAAAATATCATCCGATAGACAGTAGCCCATGATACTCTGTTTGGTGTTCGGGAAGAAAAGCCAACCGGAGGGTCAACTTGTATCCGCAGGAGTCTAACAGTAAATGTCTAAATGAAGTAAGCAGGCGTTGCTACTGGCCGCTGCCGCCCGTACTGCGAAGGTCGCCGGACTCAAGCGGGACCTGAAGCAGGTCGAGGAAGAGCTGAGCCTCACAAAGAGGCAGCTCGAAGAGAACGAAGGTAAGTGATCCCCCGTCTGTGTGTAGTATAAAGGAATAAAAATGGGTGATGCTAACGAAAGCATCGTGAATTTTTAATAGGGGCCACGACCGAGGTGTCGGCCCTGAAGAAAGCGCTATCCGAGGCTGAAGACAATGCGACTAAGGAGCGCACCGAGCGTGAAAAACAAGATGCTCAGGTAGGCGAGGTACATCAAGAGCTCCAGGACTTCGGCAAGAAGTTCGAGTCCTTGGGGCATGACTTCAAGACACAAGAGTCCGAGCTTGCAAAGGCCCTCCAGAGCGTGAAAGACGCCAAGGCCGAAGCCCAAAAGGCCCTCCAGGAAATCCAGGCGGCCAAGAAGATAGCAGCGGGCAAGGCATTCATTATGCAAAGCAAGCATGTGGAGGAGACATTTCTTTTACTTACCCGAATTCGGAGCTCTCTAGGGGCATTCGCAGATCTGCCACGCAGCATATCGGATGCCACGGAGTTCTACCGTGCCGAGGAGGGGAGCTCGATGGAGAAGTTGTTTTGGTCTCAGTATGCTGAGGCCGAACACCCAATGCCCTTGAGTGACCAACTGAAGCAATTGGTTGAACTCCACAAGACGGCCGAACTGGCCATGAAGGACTTCATAGTCCGGCTATGGCCTGTCGAGCCCCTGCTTGACAGCTACTTCGGCCTTATAAAGCGGATGGTAAATGCCTGTCCGCGGCTGGAAGTTATTAAGCACTCCGTCTGTATTGAGGGTGCCCGCCGGGCCTTTGCCCGCGCGAAAATGCATTGGGCCAAGATGGATGCGGAGAAGCTGGTGAAGGATGGACCGCCGGTGGGTAAGTCGCATCGCTACCCCGAGAAATATTATGATGGCGTTATGAAAGGCGCTCGCCTTATGGCCAATGAATGTACCAAGGACATAATTTTTGAGCGAATGTACTCGTGTCGTTCTGTAATATGAAAACGAATTCGTGTGCGTTATGTAACACTTTTTGATTTAAAATATTACCTTCTGTGCGGCTGTTTATAGAATTATGAAAGTAGGCCAGTCGGCGGCTTCCGCCCCCGTGTAACTAGTACTGGGTTGTTCGTGGAAAACCCAAACACCCTTTATCCAAATGTTTGGTCCTTTAAGGAGGTGTTTAGCGCAGCGAACCAGGCAATCGGACTATGCGGCTTTATAACTCTCACTTAGCCATAGAAGTCTACAATTTTAAATTTCGGTGAAGCCCCTAGTATTCGGAAGGCCGAACTTGGGGCGCTATACACGCCTAAATTGGACAACGCCGATTCCTCGCCTGAAGCGGAAAAAATCTTTAAGGATTTAGGACCTCTCGAACAGCGACTAGCTCTCGCCGCATCATGACAGTCAGTTTTCGGCTTTCTCTACTGAGGTGCTCGTCCGGAAGAACCGGGACACAATCGCAGTAGTTCTCCCTGCGCTACCTTAGTCAATACAACGGAACGTAAGGTACCAAAACAAAGGAGCCAGGCAAACCCAACTATTGACCTAAGACATGATTCAGAGTTGATGCGTATAATGCTATAAGTTCAGGGTGTCGCACTGTCGAAAGTGTTTGGACTTTTCTTGCCGTATTATGGGGCGCAATAAAAGCCCCTGGCGAGCAGAACGTACCAAAGTGTACGGGTGCAATATTAAATAAGCATTCAAGGGAAAATATGGAGAAAATAAGCCGATGCTATATATTGTTTCCCACTGTTATTTAAGTAATACGTCAAGGCGTATGTGTACAATTAATGCGATAAGAAAAAATAGGACTATTTGACATGTCATATCCAAGGGCAGGCTACATGTGGGTATGTAAAACAGGTATAACGATCATTAACAGAGATCACCTGGGTATTCCCTTGTACGCAAAGTGATGCGGAGCATCCCACGTTCATCCGCATGTACACTCCCACTACTCCCCAAGCCCCAAGTGGACATATGACGAGACCTCGAACAAACGCCATTGGACACAAGGTGAACTCGCTCCTCTCCGAACCTTCACTTCCCACATGTGAGACATGGTTACTACCTCAAATATATGTGCTATGCATGACCAGGAACAAGGAGTAAGATCATGGACAAGACGGCAAGGACACCAAGTATAAGGACCAAGAGAAGAAGTTGCCCGAAGCTACAGCGGCCGGACGTCCGACCAGGACCGGACGTCCGACGACTCCCAGGCTCCGGACGACCGACCAAGGCCGGACGTCCAACGACCATCAGCCACCGGACGACCGACAACGTCCGGACATCCGACAAATCCACACCCGAGCCAAATAGCCGGACGTCCGACTAGTACCGGACGACCGGACCCTCGCGAGCCACCGGACGTCCAGTACCCGTCGGACGACCGGCGCCTGTGCGCTGCCATGTGTTGGGCCGCAGCCCATGTACCCCTTCACTTACCCCTTCGTGGCCCTAGACTATATATACTCCTCCACCTCCTAGTTAGGTTTAGCGTTGATTTAGCTCAATTAGAGATAGAGCTTCGCTCATCCACTGGATCTCCTCCTCGTGAGAGACCGCGGCCTCCTCGGAGAAGATCCTATCGGATTCAAGACCCCCTCGTGGGAAGATCCCCTCGTGGATTTCAAGGCCTCCTCACGGAGAAGAACGGTTCCTTTGTATCCTTACCTTTGTTGACTTTGTATCTCGTGCTACTCGTTCTTCGATGATCTAGACCTTGTGTGATTGATCTCTTGTCGGTTGAGTGTTTCTCTCGTTCCTCCCTGTGTTTTCCTCGTGTTCTTCCGCGTGTTCTTCGTGATTCCCCGTAGGACCCACTCCAAACGTGAAAGATCATACACATAGGGTTCCACCCTACATCATATGGTATCATGAGCCACGTTGATCACGTATTTGGAGTCCCTCCCACCGTTTTCTAGCCTTCTTTTGCTTGATTTCGTCCTAAATTTTGAAAATCCCCACCAAAAATAGCCCCAATTTTTTTTTGTGATTTGTTGGTTTGATGATGTTTTGTTGATTTTGATCCATGGATTTGCTTGGTTTCGAGTGGATCTAGCATTTTCCCAAGTTTCCCCATCTTCCATCCACAAAATCTCGTGAATTTTGACCCCGAAATCACCAATTTCCGCCCAAAATCGCGTCCCGGATCTGAAATTTCGCGTTGACCCCGACCCACCGGACAACCGGACTTTTACGGATGTCCGGAGCCCCAGGAACGACCGGACGTCCGACCTTTTCCGGACGACCGGAACCTCTAACCCGAACCGAATTTACGGATTTCCGACTTTTCCGGACGTCCGACGCTCCGGACATCCAACCTTTACGGACGTCCGTAACCTGTAGGTTTTGACTTCGGCTGATTCTTGTTTCGGCCATAACTAATTCATCCGAACTCCAATTTTGATGTTCTTTAGCTCGTTTTGAAGCTCTTGACATCCCCCTTACCACAAAAATACCACCAACATCATTTGAGTCCATCAAAATTTTGGAAATTTGGCAAGTTTGCCTAGGCCCTCCGCCACATCATCCGCATAGCCACCACCGACTTCCGCAACCTAACCCATTTTGTTTCCCATAGCATCAGTGGTTGCTTGAGTAGTGATTCGAGTCTCCTAAGGTATTTTGGCTACTTAGGGACAATTGCTTCTTCATCAATCACCACCACCACTTCCGCATAGGCTTACCCACCATACATTTCGCCACCCCAACTTAACCCAATTTTGTTTGAGCTTGTTTGAGTTGTGGCTTGTGTCTCCTAAGGTGTTTCGGCTACTTAGGGACGGCAACTTCAACTCCGACACGTGTATAGCCATCATTCCACTTCCGCATTGCCAAGTGCAAACCACCACCGCTTTCCCGCTACGACCATTTGACATTTGTCATTTGAGATTTTGAGTTCGTGGTTTTTCCGTTTCCTAAGGTGTTTCGGCTACTTAGGGACGAGTCTCCATCATCTTGGTATCTACATCAAGAACACCGCCACTCATCATCGCAAAGGACAATAACCTCGACGACACCTTTGTATATTCCCCTTGCCATTGCATTGTTAACCCCTAGCCCATTTTGCGTTACTTGCCTATCGAGACTAGCCATTTGAGTATTGCCGGCAACGTTACTTGTGCACATTAGTGATCATACTTCCCATAGCATACATACCATATCATCGTGGTGCATATATTGGTATCATCTCTTGTGTCACAAGATTGTTCCCGCATATACACAATTGCTATCTTGGTTTGTGCATTGTGCAAAAGTGGCCATAGAAAAAAAAGAAATAAAGCTTTTAAGCAAAAGAAAGAGAGCAAAGAAGCTTGTAAGCAAGTGCCATAGCATCATACCACATTGCACATAAGATTGTCATATCCGATCATCTTGGATCATCTTGAGAGAAACACCGGGAACCATACATACATAGCATACTTGGGATAGAAAGTATATCCATTTTGCATCTTATAGGTTGTGCACAAGTGTCGTATCCGTCTATAGAGCAATCGTGCTAGCGTCTCTCTTGAGTTGTGCAACACGAGCGTTTTCCGTGGATTCCACATTTTGTGCTCATTCCTTGGTTGCACGACCCCATTTATCTATCCGTGTGTGTGTTTCCGTGTGCCATTCTTTGCTATTGGTCCATTTGTTTCACTCGCGAATTTGTGAATCTCTTTCAACATTATTGACTCTTGCTAACATTTTGCATTAAATTTTTGTGCCACTATCCTCACCGAGATCCACCATAAGCTTTACTTGTGTAGGTGTGAGAACCGACAAGGATTGGTACCAATAGTGCTATTTCATTGTCCGCATTTGAGTGAACTTGATTCATTGTCAACATCGGTCAAGGTACATTGGTATAAGTTCTTCTCTTTCTCCCACTCATATTTGCTCGAGTCTTGTGATGGATAGGCAAGGCACTTCCTCTCCGGTCCTCGACGACAACGACGGCGTGAACAACTACATCACCAAAGCGTCTATCCTCGATCTACAACGACAAGTGCAAGGCGCACAATCAAGATTGCGAGAGCACATCTATAAGAAGCTTGCCGCACATAAAGAGGAGCAAGATGCAAGGATGGAGGAGATTAGAGCCTTGATCAAGTCTTCTTCCCCTTCGTCATCTTCAAGGCGGCGACATTCAAGCCACAAGTCTTCGGAGCGCAAACAAGATGCAAGCGCAAGTCGTCCAAGTCAACATCTACATGGCGACCATCACCACGTTCGTGATCAACATCGTCATGAAGGGCAAGTCACCTCCAAGCATCATGTGCATGACGACGACAAACACCTTCAAGCTCAAGCGCGACAACGACACCATCATCATGAAGATGCTCCATAAGCACAAATGCACAAGTCCCAACACACCAAGTCGAAGCTTCATGAGCAAAAGAGAAGACCGCGAGACGAGCACCACCAAGACGGTGCTACGGCTACAACAACCACTTTGGCATCTTCGCCAAGTGCTATCACGGCATCTTCGCCTTTGGACGTATGACATCTTTGCCTACTTCCCATAAGTACGCCCACATCGACTTAATCAAGTCCAAGGCAATTACCTTCGAGCGAGGGCGACACTTCCATCTTCAGAAGCCCCTCAAGGAAGATGGTCGAGCATGGGACACTCCCTTCGGTCATGGAGACGAGCTACGAGGTGCCACATCAAATGGGCCTCCAACAACAAGACGGCGACAAGACGGTCGAGCAAGGGCCATCCCCTTCGACCATGGCGACGAGCGCGAACCTCTTCAACAACATGAAGACGACGCCCACTTTGGACTCATACTCCGAGTCAAGCTACGCGACCGCGCATGGATACATTTGCACCAACATCTCTCCTACACCCACATATGTTGAGATGCCCCAAGTGCCATGTGAGGAGAGCCACCACCACATGAGTGACATGAGTGACTCCACCATACGTGACATTGAGAGCATTTCCTATGAGAGGATGAGTGTGACCACCACTAGCCCCACACATGAGAGCATGCCACACATCCTATGTGAGGTTGAGCGCCATTTGAGTGACTCCACCAACCATATGAGTGAGGGCATCCTTGAGGGAGTGAGTGAGCCACAACACTTAGTGAGTGAGGTAGTTGACACGGCATGTGAGGCCACTATGATTTCTAACGACTTAACCTCTACTCCTAGTGTGTTTTCTTCTTTGGTGCTAGGTCTCCTACATGACGACACGCCTATCCGCGACGAGTCCATCCCTCCAATGGAGAAACCGATGGCCATGGTGGACGATGATGCACCCCCACATGGTTCCATCAAGATGAAGATGACAACGAGACGATCTTCAACACCTCACCTACAACACATGAGCGACGCTCCAAAGGTAACATAGGTGATGGTGCTTCTCTTGTCCCACTAGCGGACTATCTTACCAATGATTGCTTGCATGATTTTGATCCACCTATTCCCATGCTTCATGCTAGTGAGACTTCTTCATGCCTAGACTTACCTATTTATGATGAATATGATGGCGAGCATGTTGAGTTGCCTAGTTGTGATGCTATGCTCCATAGGATATCATGTGAAAATTCTATTGGTCACATCATGTTTGACAATCCATTGAACTTGTCATATGCTATGAGTGAGATCTCCCATATTGCATCATTTCAATCTCAACATAGTAACTATGCATGCCCCATTAAAATAAATCCCATTTGCACTTATCGCATAGATGACGAGATGATGGTCATTGGCTTTTGCTTCTATTGTGATGATATTGCCATGCTTCCTTTACATGATTTGCGCAATTCATCTACTATGCCATGCCATGATCACATTGTTTTGAATATGCTTTTTTTGGATGTTGTCAATATTCTCCATGTGATGTTTCCGTTAATGCTCATGAGGAGACCCCCATAGTTTCCTCATACATATTAGGAGATCTTGATGCATGTCATACTTTGCATGTTTCTCATAATTGCTTGCACCATATGCTTTCCAGGAATAACAATGCTCTAGATATTTCTCATGATGCATCACATCCTTTGAGTCTCCATTATGCCATTCATAACAACAAACCTATCATGATGGATGACATGTTTCTATATCACGCATCACATTTATTTGAGCATTGGCTATTTTGTGCTAACTGACACATGCATGTGCGCATCATGATGGATGATGTGTACATATACCATGCACACACAATTTTTCCTTTGTCTTTGTTTTGTGTAGGTACTCATGTATACTCGTCGACCTCTCAATCCCAAGAGTTGACGAAACGAGCTCTTGAGAGCAACGATGCTTTGGGATCCCGTGGACTATCCTTACCACCGTTCCCTTTGCGCAAGGACTACACGCATCTCTTCTACTTGGCTCTCAAACGGCTATGGGCTATTTACCACTTGTCACCTTATGCTCATTTTCCCGTGTTCAGTTTGCATGTTATACTTGCTTCTATGCATTTGCCATGCAATTGTGACCCTTGCTTGCATCTACCCATGATTCACCATTATGATACTTCTATGTGTATTTGCATGCTTGGTGGAGATCCTTGTTGCTATTGCCATGTTTATCATGTGCCTCATACTATTGTTGATTCTTGTGTTGGGAGAGTCATGATGTTACATTGCTATTTACATAGGACTTCTTGCCAACACCATGAACCTACTTTCCTCATATGTTGCTTTCATGCTTGTGCTATGACATGTGAATTATTCATGCCCACTATTTGCACACATGACATGCTTGCCATGATTCCTTCTAGTATGTTGCATCTTCGCACTACTAGCATGCTTGACTTGATCGATATGATTGCTTGCTATGTTGCATCACCCATGTTCCAATATCACTTGCTTTCTTGGGTTGATGACATATATGTTCATGCCTCTCACTTGATTTGTCATGATCATTGCCTCTTGTCTCCATTAGTTGCATCTCTCATATCACCTTGTATTGAGTGCCAACTTGCTATGCTTATTGATCTTGGAGACTTGGACACTTTACTTGTGATGCATGATTGTTTGATTGAGCCTCTTGTATTTGGTTGTTCTTACATCATAAGCCTTCATACTATGAAATGCTCCCTTGTCCATTCTTATGATGAGCATGATGCATACACTTGTTGGGTATCTTACCACACGAATGATAGGTTTTGCACTTCCGCTAACCTCATTTGTTTTTCCAAGTGTTTGTCATGTTCTTTCATTTTGAAGGATTCACAAGGCGGTACCATCACACGACATATTGGTTATGTGAAGGCATACAAGATGCGCAACTACATCATCCTTGAGACACTCCTAAAGGTGAAACTCCTTCTCTATGAGCCATCCTCAAATGCGCATATTGGATGGGTCACTCTTTCATTGTTGTTTCCTTCTTGTTGTCTACATGATACATCTCGTGAACGGAGGAGCGACATTGGAGATTGGCTACATGGACCTTCACATTGAGGAGCACTAGCGCTTATTGGATGCACCTTCAAAACTCCACTCATGCCTTGACATCGAGCCTTGGTACACCAACACCTCCATATTTGTTGATTGTGCTCATACATGTCATGCTCGATGGACATATCATACTCACCACAAGTTTGCACCCTATGCATGGATTGACTCACATTATGCTTGTCTTGTTGCATCTATTTCCATGTCATGCATGATATATGAGCTTGTTCACTTCCTTAGCAAATTTGTTGTGATCTACCTTGATGGCATTTTCATACACCATGATCATTTTGTTAACCATCAATTGCATGATGACATTCACATATTGAAAATCCATTGCTATATTCATGCTTTTGATACACCATCTCATTATGACATCATTTTGCATCGTGGTTGCATTACTCATATTCATAACACAATTGTGTGCACAATGATTGCATTTCCTCCCATGAATGCTTTGCATCTCATTCTAGATCATCTTGATAAGCTTCATGCGCTTTGTCACGACCAATCTTGCCGCACGGACTCATTCTTACATGATGGACACTTTGTGTGCGCTAATCATTGTATTTCCGAGTGTTGCTTGTGTTTGCTCTTTTTACATGTCTATCACTCCGGCGACACCTTGGACTACTCGGATGGCGCCATGTCTTCAACTTCATCCAACTACAAGTCCGTCTACGACAACCGTTTCCATGGTGATGAGGATCACGATCCGAGGTCGGATCTTTCCCAAGGGGGGGATATGATGTGGAGCATCCCACGTTCATCCCCATGTACACTCCCACTACTCCCAAGCCCCAAGTGGACATATGACGAGACCTCGAACAAATGCCATTGGACACAAGGTGAACTCGCTCCTCTCCGAACCTTCACTTCCCACATGTGAGACATGGTTACTACCTCAAATATATGTGCTATGCATGACCAGGAACAAGGAGTAAGATCATGGACAAGACGGCGAGGACACCAAGTACAAGGACCAAGAGAAGAAGCTACCCGAAGCTACAGCGGCCGGACGTCCGACCAGGACCGGACGTCCGATGACTCCCAGGCTCCGGACGACCGACCAAGGCAGGACATCCGACGACCATCAGCCACCGGACGATCGACAACGTCCGGACATCCGACAAATCCACACCCGAGCCAAATAGCCGGACGTCCGACAAGTACCGGACGACCGAACCCTCGCGAGCCACCAGACGTCCGGTACCCGTCGGACGACCGGCGCCTGTGCACTGCCATGTGTTGGGCCGCAGCCCATGTACCCCTTCACTTACCCCTTCGTGGCCCTAGACTATATATACTCCTCCACCTCCTCCTAGTTAGGTTTAGCGTTGATTTAGCTCAATTAGAGATAGAGCTTCGCTCATCCACCGGATCTCCTCCTCGTGAGAGACCGCGGCCTCCTCGGAGAAGATCCTATCGGATTCAATACCCCCTCGTGGGAAGATCCCCTCGTGGATTTCAAGGCCACCTCACGGAGAAGAACGGTTCCTTTGTATCCTTACCTTTGTTGACTTTGTATCTCGTGCTACTCGTGCTTCGATGATCTAGACCTCGTGTGATTGATCTCTTGTCGGCTGAGTGTTTCTCTCGTTCCTCCCTGTGTTTTCCTCGTGTTCTTCCGCGTGTTCTTCGTGATTCCCCGTAGGACCCACTCCAAACGTGAAAGATCGTCCACATAGGGTTCCACCCTACATCACAAAGCCTCTTGCCTCCTTGGTTTTCCCTCCTGTGATGAGTCCGATGATCAGGTTCTCTGAAGGGGCTGCCCGAAAGTAGGTTCCTGAAAAAGGATGATAAAGGTATGCGGGTCTCGTGACGGTTGAGCCGCACTGTGGACCGCATCATCGTTGCGCCTCCGCCTATGCCCATGGTATTTTGAGTGCATAATTGTGTGCGCGCGGCACAGCTGCCGCTTGAATTGGACTGGGACGGAGGCCGGATTGCTAGTCGAGCTCTTGGCGTGCCTGATGATCCTGTTGTAGAGCACTCCGAACTCACTTGACGGTGTCTGGGGTTGTCATCACCGATTTGGCGGTCTGCCGAAGAAGGCTGCTTTGTACTTCTACCGCGAGGGCCGCAGTGTGCTCCTCCATACAAAGAGAGCGGTCTGTGTTTCCATTGACTGTTATGACCCCGCGAGGTCCTGGCATCTTGAGCTTGAGGTATGCATAGTGTGGCACCGCATTGAATCGAGCAAATGCGGTTCATCCAAGTAGTGCATGATAGCCACTACGGAAAGGGACGATGTCAAAGATTAACACCTCACTTTGGAAGTTATCCGTAGATCCGAAGACCACTTCCAGTGTTATTGAGTCCGTACAACAGGCCTCTACACCTGGAATTACACCTTTAAAGGTGGTTTTGGTGGGTTTGATCCTTGAGGGATCGATACCCATTTTGTGCACTGTGTCCTGATAAAGCAGGTTCAGGCTGCTACCACCATCCATGAGGACTCGCGTGAGGTGGAATCCGTCAATGATTGGGTGAAGGACCAATGCGGTTGAACCGCCATGACGGATACTGGTAGGGTGGTCCCTGCGATCAAAAGTGATCGGACAGGATGACCATGGGTTGAACTTTGGGGCGACTGGCTCCATCGCATAGACGTCCCTTAGTGCACGCTTTTGATCCCGCTTGGGAATGTGGGTGGCATAGATCATATTTACCATTTTCACTTGGGGAGGAAATTTCTTCTGTCCCCCTGTGTTCGGCCGCCAGGGCTCCCGTCGTCCTTGCTGTGTAGCCCCTTGTCCTTGTTTTCGGCATTCAACTTGCCGGCATGTTTGAACACCCAGCAATCTCTGTTAGTGTGGTTGGCTGGCTTATCAGGGGTGCCGTGAGTTTGGCACGTGTGATCGAGTATGTGGTCCAGACTAGACGATCCCGAATTGTTTCTCTTGAATGGCTTTTTCCGCTGACCGGACTTGGAGCCGCTGAATCCGGCATTGACTGCCGTGTCTTCGGTTTTGTCGCCATTGTTTCGACGCTTATGCCTGTTGCGCCGTGGCTTGCTGTTACTATCACGGATATCCGAAGTGCCGGAGTTTCTTGGTGTGGTGTTATTGTGAGCCAGCCAGCTGTCCTCGCCCGTGCAAAAGCGGGTCATGAGTGTTGTGAGGGCTGCCATGGACTTCGGCTTTTCTTGGCCGAGGTGTCGGGCGAGCCACTCGTCGCGGATATTATGCTTAAAGGCCGCTAGGGCTTCAGCGTCCGTACAGTCGACAATCTGGTTCTTTTTGGTTAGGAACCGAGTCCAGAATTTCCTGGTTGACTCTCCGGGCTGTTGGGTTATGTGACTTAAGTCATCAGCATCCGGTGGTCGTACGTAGGTGCCCTGGAAGTTGTCGAGGAATGCACCCTCCAGGTTTTCTCAACTGCCGATGGAGTTTGCCGGTAGGCTGTTCAGCCAGTGTCGGGCCGGTCCTTTGAGCTTAAGGGGAAGATATTTGATGGCGTGTAGATCGTCACCGCGGGCCATGTGATTGTGGAGAAGGAAATCTTCAATCCATACCGCGGGGTCTGTTGTGCCATCATATGATTCGATGTTTACGGGTTTAAACCCTTTTGGGAATTCATGATCCATTACTTCATCAGTGAAGCAGAGGGGGTGTGCGGCGCCTCTATGCTGGGTTATGTCACGACGTAGTTCGACTAATTCTGGTCGGTTGTGTTCGGCCCGGCCAGACTTATTGTTAGCATATCCGGTATGACGGTCATTGTCACGCGTTGTTGCGCGCCCCCGCGATCCATATATCGATCTTGACGGTCCTGCTTTGTTTTCCAGTATATCTCGCAGGTCCTGCGTATTGCCCCAGGCCGTAGTGTATGGGCGTCAGGGTGCGGGCTGGTTTTCAGGCTGATATGCCGCTTTGTCTCGACAACGAGGTGGCCGGTCAGCCTCGTCCTATGCTGGTAGTTTAGGCTCTAGGGCCTCCTCCTCGAATTGAGGTAGCAACTTGTGCTTTGGGTAACCTTTGGTTGGGCGCTCGAGTCTGTATTCCTCGGCTGCCAGGACCTCAGTCCATCTGTCTGTGAGCAGATCTTGATCAGCTTGAAGCTGCTGCTGATTTTTCTTTAGGCTTCTTGCAGTGGCTATAAGCCGGCGCTTGAAGCGCTCCTGCTCAACGAGATCCTCCGGCACGACGAATTCGTCGCCGCCGAGGCTCACCTCGTCTTCGGAGAGAGGAATATAGTTGTCATCCTTCAAATCTCCGTCCGTCGCCTGTTCATATGGGCTAGCTTGCCCGTCCTCCTGTTCGGCCAGCTCGAAATTGGGCTGGTCGGGATTGTATTCGTCTTCGGCACCATCCGGATTACTGTTCTCTCCTGTGCCGGTATTGCTGTGGCGGGACTTAGAGCAGCACCGATGACACCCATGCTTTGATTGCTTCCATAAGGGGTTATCCTCTGTTGCCTCATTGCCATTGTTTTCTTTGGGGGTGTCCACCATATATATGTCATATGAAGAGGTGACTGTCCAGCGCCCTGTGAGCGGTGGTTCCTGTTCTTCTCCTGCATCGTCGTCCATACCGTCGATGTCTTCGGAGTCGAAGTCGAGCACGTCGGTTAAATCATCGATAGTGGCAATGAAGTGGGTGGTGGGTGGGTAACAAATTTCTTCGTCATCTGCTTCCCACTCGAGCCGGACATAGTTCGGCCAAGAGTCTCCTGACAAAGAGAGAGTCCTTAATGAATTTAACACGTCACCGAAGGGCGAGTGCTGAAAGATATCCGCGGCGGTGAACTCCATGATCGGTGCCCAATCAGATTTGATGGGCACGGATGCACACGGTTCGGAACCTAAGACTGGAAACAAGTCCGGGGGTCCGGTGACACAGATTTCCTTAGAGGTGGAGTCTGTGCTTGGCTCCAACGTCGCTGAGTGAGCGGCCTCCGTGGCGGGGTCTATCCACCCGTCCTCGGATGACGCGATCTGCTCCAGATTGAAGCCCGGAGATGCAACAGGTGCGATATCTTGAATACAGTTCGACGGTAGATCTAATTCATACTCGTCGTGACCGTTCGGTGCTCCTGACACAGGCCCGAATCCGTCGAAGATCAAGTCTCCATGGATGTCGGCCGTGTAGTTCAAGTTTCCGAACCTGACCTGATGGCCAGAGGCGTAGCTGTCGATCTGCTCCAGATGGCCAAGCGAATTGGCCCGCAGTGCGAAGCCGCCGAACACGAAGATCTGTCCGGGGAGAAAAGTCTCACCCTGGACCGTATTGTTGTTCAGGATTGAAGGAGCCATCAAACCTTGAAGTGACGACACAGAGGAACTCTCAATGAAAGCACCAATGTTGGTGTCAAAACCGACAGATTTCGGGTAGGGGGTCCCGAACTGTGCGTCTAAGGCTAATGGTAACAGGAGGCTGGGGACACGATGTTTACCCAGGTTCGGGCCCTCTCGATGGAGGTAATACCCTACTTCCTGCTTGATTGATCTTGATGATATGAGTATTACAAGAGTTGATCTACCACGAGATCGTAGAGGCTAAACCCTAGAAGCTAGCTTATGATTATGATTGTTCTCGTCCTATGGACTAAACCCTCCGATTTATATATAGACACCAGAGGGGGCTAGGGTTACACATAGTCGGTTACAGAGAAGGAGATCTAACATCCGAATCACCAAGCTTGCCTTCCACGCAAAGGAGAGTCCCATCCGGACACGGGACGAAGTCTTCAATCTTGTATCTTCATAGTCCGACAGTCCGGCCAAAGGGTATAGTCCGGCTGTCCGGATACCCCCTTATCCAGGACTCCCTCAGGTATCACAACACAACTCTAGAGACAACTACAAACATAAAGCTTTATATTACAAGCCAGGGCCATGAAGGCTCGAATTCGTAAGTCAGCGGAAGCAACAACATATGAGTACATACATAAGTAAACAAGTTTGCCTTAGGAAGGCTGAGCAAAACAACGACAACTAAATCGAAAAGGCGCAAACCTCCTGCTTGAGGCCTCCTAACTACTCCTGGTCGTTAGGGTCTCCATGTAGTAGTAGGCTTCATCGGGGTAGTAGTAGTCATTGGTGGGATCAACTAGCTCCTGGGCTCCGTCATCTGATCGTTGCAATCGGGTAAAGGGAAAGGGGTTGCAATCGGGTAAAGCAACCGTGAGTACTCATCCAAAGTACTCGCAAGACTTACATCAGATCTATGCTAATTATGCATCAGTAACAAAGGGAAGGGGTTGTATTTGTGTACTATACTACAGAATGCCAGAATAGAAGGGAACACCTAGCCTAACGAAGACCAGCATCTTGCAGAATCTTGCAGCAACAGAAGAGAGTAGGGTAACATATATATAGTAACAAGTATATAATAGCAACGCCCGAAGATCCTTCCTCGTCTACCTTGCGAGGAAGCGATCCGAGACCATCATCTCCGTTTAGTGTCTCCAGTATCCAGTTCTAGTTGTAATAGATCGGTATACAACTTCGAGTGTCCGTTAGCGTGGACACAACTATTTGCATAGATATACTTCCTTGTAGGGGTGCACCAACTTACCCAACACGCTCGATTAACTCCGGTCAGACACATTTTACCTGGTCATGTCCAGCCTCGGCTGATCGACACACCGTAGTCCTAACTAGGCTCAATAGAGAGGCCAGCACGCCGGTCTACATCCTAAGCGCTCAGGGGTCTTGGGCCCATCGCCCTTTGCACTCCTATGTGTTGTGTACGCGTCTTGGAGCAGACCCACCCCCTTATAAATGTGCAGGTGGTTACCATCCAACTGGGCGTGCACCACTCAATCACCAACGTCCGAAGAACTTTTGGAGAATCGTATGATGCCGAGTTCCCACTTTTATTCCCGCGTGGTGGTTTGTGGGAAAAAGGCCAGAGGCCTACTCACATCACATATCCAAACGCGTTAATGTCTTGGGAGCGCATGGAGACGATCAGTGATCTTGTCGCACAGTCTCGAGGACATACGACAAGGGTCGGGCTCATCCCTTTCTAGAGCGGTCTGCCTACCCGGCCGTGCCTCATAATTATCTCGCAGGTACCCTCCAGGTCAACCCGACTCACAAGAGACTATTGGGAACTCAGGTCCACCTCTACCGGGGTGGTACCGCCTGTCCCTTCAGTCCCACAACAGCAGTAAAAGGGGCAATAGGTAAAGGTAACAGTGTGTCCGTGTCATCAAGGGGGAAATCTGAGGAATCACCCTCAATGGATTCCCACTCGATGTAACCGTCAAGGTGAACTTGGAGGAATCACCTTCGATAGGTTCACACTTGAGGGGCTGCATGACAGAGGCATCATCGGAGGTGGTGAAAGAGGAATCACCCTCGGTAACCCACAACCGACTAGCTACGCTACAGAGGTATCATCAGGAGTGAGGTAGGAGGTGTCACCCTCGGCACTCGATAGTAGCTCCGCAAAGTCGTACGACTAAGGAGGGTGTGCGGTGATGTGTCGGTCTCTTCACATCGATCACGTTGAAAGATTCACCGGCAACAAAGCGGGGTAACGAGGAGAAGGATGAGGGACCACTGATGGATCACTAACCAACCTATACTAAACATCTAGGATAACAGGTAAAGTAACACCAGCAGGTTACAAAAGCAGGCTATGCATGAGAATAGGAGCTGTCGAACAACAGTAGCAAATTCTATTGCAAACATAAGATAGAAAGAATGGGCGATATGGGAATGATCAAGGGGGTTTTGCTTGCCTGGTTGCTCTGCTGAGAAGGAGGGGTCGTCGTTGATGTAGGCGATCACAGGGGTATCAGCAACGGTCTCAGGGTCTACCAGAGAAGGAGGGGGAGAAACAATAAATAATATGCATACAAATGCAACATTATGCATGACATGACAATATGCTACGCTAGGGGTGAACTAACACAGTGCTAAGTGTTATAGGTGGAATGGATATTTCCCCGGCTTTAGGCAGTTATCGGACAAACGATCCAGAGGGAAAGGTCCCATGTTTACTGTGTTGGAGGCATGTGATAGGTATGTGGATAGCATATTCAGATTCGTCTTATTTTTCTGAGCAACTTTCATATATAAATTATTTCATCCGAGTTACAGATTAATTTCTATGATTTTTCAAAGTTTTAATCATTTCTGGAATTTCTGGAATTATTTTAATTATTAAATTCAAATTATCCAGAATAGTAATATGCTAAGTGCACCCAGAGTTGTACCCAGTCAACACACACAGGGGCTGACATGTGGGCCCCGTTGACTGGGTCAATTGCCCAGTCAGTAGAGGCTGATTGGTGGGCCCAACTGCCCCGTTAGTAGGCTGACTAGGCCAGCCTTATCCACTAGAATATATATTGGCTGGCCCCACCTGTCAGTGTCACAGGGGCAAATCAGTGTTTATTTTAAGTAAACTGCGCTTAGTTAGGGGTTGGCCCCGTGTGTCAGCGACAGTTAGATTAGTTTTAATTTAATCTAGGTTTTTTTTTTGAAAATAAATTTAATCTAGGTTAATTAGCCACGGTGGGGCCTAATGTCAGTGGGGGTTAGGTTTCGGGCTAGTTCCTAATTAGGTCGGCCGGTTCCCACATGTCAGCAGGCCGGCCGAAGTGTTTAAACACGTGCACGCCTGAGAGAGGCCGGCAGCGAGGCCCGACATGGAGGCGGTCCACCGGAGCTACGCTCCGGCGACCAAATGGGACGACAAACCACACCAGTAGGGCTAGGTGAAGCGCCACATCCATCCACGCTACTGGTGGAACAGGGGGACGACCACAATGCCGGCGACGATGGGCAACAACGCGGCTGGAGCAACTGAAAACGAAAACGATGCCAGAGCTCGGAATCATGCTCAAGCTATGGGGGAAATGGCACGGTTTCTCACATCGAGGGTGTTGCCCTGCTCGAAGTGATGCGAGGAGGCCGGAGTTGAGGGGATCGATGGGGAGAAGCTTCGGTGGCTGTGATGGGGAAACCGGTCGATGCCGTCGATGTGGGGCAACCCCGGTCGAACGGGCGCACGGGGTCGGTGAGGACGAACTCCACAGAGCTCTAGGACATGCTCCGGGGACATGGGGACGGCGGTGGCCGCAGCTACTCCGGCGCCGCGGCCGTGGGAGCACTCAGGTGAGCTCCCGAATGGGAGGGAGAGCGGGAGAGAGGGAATGAGAGGAGGCACTAGGGTCCAGGGGGTCGCGGGGTCCTTATCCATCACCAAGGTGGGTGGATGGTCGACACGAGCGAGATCCGCGCGTGGACGGCGTGCGTGCATTCGCCCAACGCCATGGCCTCTGTCTCGGCAGGAGGTGGGTGAAAGGCCGGTGGGGCTATGCTGGGCCTCACTGTGGCAACTCAAAGCCCGGTGCAACAGTAGGCCTTAGCCATTTTTCATTTTTTTTCTATTTCTATTTTTAGTCTTTGTTTTGCATCTCCTTTTAGCATCAAGTGACTTTTGTTAAATGTGGAACTTTGCCACATAAATACTATGCAATATTATGCACTGCCACAAAAAGTTTGAGGATTATTTGAATTCATTTACATTTTGTTTAAATATAAATGGTATAAATGAGGCTGTTTAGGCACTGTTTTAAATGCTTGAGCCCAAAAGAGCAAACATGTGATGTTGTTTTTCTTTATCAATATTTGTTTGGAATATTTGCTAAATGGTGAATCCCCCCCCCCATGTTTGTGAATTTAAATTCTCACTTAAAATTTGAATTTAATTCAAAGGTGGAATTTGAAAAGGGATTTGAACCAAGTGATCAAGCACTGTTAATCAAAGTGACTTAGCATAATCAGGGATGATTACTATAGGTTAATACATGGGGGTGTTACATTGTGCTTGGGAAGCCACCCATCAAGAGGTGCTTGCTTAGATTGGAATGCGGGATGTGTCCAAATTTTTGGGGAACGTAGTAATTTCAAAAAAAATTCTACACACACGCAAGATCATGGTGATGCATAGCAACGAGAGGGGAGAGTGTGTCCATGTACCCTCGTAGACTGAAAGAGGAAGCATTATGACAACGTGGTTAATGTAGTCGTGCGTCTTCACGATCCGACCGATCTTAGCACCGAACATATGGCACCTCCGCGATCAGCACACGTTCAGCTCGAGAACGTCCCTCATACTCTTGATCAGATTGAGGTCGAGGGAGAGTTTCATCAGCACGATGGCGTGGTGACGGTGATGATGAAGTTACCGGCGCAGGGCTTCGCCTAAGCACTACGACGATATAACCGAGGTGTGTAACTATGGAGGGGGGCACCGCACAGGGCTAAACAATGTCAACTTGTATCTTAGGGTGCCCCCTGCCCTCCGTATATAAAGGAGCAAGGGGGGAGACCGGCCGACCCTTGGGGCGCGCCAAGGAGGGGAGTCCTCCTCCTCCTAGTAGGAGTAGGACTCCTCCTTTCCTAGTCCAACTAGGAAGGGGAAGGGGGAAGGAAGGAGAGGGAGAGGGAGAGGGAAAGAGGGGCCGTGCCCCCTCTCCTAGTCCAATTCAGACTCCCCTTGGGGGGGAGGGGGCACCTCCTGGGCTGCTGCCCTCTCTCTCCCCTAAGGCCCACTAAGGCCCAATACTCCCCCGGGGGGTTCCGATAACCCCTCCAGCACTCCGATTTTCTCCGAAATCACCCGGAACACTTCTCGTGTCCGAATATAGCCGTCCAATATATCAATCTTTATGTCTCGGCCATTTCGAGACTCCTCGTCATGTCTGTGATCACATCCGGAACTCCAAACTATCTTCGGTACATCAAAACACATAAACTCATAATAACAATTGTCATCGAACGTTAAGCGTGCGGACCCTACAGGTTCAAGAACTATGTAGACATGACCGAGACTCATTTCCGGTCAATAAACAATAGCGGAACCTAGATGCTCATATTGGTTCCTACATATTCTATTAAGATTGAGGGAGTCCTGGATTAGGGGGTGTACGGATGGCCGGACTCCCGGACTATGAAGATACAAGATTGAAGACTTCGTCCCGTGTCCGGATAGGACTTTCCTTGGCGTGGAAGGCAAGCTTGGCGATACGATATGTAGATCTCCTCCCATTGTAACCGACTCTGTGTAACCCTTGCCCTCTCCGGTGTCTATATAAACCGGAGGGTTTTAGTCCGTAGGACGAACAACAATCATACCATAGGCTAGCTTCTAGGGTTTAGCCTCTCTGATCTCGTGGTAGATCAACTCTTGTACTACCCATACCGTCAATATTAATCAAGCAGGAGTAGGGTTTTACCTCCATCGAGAGGGCCCGAACCTGGGTAAAAACATCGTGTCCCTTGTCTCCTGTTACCATCCGCCTAGATGCACAGTTCGGGCCCCCCTACCCGAGATCCGCCGGTTTTGACACCGACATTGGTGCTTTCATTGAGAGTTCCTCTGTGTCGTCACCTTTAGGCCCGATGGCTTCTTCGATCATCAACCACGACGCGGTCCAGGGTGAGACTTTTCTCCCCGGACAGATCTTCGTATTCGGCGGCTTTGCACTGCGGGCCAATTCGCTTGGCCATCTGGAGCAGATCGAAAGCTACGCCCCTGGCCATCAGGTCAGATTTAGAAGTTTAAACTACACGGCTGACATCCGGGGAGACTTAATCTTTGACGGATTCGAGCCGCAGCCGAGCGCGCCGCGCTGTCACGATGGGCATGATCTAGCTCTACCGCCTGACAGTGCCTAGAGCGCTGCTCAGGTGTCTTCTCTGACCCTCAACTCGGAGCCGACTGCGCCGGTCGAGGACGGGTGGCTAGACGCCGCCTCGGGGGCTGCAATCTCTACGGCGATCGAGCCAAACACCAATCTTGTCCCCCGCGGAGCTTGTGACTCCAAGGTGCCAGACTCCTTTCCGGACTCCGAATCTTCCGCACCCCTTCGGATCAAACCCAATTGGGCTCCGATCATGGAGTTCACCGCCGCAGACGTCTTTCAGCACTCGCCCTTTGGCGACATCCTGAATTCACTAAAGTCTCTCTCTTTGTCAGGAGAGCCCTGGCCGGACTATGGTCAGCAAGATTGGGATGCGGACGACGAAGAAATTCGAAACCCACCCACCACCCACTTCATAGCCACTGTCGATGATTTAACCGACATGCTCGACTACGACTCCGAAGACATCGATGGTATGGACGCTGATGAAGGAGACGACTAAGAACCAGCACCTATAGGGCACTGGAAAGCCACCTCGTCATATGACATATACATGGTGGACACCCCAAAAGCAGGGAATGGCGATGAAAAAACGGAGGATGACCCCTCCAAGAAACAACCTAAGCGCCGGCATCAGCGGCGCCGCTCTAAATCCCGCCAAAGCAAAAACGGCGAGTCCGGCACTGGAGATAACAACACCCCGGACAGTGCCGAAGACAACCCCCTCCAGCAGGATTCAACGCAGGAGGACGGAGAAGCCAACCCTCATGAGAGAGCGGCAGACATGGAGGTCGAGGATGACAATTATATGCCTCCCTCCGAAGATGAGGCAAGCCTCGACGACGACGAATTAGTCGTGCCTGAGGATCCCGCTGAACAAGAGCGTTTCAAACGCAGGCTTATGGCCACAGCAAACAGCCTCAAAAGAAAACTGCAGCAGCTTAGAGCTGACCAAGATTTGCTAGCCGACAGATGTACTGAAGTCTTGGCGGCCGAAGAGTACAAACTCGAGCGCCTCTCCAAGAGCTACCCAAAGCGCAGGCTGCTACCCCAACTAGAGGAGGAAGCAACTAAACCTATATCACCAGCGTATGATGCGGCCGATCGACCACCCCGTGGCCATGACAGAGAGGCCTCTCGGCCCTCAACTCAAGCCGCACCCCAGCGCCACTCAAAAAATACCAGGGCACGGGGAAACGCACCAGACCTGTGAGACATATTGGAGGACAAGGCAAGGCAAACAAGATCAATCTACGGACCGCGTGGGCGCCCCACGTCACGTGACGATAACCGTCACGCTGGATGTGGCAAATACGGCCAGGCCGAACACAACAGACAAAGCTCATCCGAGCTACGTCGTGATATAGCCCAGTACAGAGGCGCAGCACACCCACTATGCTTCACAGACGAAGTAATGGATCATCAAATCCCCGAGGGTTTTAAACCCGTAAACATCGAATCATACGATGGCACAACAGATCCTGCGGTATGGATCGAGGATTATCTCCTTCATATCCATATGGCCCGTGGTGATGATCTACACACCATCAAATACCTCCCGCTCAAGCTTAAAGGACCAGCTCGGCATTGGCTTAACAGCCTGCCAGCAGAGTCAATTAGCTGCTGGGAGGACCTGGAATCCGCATTCCTTGACAACTTCCAGGGCACTTATGTGCGACCACCAGACGCCGATGACCTAAGCCACATAATTCAGCAGCCAGAGGAATCGGCCAGACAATTCTGGACGCGGTTCCTAACCAAGAAAAATCAAATAGTCGACTGTCCGGACGCAGAGGCCCTTGCAGCCTTCAGGCATAACATCCGAGGCGAATGGCTTGCCCGACACCTAGGACAGGAAAAGCCGAAATCTATGGCAGCCCTCACGACACTCATGACCCGCTTTTGCGCGGGAGAAGACAGCTGGCTAGCTCGTAGCAATAACATGACCAAGAGCCCTGGTAACTCAGATACCAAGGACAACAATGGCAGGTCGCGTCATAACAAGCACAAGCGCCGCATTAACGGCGATAATACTAAGGATACAACAGTTAATGCCAGATCTAGAGGCTCTAAACCCGGTCAGCAGAAGAAGCCATTCAAAAGAAATCCTCCGGGCCCATCCAGTTTAGACCGGATACTCGATCGCTCGTGCCAGATACATGGCACCCCCGAACAACCAGCCAATCACACCAACAGGGATTGTTGGGTGTTCAAACAGGCAGGCAAGTTAAGTGCCAAAAACAGAGATAAGGGGCTGCATAGCGATGACGAGGAGGAGCCCCGGCCGCCGAACGGACAAAAGGGCTTCCCCCCACAAGTGCGGACGGTGAACATGATATACGCAACCCATATCCCCAAAAGGGAACGGAAGCATGCTCTCAAGGACGTCTATGCGTTGGAGCCAGTCGCCCCAAAGTTCAACCAATGGTCCTCCTGCCCGATCACTTTTGATCGAAGGGACCACCCCACTAGCATTCGTCACGACGGATTCGCCGCATTGGTCCTAGACTCAATCATTGATGGATTTCACCTCACTAGAGTCCTCGTGGACGGCGGCAGCAGCCTGAACCTGCTTTATCAGGATACAGTGCAAAAAATGGGTATAGATCCCTCAAGGATTAAACCCACAAAGACGACCTTTAAAGGCGTCATACCAGGTGTAGAAGCCAGCTATACAGGCTCAGTTACACTCGAAGTGGTCTTTGGATCCCCGGATAATTTCCGAAGCAAAGAGTTAATCTTCGACATAGTCCCATTCCGCAGTGGCTATCACGCCCTGTTCGGACGAACCGCATTCGCAAAATTTAATGCGGTGCCGCACTACGCATATCTCAAGCTCAAGATGCCAGGCCCTCGCGGAGTCATTACGGTCAATGGAAACACCGAACGCTCTCTCCGAACAGAGGAGCACACGGCGGCCCTGGCGGCGGAAGTACAAAGTAGCCTCTCAAGGCAATTCTCCAATCCGGCTGTTAAACATCCGGACAACGTCAAGCGCGCCCGAAGTAACCCACAACAAAACCGGCTGGCACGTTCCGAGCAAGCATAGCAGTGCGGCCCCAACCCCAGCCCTCGCGAGATTGCAATAGCAGTACCACACGTACATAATTACGCTCTGGAAATACCATGGGCATAAGGGGAGGGGCACAACCACGGCACGCCCATAATGCGGCTCAACCGCACTAGGGGCTCCCGATTTTGCCATTTCTTTTTTTTAATATATACTTTCAGGACTCCACTATTCGGAAGGCCTGTCCGGCAATACAATCGCCGAACACACGATGCAACAGCCAGGGAGACAACAAGCCACGTCAAATGTCCAGGTGGTCTCTATAACGAGCTAAATACCTGTCTTACTTAAAGTCTCGCAGCTTGCCCCTGGAGGGGGACATGTCAAATAATCCCATCTCTTGCGTATTGCACTATTTGTATCGTCCTGCTCTGATAGCAGCCCCTTTTAATAAATAATACATAGCTCTTGTTTGTTATTGTATTCATTTATTTTTATATAAATATGTTCAGTCATGACATTATGCAACCGTACACTTTGGTACGGCCAATACACCAGGGGCTTAAGTAACACATAATACGGTGTGAGAAGACCGAACACTCTCATGAGTGCAGCACCCCGAACTTATAGCACTATATGCATCGGCTCCGAATCATGTCTTGGGTCAATAGTTGGGTTTCCCCGGCTCCCATGTTTTGGTACCTTACGTTCCGCTATGTTGGCTAAGGTAGCGCTGGGAGAACTACTGCGATTGTGCCCCAGTTGAGCTGGGTTAACACCTCAGTAGAGAAAGCTAAAACTGACCGTCATGATAGGGAGAGAGACCGGTCGCTGTTCGAGAGGTTTTTCGAGTCCTTAAAGACTTATCCCGCTTAGAGCGAGGAGCTGTCTTTGTCCAGCCTATGCGTGGATACCGCCCCGAACTCGGTCTTCTGAATACTAGGGGCTTCGCCGAAATTTAAAATTGCAGAATTCTATGGCTAAGTGAGAGTGATAAAGCATTATAAGTCCGATGGCCTTGTTCGTTGTGCTGAGCGCCTCCCTCGATGGACCCAAAAATGGGAACAAGAGCGCTCAGGTTTATCCCGAACACCCCAACACTTGTGGCATGGGGGTAGAAGCCGACGACTTGCATCTCTCAGATTTAATAAACGGCCGCACAGAAGGTAATATTTTAAATTCAAAAAGCATTGCTTAGCGCATATGAACAAGTTTTCAGCGCACAGGATAAATACGAGCGAGTTTACTCAAAAATTACATCCCTGGTACATTCATCCGCCACATGACGGGCACCCTTCAGGACGCCCTCATAATACATCTCGGGCCTGCGATGCTCCTTCCCCTCCGGTGGCCCTTCTATCACCAGCTTCTCAGCATCCAGCTTGCCCCAGTGCACTTTAGCACGGGCAAAAGCCCTACGGGCGCCTTCGATGCATACGGAGCGCTTGATGACTTCAAGTCGGGGACATGCATCCACCAGCCGCCGCACCAACCCAAAGTAGCTCAAAGGCATGACCTCCCCAGGCCACAGCCGGCCTATCAGGCCCTTCATGGCCTGTTCGGCTGCCTGATGAAGCTCGACCAGCTGCTTCAGCTGGTCGCTCAGGGGCACCGGGCGTTCGGCCTCAGCATACTGGGACTAGAACACCTTCTTCGTCGAGCTCCCTTCCTCGGCCCGGTAGAATGCGGCGGCGGCGGATACACTGCGGGGCAGATCTGCAAAAGCTCCTGGAGAGCTCCGGATTCGGGTAAGTAACAGGTAATTTACTTTCGCGTGCTTGCTTTGCATAAAGAATGCCTTACCCGCCGCAATCCTTTTCATCGCCTCAATTTCCTGGAGGGCTTTTTGGGCTTTGGCCTTGGCAGATTTAGCGCTCTCAAGTGCCGAGGCAAGCTCGGACTCTCGAGTCTTCGAGTCAAGCTCTAACCTCTCATGTTTTTTCACAAGAGCATCGAGCTCTTGCAGCACCTCTGCCACCTGCGCCTCTTGCTTCTCTCGCTCCAAGCGCTCCATGTCCGCATTGTCTTCGGCCATGGAAAGCGCTTCCTTCAGGGTCGCCACCTCGGTTGTGGCCCCTGTAATATTCACGTTGGTCCTGTCATCATTTGCAACTAGGTATTTATATATACAATTACATAAGGTACTACATACCTTCTTTGTCCTCGAGCTGCTTCTTGTAAAGGCCGAGCTCATTCTTGGACCGCTCAAGGCTCTGCTTCAATGCATCGACCTCTGCAGTTAGTGCGGCAGAGGTCAGCAGCGCAGCCTGCTTTCCCATATTGACATATTTATGTTAGACTCCTGTGTATATCTTTTTAGATCCTCAGTCCGGCTTTTCTTTCCGAACGCCACACTGAGCATCAGGGGCTACTGTCTATGCGGTAACATTTTTACATGTTTTACATACATACCTTGAAACCAGTTAGAAGACTGGTACAGGCTTCCGTCAGTCCGCTCTTGGCGGACTGAACCTTCTGGATCACTACACTCATAACAGTGCGGCGCTCTTCATCGATGGAGGCGCCATTAAGCACCTCCAGCAAGTTGTCCGGCGCCTCCGGTTGGACGGAGGCCGCTGGCGTCGTAGGCTTGAGAGGGGGCCGCCTGCCGAACTCCGGAATCACTGAAGGTTTTGGAGCGGTGTCCGGCCCAGGGCCGAACTTAGATCCCTCTAGGGCTACGTCCCCTTTGGGCCTGGGGAGGTCGCCTTGTGGCGCCTCCAGGACCACCTCCTCCTGGTTTAGCCCCTCTTGGGACTCCACCTCGGCATCGTCCGTAGGGCGGGGGGAGGTAGCCATAGGGAGTGAAGCGCTATTCACATCCGACGAGTCCAGGGAGCCGCCCGACGAATCGCCGAGCTGAGCCTTGGGTGGACTGCATAATTGAATTCGGCATCAGAAGGTACTGTACAATAGAGGAACGTCATAAGTTATTCTGGTATCCGGATACTTATGATTTTGCCAGGGGCTTGACCCTGGATGGCCATTCCTCTCCGCCGTCGTCGGTGTCGGAGGCGTAGTCCGGAAGAAGGGTCTTCCCCTTCTTGGACCCTCCGGCCTCCCCAGTTGGGGCGGCCTTCCTTTTCTTTCCTCCTCCCGCTGGAGGGGGAGAGGCTTCTTCTTCCTCCTCCTCGTCTTCGGAGGCGGAGGGCGTCTCGGGGTTGTCGGGCGATGAGGCCGATACCACCAGGCATCGGGAACTCTTTCGAGTCCCCGTGGCCTTCTTCTTGGCCTTCTTCTCCGGCACCACGTGGGGTGCCGGAACCAACAGCTTTGTCAAACGGGCGTCCACTGGGTCTTCGGGCAAAGGAGCCGGACAATTGATCTGTCCGGCCTTCTTCTGCCAGTCCTGTTAAAGGGATGGGAGTTTAGATCCCGCATAGAGTCAAACCATGAAAAACAAATACCCCGTGATGGGTAAATTGAGCTTACCGCGCTGGCTTGACGCTTCGCGCAGAATCCGCGATCCTCGGTAATGGGAGGGTGAACCTCAGAGCTCTTGAAAAGCACCTTCCAGGCATCTTCGTACGTTGTGTCAAAGAGCCTGGACAAAGTTTGGTGCTGGGCCGAGTCGAATTCCCACAGATTGAAAGCCCGTCGTTGACACGGGAGGATCCAGCGGAAGAGCATGACCTGGACTACGGTGACGAGTTTAACCTTCCTGTCGATCAGGTCTTTGACGCAGGTTTGAAGTCCGGTCACCTCTGCCGAATTACCCCATGACAGGCCCGTCTCTTTACATGAGGTGAGCCGTGTGGGGATGCCAGATCGGAATTCGAGGGCCGCTGCCCATTCAGGGTGACGCGGCTCGGTGATGTAGAACCACCCCGATTGCCACCCTTTGATGGTTTCCATGAAGGCGCCCTCGAGCCATGTAACATTGGCTAGCTTGCCCACCATGGCGCCTCCGCACTCCGCTTGTCGGCCACCCACAACCTTCGGCTTGACATTGAAGGTGTTCAGCCATAAGCCGAAGTGGGGCTGGATGCGGAGGAAGACCTCACACACGATGATGAACACCGAGATGTTGAGGATGAAGTTCGGGGCCAGATCGTGGAAGTCCAGGCCGTAGTAGAACATGAGCCCCCGGACGAACGGGTGAAGAGGAAAACCCAGTCCGCGGAGGAAATGGGGGACGAACACGACCCTCTCATGGGGCCTAGGAGCGGGGATGAGTTGCCCCTCATCTGGAAGCTGGTGCGCGATGTTGTTAGACAAGTATCCGGCCTTCCTCAACTTTTTGATGTGCCCCTCCGTGACGGTGGAGGCCATCCATCTACCTCCCGCTCCGGACATGGTTGGAGAAGTTTGAGGTGGGAAGTGCGGACTGGGCGCTGGAGCTCGAGTGCGCAGGAATGGATAAGCGAAGGAGGAAGAGGGTGTAGATGGAAAGGGTGGATCCTTATCCCCTTATATGGGCGGCCGAAACAATGAGCCCTCACCAGCCTGATAAAACTCGCTTATTTCCCAAGCGTCGCAATTAATGGCACAGTTGGGTTACCCACGCCCATATTGATGAGAATCCCGGAATAAGGGGACACGATCTCTGCTTTGATAGGACGTGCCAAGGAAACCGCCTTGCTACACACGCTGAGGTGGGACAGTAAAACGAATAAAGGCTTGGCTGTGGCATGATGTCACGCCGCGGAATGTGTCAGCAGATTAGATTTGTGCGAATATTATTCTCTCTACGGTGGTATGTGGAAACTACTTTACAGAGCCGGACACTATCCTTGTGTTCAACATCTTCTATGAAGTATTCGGAGGAGGAACCCACCTTGCAATGCTGAAGACAATTTGCGCGCCGGACTCGTCGTCATTTAAGCCTGGTTCACGGGCTACTGAGGGAGTCCTGGATTAGGGGGTGTCCGGATGGCCGGACTATGACCTTTGGCCGGACCCCCGGACTATGAAGATACAAGATTGAAGACTTCGTCCCGTGTCCGGATAGGACTTTCCTTGGCGTGGAAGGCAAGCTTGGCGATACGATATGTAGATCTCCTCCCATTGTAACCGACTCTGTGTAACCCTAGCCCTCTCCAGTGTCTATATAAACTGGAGGGTTTTAGTCCGTAGGACGAACAACAATCATACCATAGGCTAGCTTCTAGGGTTTAGCCTCTCTGATCTCATGGTAGATCAACTCTTGTACTACCCATACCATCAATATTAATCAAGCAGGAGTAGGGTTTTACCTCCATCGAGAGGGCCCGAACCTGGGTAAAAACATCGTGTCCCTTGTCTCCTGTTACCATCCGCCTAGACGCACAGTTCGGAACCCCCTACCCAAGATCCGCCGGTTTTTACACCGACAAAGATCTTTATCGGTCAAACCGCATAACAACATACGTTGTTCCCTTTTTCATCGGTATGTTACTTGCCCGAGATTCGATCGTGGGTATCTCAATACCTAGTTCAATCTCGTTACCGGCAAGTCTCTTTACTCATTCCGTAATACTACATCCCGTAACTAACTCATTAGTTACAATGCTTGCAATGCTTATAGTGATGAGTATTACTGAGAGGGCCCAGAGATACCTCTTCGAAACACGAAGTGACAAATCCTAATCTCGATATATGCCAACCCAACAAACACCTTCGGAGACACCTGTAGATCACCTTTATAATCACCCAATTACATTGTGACGTTTGGTAGCGCACAAAGTATTCCTCCGGTATTCGGGAGTTGCATAATCTTATAGTCTGAGGAACTTGTATAAGTTATGAAGAAAGCAGTAGCAATGAAACTAACACGATCATAATGCTAAGCTAACGGATGGGTCATGTCCATCACATCATTCTCCTAATGATGTGGTCCTGTTCATCAAATGACAACACATGTCTATGGTTAGAAACATAACCATCTTTGATTAACGAGCTAGTCAAGTAGAGGCATACTAGGGACTATAGGTTTTGTCTATGTATTCACACATGTACTAAGTTTCCGGTTAATACAATTCTAGCATGAATAATAAACATTTATCATGAATTAAGGAATAAATAATAACTTTATTATTGCCTCTAGGGCATATTTCCTTCAGTCTCCCACTTGCACTAGAGTCAATAATCTAGTTTACATAGTAATGATTCTAACACCCATGGAGCTTTGGTGCTGATCATGTTTTGCTCGTGAGAGAGGCTTAGTCAACGGGTCTGCAACATTCAGATCCATGTGTATCTTGCAAATCTCTATGTCCCCTTCCGACACTTGATGACGGATGGAATTGAAGCGTCTCTTGATGTGCTTGGTTCTCTTGTGAAATCTGGATTCCTTTGCCAAGGCAATTGCACCAGTATTGTCACAAAAGATCTTCATTGGACCTGATGCACTAGGTATGAAACCTAGACCGGATATGAACTCCTTCATCCAAACTCGTTTATTTGCTGCTTCTGAAGCAGCAATGTACTCCGCTTCACACGTAGATCCCACCACGAAGCTATGCTAGGAACTACACCAACTGACAGCTCCTCCATTCAATAAAAATACGTATCCAGTTTGTGACTTAGAGTCATATGGATCAGTGTCAAAGCTTGCATCCATGTAGCCGTTTATGACGAGCTCTTTTTCACCTCCATAGACGAGAAACATATCCTTAGTCCTTTTGAGGTATTTCAGGATGTTCTTGATCGATGTCCAGTACTCCACTCCGCGATTACTTTGGTACCTCCCTGCTATGCTTATAGCAAGACATACGTCAGGTGTGGTACACAACATTGCATACATGATAGAACCTATGGCTGAAGCATAGGGAATGACTTTCATTTTCTCTCTATCTTCTATGGTGGTCGGGCTTTGAGTCTGACTCAACTTCACAGCTTGTAACACAGGCAAGAACCCTTTCTTTGACTCATCCATTTTGAACTTCTTCAAAACTTTATCAAGGTATGTGCTTTGTGAAAGTCCAATTAAGCGTCTTGATCTATATTTATAGATCTTGATGCCCAATATGTAAGCAGCTTCTCCAAGGTCTTTCATAGAAAAACTCTTATTCAGGTATCCTTTATCATATCTAGAAATTCTATATCATTTCCAATCAATAATATGTCATCTACATATAAGATCAGAAATGCTACAGAGTTCCCACTCACTTTCTTGTAAATACAGGCTTCTCCAAAAGTCTGTATTAAACCATATGCTTTCATCACACTATCAAAGCGTTTATTCCAACTCTGAGAGGCTTGCACCAGTCCATAAATGGATCGCTAGAGCTTGCACACTTTGCTAGCACCCTTTGGATCGACAAAACCTTCCGGTTACATCATATACAACTCTTCTTCCAAAAATCCATTCATGACTGCAGTTTTGACATCCATTTGCCAAATTTCATAATCATAAAATGCAGTAATTGCTAGCACGATTTGGACAGACTTAAGCATCACTACGGGTGAGAAAGTCTCATTGTAGTCAACTCCTTGAACTTGTCAAAAACCTTTCGCAACAAGTCGAGCTTTGTAAACAGTAACATTACCGTCTGCGTCGGTCTTCTTCTTAAAGATCCATTTATTTTCTATGGCTTGCCAATCATCGGGCAAGTCCACCAAAGTCCACAGTTTGTTCTCATACATGGATCCATCTCAGATTTCATGGCCTCAAGCCATTTTGCAAAATCTGGGCTCATCATCGCTTCCTCATAGTTCGTAGGTTCATCATGGTCTAGTAACATGACTTCTAGAATAGGATTACCGTACCACTCTGGTGCGGATCTTACTCTGGAAGACCTACGAGGTTCGGTAGTAACTTGATCTGAAGCTTCATGATCATCATCATTAGCTTCCTCACTAATTGGTGTAGGAATCACAGAAACTGATTTCTGTGATGAACTACTTTCCAATAAGGGAGCAGGTACAGTTACCTCATCAAGTTCTACTTTCCTCCCACTCACTTCTTTCGAGAAAAACTCCTTCTCTAGAAAGTATCCATTATTAGCAACAAAGATTTTGCCTTTGGATCTGTGATAGAAGGTGTACCCAATAGTTTCCTTTGGGTATCCTATGAAGACGCACTTCTCCGATTTGGGTTCGAGCTTATCAGGTTGAAGCTTTTTCACATAAGCATCGCAACCCCAAACTTTAAGAAACGACAACTTCGGTTTCTTGCCAAACCACAGTTCATAAGGCGTCGTCTCAACGGATTTTGATGGTGCCCTATTTAAAGTGAATGCAGCCATCTCAAAAGCATAACCCCAAAATGATAGCGGTAAATCAGTAAGAGACATCATAGATCGCACCATATCTAATAAAGTATGGTTACAACGTTCGGACACACCATTTAGCTGTGGTGTTCTCGGTGGCGTTAATTGTGAAACTATTCCATGTTGTTTCAAATGAAGACCAAACTCGCAACTCAAATATTCTCCTCCACGATCAGATCGTAGAAACTTTATTTTCTTGTTACGATGGTTTTCCACTTCACTCTAAAATTCTTTGAACTTTTCAAATGTTTAAGACTTATGCTTCATTAAGTAGATATAACCATATCTGCTCAAATCATCTCTGAAGGTAAAAAAATAACGATGCTCACCAGGAGCATCAATACTCATTGGACCGCATACATAGGTATGTATTATTTCCAATAATTTAGTAGCTCATTCCATTGTTCCGGAGAATGGAGTTTAGTCATCTTGCCCATAAGGCACAGTTCGCAAGCACCAAGTGATTCATAATCAAGTGATTCCAAAAGTCCATCAGTATGGAGTTTCTTCATGCGCTTTATACCGATATGACCCAAACAGCAGTGCCACAAGTAAGTTGCACTATCATTATTAAACTTCTATCTTTTGGCTTCAACACTATGAATATGTGTATCACTACTATCAAGATTCAACAAAAATAGACCACTCAGCAGGGGTGCATGACCGTAAAATATATTACTCATATAAATAGAACAACCATTATTCTCTGATTTAAATGAATAACCGTCTCGCATCAAACAGGATCTAGATATAATGTTCATGCTCAACGCTGGCACCAAATAACAATTATTCAGGTATAAAACTAATCCCAAAGGTAGATGAGGAGGTAGCGTGCCGACCGCGATCACATCGACTTTGGAACCATTCCCACGCGCATCGTCACCTCGTCCTTAGCCAATCTTCGCTTAATCCGTAGCCCCTGTTTCAAGTTGCAAATATGAGCAACAAAACCAGTATCAAATACCCAGGCGCTACTACGAGCATTAGTTAAGTACACAACAGTAACATGTATATCAAATATACCTTTCACTTTGCCATCCTTCTTGTCCGCCAAATACTTGGGGCAGTTCCGCTTCCAGTGACCAGTCCCTTTGCAGTAGAAGCACTCAGTTTCAGGCTTAGGTCCAGACTTTGGTTTCTTCTCTTGAGCAGCAACCTTTTTGCCGTTCTTCTTGAAGTTCCCTTTCTTCCCTTTGCCCTTTGTCTTGAAACTAGCGGTCTTGTTGACCATCAACACTTGATGCTCTTTTTTGATTTCTACCTCCGCGGCCTTTAGCATCACGAAGAGCTCGGGAATAGTCTTGTCCATCCCTTGCATATTACAGTTCATCACAAAGCCTTTATAGCTTGGTGGCAGTGATTGAAGAACTCTGTCAATGACACAATCAACTGGAAGATCAACTCCCAGTTGAGTCAAGTGGTTATGGTACCCAGACATTCTGATTATGTGTTCACTGACAGAACTATTCTCCTCCATTTTGCAGCCGTAGAACTTGTTGGAGACTTCATATCTCTCAATTCGGGCATTTGCTTGAAATATTAACTTCAACTGTTGGAACATCTCATATGCTCCATGACGTTCAAAACGTCGTTGAAGTCCCGTTTCTAAGCCGTAAAGCATGGGACACTAAACTATTGAGTAGTCATCATCTTTGCTCTGCCAGACGTTCTTAACATCATCAGTAGCATCAGCAGCAGGCCTGGCACCTAGCGGTGCTTCCAGGACGTAATTCTTCTGTGCAGTAATGAGGATAATCCTCAAGTTACGAACTCAGTCCGTATAGTTGCTGCCATCATCTTTCAACTTAGCTTTCTCTAGGAACACATTAAAATTCAAAGGAACGGTAGCACGGGCCGTTGATCTACAACAACATAGACATGCAAAATACTATAAGGTACTAAGTTCATGATAAATTAAAGTTAAATTAATCATATTACTTAAGAACTCCCACTTAGATAGACATTCCTCTAATCATCTAAGTGATCACGTGATCCAAATCAACTAAACCATGTCCGATCATCACATGAGATGGAGTAGTTTTAAATGGTGAACATCACTATGTTGATCATATCTACTATATGATTCACGCTCGACCTTTCGGTCTCAGTATTCCGAGGCCATATCTGCATATGCTAGGATTGTCAAGTTTAACCCGAGTATTCTGCATGTGCAAAAACTGGCTTGCACCCGTTGTATGTGAACGTAGAGCTTATCACACCCAATCATCACGTGGTGTCTCGACACGACGAACTGTAGCAATGCTGCATACTCAGGGAGAACACTTGTACCTTGAAATTTAGTAAGGGATCATCTTATAATGCTACCGACATTGTAAGCAAAATTAGATGCATAAAGGATAAGCATAACATGCAATCAAAATATGTGACATGATATGGCCATCATCATCTTGTGCTCATGATCTCCAGCACTGAACTCTACTAGAGAAAAGGCTAGCAGCAGCGCGGGTTTTAGGTATATCAGTAGCGCGGGGGGAGGCGCTACTAATAAGGCCCTACAGCTAACACATAACAGTAGCGCGTGCTAACCGACGCTACTGCTACACAAGTGTAGCAGCAGCGCAGTTAATGGAATCTCGCTACTGCTAGTAGCTCTAGCGCGCTTTGCCTAGATGCGCTACTGCTATCGCGGCGCTGCTGCTAACTTTTATACACTCACTACTGCTAATTTAAGTAGTTTTTTGTTTTTTTGTTCGGCATATTTGTTTTGTATTTGAACAGGCTTTATAGAAGAATCTTTGGCACATAGAAATGTCATCATGATACACATACAAATGCCTGCGAGACCACAAATGTAATAATAGCATACACATACAAATAGTCTCATCATAATCATCATCCAACACAAAGTGGTATCTTGTCATCATCTCGAAAATAGCAATACATGCAAGTCTCGAATACTTGCAACTACAACAACGTCATCCATCTAAATAAAGGTATACGCAAGAAGAGCTATCACTATGAGTGAGAGCGGAACTATGTAGTACATGAGGTGGCGGTTACGAGTCCTCTCTCGTGCTAGCATGAACCTCAAGTAACTAGCTTCTCCTTCTTGTCTGCTTTTGAAGCCTCTATGGCTGGCGCCCGTGAACCCATTCACTTGCGCCTGACACTCATGCCACTCGTTGTACACCCCCGGAACCTTCCCTTTGTACACGACATAGCAATTCCATCTCGCCATCAAGAAACTAGGTACCTGTTAGAGATGCATGTTCATGAAGAGGATGTACAATCATATATATGCAACAAAATATACTAGAGCAACACCGAAAAAGAAAGGGTTAGCAACTAGATGCAACATAAAGTATGCAAATTAATTAACTAGAGGTACGCAGGTCATCACACGCAAACTAACAAAGTAGCGTTACGCAAGTTCGGCAGGGACCATGGACATCACAAAGTTTCATCGCTACAAAAAGTATACAAGTTCAACTGACACATATCATCATCATCGGCATCATAAATCACTAGAAGGTCCATCCTTCCATATCATCGAGGATGAACCCTAGCTTCTTGAACGGTGTGAGGTCTAGACGTTGCATGCCTATGCGAGTTCGGACGTCAGCTCGCGATATAGGGCCGTGGTGGAACATCCCCTTCTCATCGACGACTTCTTTCATGATGATCATCGTAATGTCGCTTTGGATGCGAAAGAAGTCATCTCTAAGTTTATAATCCGCTTCTCCATGAGATTCTAGCCACTTGTGGATATGATCATCATTTCTGCTTCTCATGCGAAGCTTTTGGTGATCCGTGTTGAACTAAATCATGAGATGGACGATGTAGAATCCATCCTTCTTGCTTGGTTTTGGGACATGGATGCAGGAGAAGTTAGTTTTATGCGCGAAACCCATCTTCTTGTTCCTTTGTTTCCTGATCTGCACGTGGCCACCTCTAAAGCTGAAGCCTTGAAGAGCATCATCTAGAATATTCATTATGTGGGTGTAGTCTTTTTTCTCGTAGGCTCTGGAAGGGTCAAAATACACGGCGTGGGAGACTTGCGGGTAAAGAACAATAAGGACGGCGCACCCGTTGCTGTGGGGAAAAGACACCTCAAATTATTCCCCATATGAGAGAGAAGGAATGATTGAAATGTATGAAAGGGTTGTCAGGAACTGACTTAATTTGGATGATAAGGCACGAGGACAATTTCCCGGTCCTTATTCTGTACCATGAAGTTTTGGAGGTACTCCCTAGCAGTTTCACGCTCAAAGTCGCCGAGACTCAAGAAAGACTCGTGCATGTAGTACGGATCGGCCACACAGATTTGCGAGACTTCTTCACTCTTCATGACGGAGCTCATATGTAGTGCAAAAAGGTGGACGATTGTAAAATCGAGCTGCCTTGTTATAAACATCTCAAAGATATGGTCAAACCGCAGGAAGAACACCTCCGCGGGCCGTGTCTCGACGTAGCACTTCCCCTCAGGCACACGAGCCATGTATGTCGGATATCCTGGATCCTTTGAGGCTAGTAGGCTTTTCTCAGTCGATAGCACATGGTCGTGCAGTCTCCTGAGATCCCCTGATAGTGCCTCCAGCGGTTTCGGCGGTAGCATCATCTCGCCCGTGAGATGGAACATGACCGCACCTTTCACGGGTACACGCTCTTTAGAATGCATCGTCTGGCTGCTATGTGCTCTGGCTTGTTTGGAGGCAGTTATCTTCCCCAATCTCTTCCTCTCCTTTTTCTTGGGCACACCTTCCAGACCCTTCCTTAACCCCTGCCCCAGTGTTCCCGGGCTAAGTACTGTACGACCCTCGCGCCCGGCTAGTTGAGCCTGTGTTGAGGCGGCATCTTCAGGCGTGTCCTGTGAGGATTTCGTGAAGAGAGACTTTTTGCAATCCGTGCTACGACCCTGCCCGGGCATATCCTCCATATCCTCATTAGCAAGTTGATAGCCCGATTCATCATATGGTTGACTCATCATATCTATGTCACAGTCATACGCGTTTGTATTGAGGAAATCCATAGGGTCGACCTCCGTCTCATCATCCATTCTCTGTTCTACAGGAGAAATTACATCAGCCAGTACTATTGCACCCCCTTCATCATGTCGTCCGCCGCTCTCACCTGGCACTACAGGAGCTGGTAATTGCGTAGGCGGGGTGGTGATCTCCGCACATGCTTGTTGACGTGTGGTTATTGGTGTGCTTTCGGCCGGCTCCAGATGAATAACATTCTTCGGCCATAGCAGCACCCGACCCTTGCAGCTTCCAATCCGCGGCGGGGTCTCGTCGTCCGCTCCCACATGTTGTACTGGAGGAGGCAAATCCTCGTGCCTTGATTTCACACTGGTCAAGCTAACCCTGAAGTGCCCAGCGGGGATCGGCTGGTTGTGGAACGTGGGTTGCGAGGGGTCCATTATCATCCCCTTTCCCACCTCCACCTTCTGGCCTTTGATCAAGTAGAGTATGGTGCATGGGGTTTCTTTCGCCTACAAACACATATGTCTGTGGCGTAAAACAACTGAAAGGCAACAAAAATGGAATATTATATATATATATATATATATGTTGGCACCACATGTAATTACCGTGATGGCGTCGAGCTCAGCCAAAGATGAAGGCCCACCTAGCGCGCCTGAGACTGAGGACGGGCTGCTATGAGCGGGAGCGGCTGCGAGAGGAGGCCTGGTTGCGTGAGCAAGTGATGGTGCGATGGTGTTGTTGTTCATGGAGTTTCTCCCGACGAAACTGGGCATCGGGAAATCATGTACCGTCTTGTCTGGATTTTCCTTCGTCCAGTTGATGATAGCTGGAACCAAGTTAGTAGCAAAATCATTTCTGCAGGCAGTTATAGCTACATTGACTGCTTGTTGTAGCAACTCATTTTCTCCTTGACTGTTTTTTCTGCGTCGTCAGCTGCTTTTTTCTCGATCGCAAGCTTCACCTTCGCGTCGATGTCCACCTGACTAAACTTCTTTTTCTGCTTCTTGGCCTCCGGGACCTCTTTGTAAAACACCTTCCATGTGGCACCGTCTCCAGCGCCGTGCACACGACCATATTGCGGCCGCTGGCCCAAAGGGAGTCCCTTAAGTTCGTTCAAGGCCCGATTGAGAGGGGTGTCCCACTTGGGCCTCATCGGAGAAGTAGGGCTTTCGGCTGCAAGCCGGTGTTGCTTCTTCAGTAGTCTAATCAATTTCCTCGTGATCTTGTCCGTGTAAAAACCTTTTTCTCCTTGTCCCACTTGTAGCGGGCCCTGATGAAGTCATGCTCCAAGGGGTTGGTGAACTTCGCGAAGGGGTTTGTGAGACCCGCGGCTTCACGTTCCGCGTCCTCCTTATCCCATATGGGCCTTTTACCGAGGTAGCCACGGCTTCCGAGGCGATGCTTCCCCGTGTTCCTTTGGTGAAGGCTCTTGAATTTCGCAGCCTTAGCCTTGGCTGCCTCGGTAGCGCAAGTGTCCTTGAACTTTTCGAACTCCTCTTCCGTAAGTGCCGGATTTTCCTCCAGAATCTTGGACAGGGGTTCATGAGCCTCAATAGCTCATCTCACCCTCCCTTTCCGGGAGGCCAAATCATTGCTGAACATGCCCATGGCGTGATTGTTAATCTTTTTCATCTTCGGATCATCCCACGGTTGTTCTATGTTATCATCCCGATCGGGGAACTTGAATCTCTTGTGCAACTTCGTTAGGAGCAACTGCGTCAAATGTTCTTTACTCCTTAAGTCATCGTCGTTGATGCTCGCGCATTCCCGTAGGATGCATCCTACTTGGTTCCCATAGCACTTGCGAGGTTCTTTCGGCTCTAACGGCTCAAACTTGCCAGGTGCCATCTTTGTGATCACAAGTCGTCCAATCCCTAGTTTGTTAGGTTTTCGTATCCTCTGCTTCTTATGCTTCCTCTTTTCGGTAGCGGCATCGGGGCCGGTACCTTCCCCGCCAGTATCTTCCCCGCCGGTACCTTCCCCACCGGTCTCGGCGCCTCCGTCGGTGCCGGCGCTGTCGGTGTCAATGTCGGCGTCAGTTCCATCATCGAGGCCAACCTGCAAACCTTGCTTAGCAGTCAAATAGTCAAGGTACTCTTGTTCACCCTCATAATCCATTTCGTCTGCATCTTGGTGAGAAGGCCCAGTTTCTTCGTTGTTCGACATGTTTCCTATGATTAAGTGTCCTCATTTATTTCTAAAAGTATGAATAAATGAGAAATGACATCAAAAGAAATCTATGTGCCAACACTCGATATGCCAACTATGTAGCACAAATCATGCCTTTATTCACGGGAAATTTCGGCATGACCTTTGCTGAAAAATGGACATATCGAGCGCCTGAAATTCACCGGAACGGAAATGAATCAACATTCCGGCGTAACATAGGCCACTCGGATCATTTTCCAAACATGACATGTCCAAAACATGACATATCCACATATCACATGTCCAGTTCAAATTTGCATATAAATTCAGCTAATTTTGAAACTTAGCTAAATTCATAACTAAATAGATAACCTAATTAACATACTGCCCTAACTAAAACCTACGTAAA